>NC_135765.1:33880577-34263077 GCF_052425735.1 Oculina patagonica | reverse complement strand
AAAACAACGTTTTGACATCGTTCCCGATGTCATTATCAAGTAAATGCGTAAATCATTTCGTGTTTTTTTATAAATAGATCTTCAAATTATGCTAATAATTATAAGGTGATAAATATGAAAGTGACAAGAGAAGGTGGCTATTTGAAAACAATGCTAATTACAAAAACAATTTTGCTCGGATCGAGTCTGATTGGGTGTTAAGATCTGGTTTAAGATCTCTGATATATAGCATTTTATATATTAGACAGTCAAGTTTCCTCTTGCATTTCCTTAGGATGGTAAACTTGTCTTCAAGATTGTTAGGCTCCAGTTTGCGTTCTCTCTTTCAGTGATTTCCGATGGCTAAGCTCCGACGCGTTGATATATAAATGTCGACGTGTGAAGCCGAAATAGCTAGAATCGCACAAGCCACATTTGAATAAATAAACAATGCTTTGTTGATTGATCAGTGGAGGCTTTTTCTCTCTTGCCACGGAATTTAGCTTAATTTAGGTATCGGAAAATGCTGAAATTAAAATCAACCAAATTGGGTGAAATATAAAAAAGCCACTTAGAACAGAGAAGGAATATTTCAATAACACAGCAAATACAAATAATAATAATAATAATAATAATAATAATAATAATAATAATAATAATAATAATGGTTTATTTGCATTCCAAATAACAACTTTGTGCTTTTTTCTTCTGTGCAAATTATAAAAACTAAGATATGAGACTAAGATATATAGTAAAATATGATAAAAAGTTATGATATAATGTACAAGAATTAAGCTATAGTAAAAACATACAATATGTTAAGATAATATGAAAAATTGTAGGATAAAATGAAATTATAATAAATTGTCTGCGGCTTTTTTCTTGTAGTGAGCTTTTAAGAGGCGGTTGAACTCGTGCAGATCACTGGATGCAAAAGAAGGTACAGATGGTCAGCAATTGAAGAAGAGATTGAAACGGATTGCGATGTGGGATTTTGAAATACTGTTCGCTAATGTTGGGCTCAGTAAACAGTTTTTAAGTTAGTCTTGGTTGCTTGTAATTTTAAATTATAATACCCGGGAGACATTTGGTTGTTACGAAGCTATAGTTTTGTCGATTTAAATCCATAGAAGTTATTTATTCCAACTTAACATTAAGTTTCATAGCGAGTATTTGGCAAAATTTAATAAAATAGACTAAAGTCAGCCGTGATACGGTCTCTTTAAAGAAGCTGTCGCGATTTTTTGATCATTTTTATGATAAACAAAATTGCATTTAAATTAAGGAAACCTTCAAATGATAGTCTTCTAATGTAGACAAATGCCAAAGACGTTATAATAAACTGAAAATAAGCAAAGATGGTTTCGACTCAGGAAGATTAACCCTTGTATACGCTGAAATTACACAAAAACACGGGTTTTTTTAACCGTTAAATTGATTTTTTGGCGCTACGGTGCTAAATTTCTCTAAACGTTGCTAGAAATGCACTTTCTCACACTTTCTCGCACTTTCTCACCCAAGCCATTGGGCACCAACATGGCCGCTGGAAATTGATAAAAACATTTGGAAATCACTTCTGCTGTTAAAAGCGGTCAGTTTACCCTAATAAACAGGAAAACGTTTACGAAAACACTTCTCGCCAAACCTCGACTGTTGTTAAAAATTGCAGGATGCGGGTGTCTTTTTAAGCATGCGTGACAGCCTTCTGGCAGCAATCTTGATGTCGTGTGGCATGGCGTGGAACTCCGAATTTCTAAATGCTCTATCGGAAAGAAGGCGGGTGCTATCGCGCTAAAAACCTTCAACAATATATTTATTAAGGATGTCTAACAGCCAGCGAAGGATAAAAACTCAAAGGTCTTGCGATTTTGAATTTTAGAATTTTGATGACGTCACGTAAAACCACAAATAAGGGCTAAAACAGATTATATATATTACGAGCGACAAAAATAAGACAACTTTTAAAACGAGTCGTCTATGACAAAACCGCAAACGCTACGGGAAAATGTACTGGTCCAGCGGTAGTTTTTTATTTTTTTACCGACAATACAAATTTGCCAAGCCACTTATTTTGCCGAAACATCCGGCCGTCGCGTTCCCTATGATACATTTTGCAGTTTCTCTTTCACTGGTGCGAGAGGTTAATTTGTTTTCCGAATCAGTCATGGAGCCAATCGACCCAGCGTGTAAAAATTCAAATTTAATTTGTTCAATTTCAATATTTTACCTGCCACTCTATAACGATGCACTGTTATCTTTTGTTACTGTTTTTTTTTTTTTGCATTTGTTGCTTGGGTATATACAGTATACATATTGCCTTAAGATTCCAAATGTTCAGTAAACTGTAGTGTAATTTTTATGAACTAAAAGGTAAAGATCCCTAGCAGAAGATTTTTTGATCAGATTTGAAGGGATACAGCTTGTTGAGAGGCCAAAAATCACATTTTTTTAGTTTTCCACACAAATGTTTCAAAATTTTCTCGGGACCAGTGGCTCTGGCCAAATCAGCTTTAATATTACAGAGAATACACCGTCCAATGTTGAAAACCAAGAGTTAAAAGAATCTACCGAGAAATGATTATATCTGTGTTCATGTACTGTTTCATGATCAATTTATTGCGCTTGGCTAATTTCACGAAAGCAGCTCGTCTTCCGTAATTCCATGGACATCAATTTAGAACTTAATAAAGAAACAAGTTCTGGATAGTGTTTTCAATTGCCTCCAAGGCAATATAAGTAATGTATTTGAACTACTTTATAAGAACGCATCACGCTCTAAATACAACAAATAATATTAAATAATCAGTTTGTTGTCAGCCGCGCGCCGTTGACCTGGAGTTGGAGCTGTCAACAATGCGTAAGGCCTATGTAGTTTATTAAAATCGTAGCTGTTTGGCGATACACAATTTGTTTTTTTTAGTATATTTAACAAGTCATCTCGTGTGTGCCAACGTTCTTGGTGACTTCATGCCATACATTTGTTAATTTCAGACTTATGTCATACCGCAACTGCCACTTTCTTTTTTATTCATAAACTTTTACGTGCTATCAACGTAGATCAAGCAGGTCTCATAACGAATTTTAAGTGGATATTGTTTTCATCACAATTGAAATGTCCATTCACTACGTTTTCGAACTATAATGATTAATGGTTTTTTCCACAGCATCAAGCATATGCATATTTTTTGTGTTGCACTGGTTCTTAATTACGTAAGTCCTAATACAGTTATACTAACGGACCCCCTTGACGTTGCAGTTCCACGGCCGCTACCAGGCCAATATACAATTCTTCTTACATGTAAAAATAATTATTTTTAAAATTGCACTTGAGTTTTTTGTTCATTTAAGCATTTCCTATTCCATAAATATTTCAAGTGGATATTGTACTTTTTTGTATTTCTTCCTGTTTTTATCCATCGACGAGCAGTCGAAAGCTCTGCGTTTTGCGCGGATAGAATATATAACCAGAAAGCTTTTTAATGTAAGTTAGGAAACATTGGAAAGCACAAAGGTCTATTCTTCTCCCTGGCGCTGACATGCAAAGAAAAACGACAGATCTTTGAAGGAACTTACAATATAGCAGAAAATTCTTAGCGAACTTAATTAGGCTAAAAGACTTCACTGAGTCTACAACATGGCGAATTCGACTTGCGACATGCTGTTACAGTTCTCCCCATCCGTTATCTCTGGAGTTGAAGAACTTTATTCAACGTACATCGCTAATTGTGTCATCAACAGTTTTTTTCTCCTATACGACCATTATGCTGAACGTTGTGACAATCCAAGCGATAAGAAAAACTTCGTCGTTGCCAAAACCTGTAAAATCATTGCTCCTGAGTCTTGCTGTTTCTGATGTTGGTGTTGGTTTGCTGGGCGAGCCACTCCACATCTCCCTTTTGGTCAGATGGTTACAACAGAGTATTCCCGGATGTACCACCTATAAAACTTTTATCGTCGTCATGAATTTTCTTTGTATTGCTTCGTTCTTTGGTATTGTGGACATAAGTGTAGACAGATTCTTAGCAATTCATCTTCATCTCAGATACCTGGAACTCGCGACTCACAAGCGTGTTGTTGCCATGGTGATCACAATATGGGTGTTTAGTATACCTCTTTCTGTAATTTTGTTTTTGTTTCCATTTGATATTCGATCTATATTTTTGGCCACAGGTGGGGCTTTCTACCTCTTTCTTACAACAATAGCCTATTGGAGGATTTATTTGGTTTTGCGACGCCACAAAACCCAAACTCAATCTCTTCAAATATAAGAAGTACTACAAGCAGCACAGGATGGAAACATGGCAAATTTTGCGAGCATAAAAAAATCTGCTGTTCTTGTATTTTATGTATATCTCGTGTTTTTGATTTGTTACTTGCCTCGTTTCATGTTTTTGGCGGCCCGTAAAATCTAAGGACCAAGCTTTGCTTTGAAGAGATTTTCAGTGTACACATGGACACTGTTATTTCTCAATTCATCTCTGAACCCTTTGATTTACTGTTGGAAGATGAGACACATTCGACAAGCTATCATGGACATCCTGCGAAAAATCATACGTTGGTACAGAAATCGCTAAGCGGCACTAATTTTTTAGCCTTTATAACCTACGTGAAACGTATACAAAATTTAGAGAGGTGCCCGAGCAAGACAGTTAAATTTTAGAATTTCAAATAAAAGCGATTGACGTAATTGTGAATGAGTGTGGTTATGACAGCCAGTAGTTCCAGTAGTGTGTTGTCCTCGCCATCCCTTTGTTTAAGATATTTTAAGTCTACGGCGCAAGAAAAACAGTATATTTGAAATATCAAAACATGACTGCTGAAACCCAATCCCACGAAAGATTTTTTAGCATAACTGATAGAATCCTCGCGCGCTCATTGGTCAAGAGCAATGGTCCATGAGACCAAAAAAATTCAAGGACCTGTAGCGCAATGCAAGGCACCTTTCGAGAGAGAATTTGGCGCAACTTTTCCTATCAACGAAAACCGCGAATTTTTCGCGAAATTTTGGGACGAAATGTCCGTCAACCCGTCGACTTCAAACAGAAAATAATGTGATCTTTCGCGCTGTCAAGCGCGTGGAATTCGCACTGATTTCCCTCTAATTCGTCGATAAAGTTTCAATGTTGTTGCAAGAAACAAATCAACAAAATAAATTGCATACATTCACGCACATCCTATTAATTGAAATTGATTCACGGACCGAGTATCGCTATAAAAAGGTCTTCACTATTTTCATTGGCTCTGGTATTTCTTGATTCATCTTTGAACCCTGATGTTTATTGTTAGGCAATACCTATGAGATATTACCTTTTTTGGGGAAAATTCCCGTTGAGACTAACCGTTCCATTTGTTTTCCTACTAGAAAACCCCGTTTTTCCATACAAATGGTAAACGGCCCTGAGCACTGTCTATGATTGGATGTTGCTCTTATAAACCAATCACAGAGACTTCTCAGATCTGGTTAGTACAACGTCATTAGTGGGGAACTTTTCATGTAATGGTACAATAAAGACACACAAACTACCTTCAAGGATTCCGAATTTTAATCAAGTTCAGACTCCCTTCGGAAACATCATTTTCGCTGTGATGCCTTTTGCTGCCATTGAATCACCAGTACAAAGGTTACATCACATCCATTTTACTGGGCTTAGAGATAACAAAATTCTTATTACAATTGTCTTACATGTTCTATTTATTTGTACACAATTACTGACATAATACAGCATTATCAATTTTATTCTTCTTCTTAGCAGCAAACCCTTCCCTTTTATTAGAATGCATTTCATGCATTTGGCTAGCCGTTTTGTAAAACAAATATTAGGTAATTACTATTAAAATTCGCTTGATGATATTGTTAATTTTAACTTTCGTACCTTTTGCTATGTCAAACTAAAACAATCTATAGCTATCTGTAAAAAGTGACTGTGTAAAAATGTATCTTCCATTTCAGTTATTAAATATGCAATAAATGTATTGATTGCTGCTTATATTAGCTTTAAAAGCCACTAAAGAGGATTTCTTTCTTTTCCTCTTACCGTTAGCAGTATACCGATAGCTTTTTTAAGTTATAAACTATGAACTATAAACTTAAATTTTATATATAAACATGTAACGTGCAAGACAATTAAAAAAGAGATGGAAATTCAATGTCGTGGTAAGCGTTCCGCATGACGTTGAACTCGGATATTTCACGTTAATTTGTGTTTGTAGAGGACTGCTTAGAAATCACGATTAAGCAGGACGCACGTGTAGAGCCATTATGCTGCTCACTAACAAACGTTTTGTTCAGTGATATTCCCGCTCTCCCTCACATTAGTACAATATTGGTTAAGCCTCATTTAGCCCGATCTCGGTCTTTTCTTCCGTGCCTTAGCCTGGTGGGAGAGGGGGAGACAAAGGTTTTCAACTTACAAGGTGTGTAATAACGTGGCAATAACGTGCCAGTTATGACGTCATTTCACGCCAAAATGACTTCATCGATTTAAAAAAGTCAGCCATCTTGGATTTTTAAATTTCTAAAAATGTCAGAAAATCTCCAAAATTGATTTAAAAGAATTAAAAAATAAGCAAGCTACAACTGTAACGATAATAAAATAAACAGTTTATCTAACTTAAATCTCACTAATACTGAAAAGTTAGCCTAAAAAACACCAAATTTCAGTCAACACCCCTTGAATATACAGGAATACCCAGGGCTAGCTCCAACAGCACTTGATTTTAGGCCTTCACGTCCTTCTTTACTCGAGGAGCACTGAACGAGACCCGAGAGAACGACTGACAAATTATGGATAGTGAGATGTTGCACCATTCAGGTCGTGGCAGGCTGTTCAGGAGAGCTGATGCTACTGTAGATTCTCCTAATGTAAAAGAAACAGGTGAAGAATCCCACAGTACCTAAAAAGCAACAGAGGAGATTCGTGGTTGTTAAAGGCATTGTAAATTGGCCGCACAAGACAGCAAGCCTCGAGTGAGCCATACAAACAAAACTTTCTTTAAATCTCTTTACTGACTACCATTTATTAAGTAATACGGGCAAAATCTTTTGCAATTTGTCGCGCAACAATGTTACATTGTAAAAAATTACTTCCATAATAAAAGAAAGTTTAAAGGTCAAATGAACAGAAATTTCGATTTTTTTTCTATTTTTTGCCCATGTGTTTATTAAGAGCCAAATAAACATATCCCGAAGTTTCAAAGTAATCGGACATTGCATCGCAGAGATATAGCAAGTTGAAAAGTGTTTCTTTAGGCCTTCATTATCGTAGAGTGCTCGGAAAATTGTCGGAAATTAAAAACTTGTGACGTCGTAATTGGTGTTTTTGAAGACGACCGCAGACCGATTCCGCAGACCGCACGTTAGAATTTAAATAAATGTTTTTAGTGATATTTCGAGCAGTTATTTCGTTCTGTTCGGCCCTTTTTCAGTTGATTGACTGTTGGTTGTTGTTCAGAGACGCGCATTTTTTTTTGTAAAATAGCTAAAGCTCAAAAAAAGCTTTAAGTTTTGTTTGCTGTCGTTCTGCATAATCATGTGAGACAGGTAGAATGCACGCTGGTATGAAAACAAATCAGGAATCTCTATTGTTCTTCTCATTAGCATTTTACGTTAATGGCTGTGGTCACATCTAGACTGCTAACTATAGTTAGGACGGCGTTAACTATAGTTAGCTATTTCGGTAATGTGATCGCTTCTCTGTTCGCCCTAACTATAATTAGAAAATTTACGCCTCGCTGATCCGAAAAAATAAACACTAACTATAGTTATACCCAAGCAAGGTTCATGGGTTAGTCTTAAGTTTACAAACGAAAAGCCAATCAGAATGCGACAATTCTTTTCGCACGTGCGAGATGAACATAAATATGCAAAACAAAGCGTCAAGGGAAGGAAAACAAGAAAAACAACATGCCAAAAAAATACATATCATCAATGTTAGCAAAAATAAAGCTTGAATTCTCCAGTTTCTAGCATCCTTACTTCATTTTATTTTCTTCAACGCCGAAATGCCGTGCAATAGAAAAAATAGAGGAACAATAGTCCATTTTACAGTTGCCTGCCAAGTGACCTGGCCTTTGAATGGTAGTGAGGCTGGAGGTGACCTTGCATTGATACAAACCTTTCTGCTTTATCATGTAAATGCAAACTAGTTAGCATCAGAACAACATGATTTACACAACAAAAGCAGTGAGGTCTGTATCAAAACAAGGTCATCTCCAGCCTCACTTCCATTGAAAGGCCAGGTCACTGAGCAGACAACTGTAAAATGGTCTATTGGACACAGGTCAACAACAAGGGCTGTCATGAACTAATTTAAATACCAAATTATTCGCAACCTAATCAGAACTAACTATAGTTAACTGCATTGGTGTGACCGCAAAGACGACAGAAATTACTAACTACAGTTAGGTATGACGTCACGTAATTGAGACTAACTATAGTTAAACTTTAGTTACGTCGTAGATGTGACCGCAGCCAATGAGCAGAATTATCTGCACGTGCGTTAACTATGCACGCGCGTTTTAAATCTTAGTACACTCAAAGCCGTTCTCTGCCGAACAACAACGTGAAATGACGAAATTCTGCGTATGTTGGAAACGTCAGCCACGACGGCTAATATTTTGTTTTTCTATTTGAGGTTAAACGCTCTCTTTGAATTTTCAGCGGGAGCTAGTTCTTATACCAATAAATAAGCAGAATATGTCTTGAAAGTTGCGAGATTCTCAAGTAAAATATAAATTCATTTTCCACCAGACGTTGTCGTTAACGTTGCCGTCGGTGCGGTCTGTGGAATTGGTCTGCGGTTGTCTTGATAAACACCAATTATGACGTCAAAAACTCGTTCCATTCCTTCCATTTCAGTGCTCAGTCATTCAAAAACGTTTTTGTGAAGCCTTCGGAAATCTTCGTATTTTTTGCTGTTATTCACGCTTTAAGGTTTGGAAAGCAAAACCTTTTCTTAATTTTACTCAATAATGGATAGTTTTAGCGTTTTGTTGGTTAAAATGGCATTTTGAAATTTCTGTTCATTTGACTTTTAAAATAATATGCTACCAATAAGGTAGATCAGTAAATAACAATCAACCAAACGGAAACAAGACTGAGAAGCATTAAGACGGACTAAGATCTACGTACTTAAGGCCCATTTTTGCCCAGCTGGGGGAAAGGAAATGTTGACGATCGACGAACTAGAACATACGTAAAATACATAAGACTCACCTGTGAAAAGGAAGAATATCAGCACCATGATAAGAGTGTAGCCAAAGTACAAGAAGGTTGAGGCTGTTCCAGTGATCGTCAACTTGGTGACAAAGAAATGAATAGAGTACAAGAAGAAATACAACGCCACAATGCCTCCTGGCACAAAAGACGACCACCACCAGCGATAATCCTGATTCCAAATAAAAAACAGAAACTAAGCCATATTTATAAATTGCAGAGTTTGATACCAATGTATTCCTTACAACCATAGTAAATTACTGGAAAAATTGTATCCACTTGTTGGTCTGTGGTACAACCTTAGTGTGAAACCAAACAAATGAATTACTTAGAAGTACTTCCATATGGTACACTGTTTATTACATATATGCTGTACAAGCTATGGTGGTTCTAACTATCGAGTCAGTCTGTCGATGAAACCATACTTTGGGGCCATTCAAATAAAAGCTATTAAGCAGTATTTGATGTAACACTTCTTATTAAGCGGTACAAGGTGATTTTAACTTTACAGTTGGTGTCTTAAACTATAGTATGTGACCATTTAAATAAAAGCTTTTGAGCAGTACTTTCACGTGGTACTGTTTATTATATTCCATAACCCGCTGATAATTTCAGTAAATATAGGTTAAAAGTCAATCCGATTAGATGCATTATGCCTAGCTATATAGACAACAAATACAAGCGGAACTTATGACGTTTTATTTCGGTACTACTCTATACCATCTTCAACATAACATACAAAGCGCAAGGTTAAAAAGGTTGGTTATTAGCATAAACATGCACATGAGAAAAAGAAAGAAACAAAAAGGTAACCAAGAGAAAAGGCACAGTTCTCTGCTGGCTTTGATGCCATTGTATTGTTCAGCGATGGTGCAAGACACTTGATGTGGCAAGCTTCTTTGTACAGAAGGAGATTCCAATTGTCATCACTGTCAATTGTTACGGTGTTGCGGCGAACTACTTGCAGAAAGAATTCTTGGATCATGGAATTAGATGGTGGAGTGTTTGATTGAATAAACCTTATATGTACAAGGTGGTTCTAACTTCACAGTTTTTGCATTTGTGAAGTTTGTTTGTTGTATCAGTGCACGTTCATTTTATCTGAGGTCATAATGTAAATACTCGAAGACATAAAGAAAACTATCCTGACTTCTTTTCTTTCCGTTTCCGTACCTCATATCGAAGACTATTGTGGCATAAAATCACAGATGTCACTATCACAGACACCAGCAAAAGTAAGACCGCAACAAACAGGAAGCCAAACATATAGAACACCTGATGACTCCTGGGTGAGATGGAAACAATATTACAATCAGTGTCACTAACCACGAACAATTTTTTTTATCTTTTAACGTTTCAAATTGTTTCCAAAAAAATAGACCAGGATCTTTGTTATCCCACCCCACACATTAGAATATAATTAATCCAGACCTAAAACTATTACATTTACCTTTACGGACGACTTTAAGTAGAAATGTCTTTGCATGAAGAAGCTTAACAGTATAAGTACATTGGAACTCCGTTAATATGGACACCAAAGGGACACGCAAAAGTGGTGTCTGTATTAAGCGGGTCGTGAGAATAAAAGTCACTGACACATATTTTATAGATTCAAAGACAATTTAAAAGCAACAGAACGATAGCTAATGCCTTAATTATCTTTAGTTCATACTGAAGAAACCTTACGCTAACTCAATGAGTCAAATGTCAAGCATGACACGTAATTATGACGGTGCTACTAATAAAAAAGTATAAACCTGTAAAAAGTTTTCATTTTCTAACAGGGTGCAATTAGCACACAATTGTTACAAATAATTATGTACGGTGCAAAGATAAGCAGGGACCGAAAAGTGTCCGTAAAGTGAGGTTAACTTTGCATGAGAGCATTTCACTTGGGTCACAGAAGTGTCCGTTGTCCGTCGGTGTCCGTATTAAATAGGTTAATACAAGAGAACACGTATAGCTTTTTGTTGGGACAAACAAAACTGTCCGTAATAAGCCGGGGTCCATATTATCGGGTGTCTGTAAAGTGGCGTTCCCCTGTAAAACAGAAATATAGTAGAATATATCCCAATTTCTCAAACCTTCAGGGGCAAACGAAAATTGCTTCGAGAAATCGGGAGGTTCGAAAGTTTGGGGGTAAAATTACAGAGAAGTACTGTTCAAGGGAGCGAAAATTGGTTCGAGAAACCGAGGGTTCAAGAAATCGGGCTTCTACTCTTTTGACTAAAACTTACATTCAAAGTGTATAAAAAACGTTCAACATAAAAAAATATTCATGTCGTGGGAATTAGTTAATGATTTAAGTACCGAAGGGGTACCAAATTATTTGGGAGTCCTTGACAGATCTTCATACTTAGTGATACAATAAGCTAGTGGGCTTTATCTATAAAATAAAGTAGCTGTGACACAGTCGCTGCATCGTCAAATAAATTTTTCAAGCCTGCCCTCCGTCAACCTCAACCGTCCTTGTTCCTTGTTTTGAATTGTACTTTAGAAAAGCCTGATTTTCAGTAGCGTCCGAGTGTGGTCAGAGTCGTAATTTGAAAAACCGTCCGATTCCACTTATGATCCAATGACAAACTAGATTGTCAGAGTTAAAGAAATCCTTTAAACCTCTTCTCGTCTCAGTAGAGAAAAAGTTTTTTAAAATTCCTTGATTCTACGTTATAATAATGTTTGGTGCTTTTACATACCATAGACTATTCAAGATGAAAAACAACTGACTGAAAATGCAGCCAAATGTCACAAATGCGCAGAAAAATATTGCAGTGGCTCTCCAAATGTTCGTCCGGATGTCCTAGAATGAAAATTATATGCAAACATAAGTAAATCACATCATTCAGCTAAATCATGTGACGTCAGAAGTGATTTACACAGCATAAAGGTTAAATAGAATAAAATGAATGTTTTATTATAGTAGACTTTGATCATGTTCTTCAAAAAACCTGTGAATCTGATTGGTCTCCACCCATTATTGAATATTTGCTGGTAGACCACAGACGCATGCCCATGGCCCTTAAAAGAGAACATTACTTTTGACTTTTAACTTAAAACACCTAAAATTGTAGGTTTGCCAGTTTCCGACTGCTCGATCTTGTTTTCTAGTGGCCCATAAGGCTGCCTCTTATCTCCAGGCATCAGACTACCAGTTCCCTGTTTGCCATAGGAGAAATCGTGGCTTAGTGGTTAGGGTGCTGGACTTGTATTAGGACGCCCCGGGTTCAAATCTTCCTCCCTGCCATTAGATGAATTTGTGTTCGGTAGTCCCGAATTCAACTCCTCTACTCTTTGAAAATAGCCAACTGGTCATTCTCCTGCCAGTTGGAATTTTTACAAGTTTCTGTCCAATTTGCAACATTTAGTTTGTTTATTTACAGTGTTCTCAATTTGCACAACAGTTCTAAATACTCGAACACTTTTAAAAATAAAGTGATTTTCTTTTAGATTTTATTTTTAAGCGCCATTTTTGTACTCCACAAGGCTGGTTAAAACAATATTTGTACTGCACGAGACCGGTCCTTTTGACCGCATGAATGATTCATGATTTATTTCACCAAATGTTGACTTTGCACCGTTTTTTAATCATGAAATAATTCAAAAACGGTGCAGTCAGCATTTGGCGAAAAAAAAGTTGGAAAATAAATCTCTTATTAGACATTTTAGTGTGTATTATTGCTGAACATTTTCACTTGCCAGTGTATTTTGACTCGTCCTTTGGGCCCGCCTCCCCAAAATACTGCAAGGCTCGTAAATATATACAACAATGCTACACACTAAAAAGCCTAACAAGATATATTTCCTCCCGCATGAGATGCTAGTCCATTGCAGGGTTACCCAAACTACTTCACCAGTACCCAATTGAAGAAAGGCATTGTAAGAGTATTGCCCAAGAACACTACAATACGACTCTTGCCAAAGCTTGAACACTGACCGCTCGATCCAGGTCCATGCACACTAACCGCTAGGCCACTGCACCTTCCGCAAACTTTTATAAAACAACTATAAAAATATGCTCCACTCCACTACACTCAAACAAAGTATGCAAAAGTGAATGGTTAAGTGTTTTACCGATTACATTAAACTTATATGCATAGTTTGGAATTATGACCAAGTAGTTAAAAACAACTGTCACAACATTGCACGGTACCTTTTTGGGAATAGGCCTGGGTATTTTGTTGATTTCGCCTGGATTTTCAATGGCCTACAAAAAACACGTTTAAGACTATTAAAACTAAGATTGTTTACAGAATGCTGTATAAGCCTATTTCTGGATCAGTCAGTTCATCACTTATGATTATAAGGCTGTACAGCATGCAGACGTGCAGGCATGTTCGTACTTTCAGCGTGTCAATATGCTTGCACCATTTACAGTCGCCAAACAAGAGCTGAAGGGTTTGGATGCAGAAAATAATGATAACAATAGTTAACTTTTAAGTAGCACATGGACAGTATTATTGTCTAGAAAAAAAGTTTGTAAATATGGCATATTATTACAACTAGTAAGCCATAAGTTATCATAAACGTAGAAACTAAACCTTCTTTTTGTGCCCAAGATAAGCCCCAAAGAAAGTAAGAGGAAACGAAATACCAAACCTGTTGACAAAAACAAGTGGAATTAAAAACATTATAGCTATCCCCCACACGCATTGCGTGCCTATAAAACGTTAACACGGAAATTTACAACAGGTCTCAGTGTTATATTAATCGTGGCGTGTTCATGTGCAACGGAGCTGCCAGTATGTGAAAATAGTTTCCAGATCGTCCATCAACCAGAAGTTCTTTTTTTGCCATGTTCGGGTCTCCATACTCCACGTGGAACATCAAACTGTTTCATCCCACTAAGTTTCATCAATGGGTAGGCCATTCTTCTTTGTTCTGTACAGATTATTGGGCTCACAACACTATTTTCTTAAAAACAGGCAACTCGTACCGCCACTACTGCTCCCTTTGGGTTTTTTTTAATAAGACACATCAAAAGTATGTAGCATTTAGTAGGAAGAACTGGGCTTGCTCTTCAAGATGAGACAGTTATTTGTTGGTTATGACGTCATATACCTCATCAAATTCGCCATCTTTTTTATTTCACTATTTTCTCAAGTCAGAAAAAAATTTAATATTTCTACTAAATTATTCAAAATGAAAATGAAATGTTACAGAGGGTTTCACATAACTTTTGACGCACGGGTTCCGAAGTTTGTTCGGAATTTCCGAAGTTGGCGACGAACTTAACAATTTGATTACGTAGTTGCAAATCAAGTTTCGAACTTCGCAGCGAAGTTCGAAATTCCAACGTGAACTTCGCAACGTAGTTCAGAAACTTAAGTTTGCTGAAGCGGAGGTATAATTCTTTCACCCCTATTTCAATTGGGAACGGCTCACCCGTTTTTCCCGCCTGGCTTGGCCGAGAATTTCGCCTGTGGAACGCCTTTGGAACGGCTTTGATTCAGACGCCGTACTTTTCATGTGCCGAACCTAATTAATATATTATTATAATGTATTTTGACAACTTTGATTGGTTTTATTGGAAATGTATTAGGAACGAATACAGTTATTATTAATACTATTATTATTATTATTATTATTATTATTATTATTATTATTATTATTATTATTATTATTATTATTATTATTATTACTTACCACATGGCCAGAAGGGCGGCCAGTGTTGCAGCTGGAACTGCAGCTGATGAATGTTTGCTCCACAAAACAAGATTTAAAATCAGGAACATGCCAAAAGTCAACCTTAAATTAGATGAACGTAAGCATCAGCCTATTACAGTGATATTCTATTTCAATTTCAATTTACTACTATATAATTGTATCATTATATAATATATATTTAGTGTTAGGACCTCTATGTAAACCACTTTTAGTGATTGAGCTTCCTAATAAAATATTGTTATTCTTATTCTTATTATTCTTTTGCGAGGCCTAGCAGTTATTCTTTTAGGATTAGCTCATATCAACCCAAGAGAAGGGGGTTAGCGTCTTGGGGGCTACTCGGTAGCAGCTTGCAGAAGATTTTAGGTATTTAATTGGCGATTTTAGTTTGGGGAGGGGTTCAGAATTTTTTGATAACTTGTCACTTGCGTACGTTGTTTGGTATGGATGGACAAAGCGATAAGTTTGTAAGGAAAATGTTGTCTGAAGTGCTTCATTGCTCAATAGGCAAGTGAGACACTTAGCTACACGTAATAATCAATTAGAAGTTGACAAAGGTACCTAATAAAATTAACTGCCGCATTGAATTTGGAAAGTGGGCATTTCGGATGTCAGCCCTTTATGTCCATCGAACCAAAAGTTATAAAGACACGAATTTTAATCACAAAAAGGTCGACACCAGGCATCAAATTTAGACATATCGGAATCCCCCTTGGATGGTTGAAAAAAATTGGGGTGGGGATGTTGACAAATGATAAAAGCAAAGTAAATTATGTTTTTATCACTTGTAACATTGGAATGTAAGTAAGGCATGGACACTGAAACCCACCCAGGAATGAGAAATGCTGTCAACCGTACATTAGATTTCCAGAACTCACCACCAAACACTAAAAATTAAAAAGAAAATGATCGAGTTAGTCCAGAAAATACCACTGAAATAGAATACATTACGTAGCTACTAACAGCTTGCTTATTCTGACTTCTAGTCAGACTTACTAACATAGCTTCAATACAAGCAATGGAAAATACTGTCGCTTGCATCTAAGCGTGAATACTCGCCACCGATCGAAACATGATCTCACTGGATGTTAAAGGTGACATGATTCAACATCAAACAGTTGGTAGACCGTAAGGGCACTTTCACACCAAAATAATAAAGCAAAAGTTTCAACACATTCCGATTTCGAAATGGAAGAAGGATTGGATATGGATACTTCTAACGAACATTTGCTCCTGATCTGTGTCGATATGCATTTGCAAGTTCACTAAAATCACTTCTAATGATTTGATTTGTCCGTTCTCATTGGGGTGGAGAATTTGAACGCAGACTTGATTTCTGGTTATACATGTCCCAGTAAACGAACGTGAGTTTATAATCATGGCGGAGACCGATTATCTTCTATGTATTGGTTATCTTCTATGTATTAATTATAGAATAGAGAAAAAAAACTGTGTGGCTAGTCTATTTATAAAGCTGTTTTGCAGACAGGATTTTACGAGATAAAACAGATATAACAGTTATCTGTTTAATTATTTATTTTTCCTGGGGGTGGGACAATTTGATCACTGAAAATGAGCTTATAGTAGGACATTCAAATGGCTTTTGGCCCAGGGAGGTTGAAATTTATATGTAAATTTTCCAAAAATTCAAATGCCTGGGGGGTTGCCCGGAGGGGTGGGGGATGTTGAAACTTCGATTTGACTGATACATAAACTTCAACTAAAACTGCTGGAGCGATCTGTAGTCATAGGTTAAAATATAAAAATGTTTAAAACAGATCTCAAAATTTAAAAAACCGATACTCTAAATTTTTGATCGCCTTCTGCGGTCTTCTTCAGAGAATGATGGATTTTTGCAAGGTTCGCAGAATTCTAATAAGCTACATCGACGTTATTGTAATAAACTTCAACGTTTGATGATAAAACAATATTGCCACGTTTGATATCCAATCAGATCATGTTTCGGTGGCGAGTGTTCACTTTTAGATGCAAGCAACTGTAAATGACATCATAAACTGCAAGTCTGACCTATAAAGAAATTGGTCTGCTTTTGAATGTTTTTCGTCTCAAGTTACTGAGTTTGGTCTTAACATGACAGAAAATTAACAATTGTATGTCTGTTAGTTGATAAAAGAAATGGCAACTCCAGTCTTCAAGACCACTAGATCATTCTCAAAATAAATATAGGTACACTGTAGTAGCACATACTTTTGTACATTCTAGCAGAAACATAACCAGATGGAAATCCAAGACAAACGAACAGCACCTAAAATGTGAAGAAAACATAATCACTGTTTTTTAAAAATGTTATAAGTTAATTTCATTTTCAGAGAGCACTCAAGCCAGCTTGTGTTATGCTTTGTTATCATACAGTGGATTTAAAACAAGGAAAAAGCTTTACATTCACAAGAACTATAATTATCACAGCATTGTCACAAAACATTATTCGAGCGGGTCATTTCATCATTGGGCAAGTACGACTGTAAGTTTGTAGATAAAAGCTTACCAGAGCAAAAGTCAAGAAGGCTCCACGGTTTGGAGGGCACAGTAATCCCATACATGCAAACACTGCAAAAATTAATTTAAAAAGAAATAAATTTCCATTTTCCCTGCCTTTTTCCATACAAATCTTGTAAACTTTTAAAACTTTCAAGCCGCCATAAACGTAAACTTACATTTAGACACAGTAACACACAGTAGACAGAGTACTGGACAACACAATTGCTGGAAGAACCAGCGGTTTTCTTTGAGGTCCATAAAAAATAATAAAATACTAACAAAAATACCATTAACAAATTCAAATGTAAAAACTTCGAAATGGAAAATATAAACACAGATCAGTAGTCTCAAAATTTGCAGTCTTACTAATTCCATTACGTTCTTTCCATTTCTGACATACATTTCGTTCCCCAGCATTACAATGTCACGTGACAGGTTTATACAAATGGCCTATTAAAGATATCTTGATTGCGTCAAATTGGCAGCAACATGACAGTCACGACCCTCTAATAGTCTCTAGAACAAATGATGTATCACATAATTATTTTGTTGCAAAGTGTCCCACAAAGCACTTTACCTAACGTTCCAATTATGGTGAGAGAGACCTGGCAACCAGTGCCCAACACAGCAGACAGTAACATGTGCATTCGTGGAGGACGGAACACATCCCCGTGAAGTGCCTTCCAGCCATACATTGCAAAAAAGTCATCCTTTTAAGCAATAAATAGTATAATTTATTACATCATTTTTATAGTTAAAAGTCGACGTTTTGGCACCATCTAGATGCCATTCTCAACAGTAAATATGAGTTGTTGCTAAGGTAACAGAGTTTCTAAACAGAGTCTGTTTGCACGTTAAGGATTGGTCGCAGCTTGCGAATGAAAAAAATCTCTTTGATTAGGCAATCCATTTTGTTCTTACACTTTGCAAGCACGTGAAATTAATTTAAGAGAGACGCAGGTATTGGAACATTGTGATCGCCCACGTAATTCTTATAAATGGACGACGTTTTCTTGGAGGTAGGTTGTGTGTGTATATGTTTGTATTCGTCCGTTTTGTATAATTTAATTAGTTGCACATTTGTATTTTTTTTTTGACATCACACTGTTGAGCCTTAATTTTAAGTTAAAAAATTTAATTTCATATTCAATGGAAAACGCCAGCAAAGACTGTGTTTGTTAAGGTTCTTTGTCTTCCTGACCTTCATATTATTCGGAAGGAAAACCTTGAATAGATTGGAAATTGCTGTTTACCTATGTCTAAACTATGCCAGCTAGCTTAAAAATAGTTTCTTTGAATGTAAGGGGCATTAGTAATTTCAAAAAGAGGCGCACTATATATTTTCAAATGGTGTCGCAGAAAGAACACAGATGTAATTTTCTTACATAAAAACGCACTCAATTTTATCGACAACAAAACAATGGAAAAGCGAATGGGGCGGCAAAATGATTTTTTCACATGGTAGTCCAAACTCATGTGGGACCGCAATTCTAATAAGTAACAAAGCGAACTGTACAGTGCTTTCTACTATTCCGGACTCCCAGGGGCGCTTCATTATTTCAAAAGTTCAAGTTGACGATAAGGTTTATGTACTTCTGAATATTTATGCACCAAACAAAGACAAAGACTCCGTTCAAATTTTTAAAAAAGTTATTTACATGTACCATGCTTCAAACTTATAATTTGGATTCTGAGGAAAACATAATCTTAGGTGGAGACTTCAATTGCCCTTTAAACCCTATTCTGGATAAACGAGGCGGAATAATGATACCAAGAAAGTCGGTCGCGGATAAGTACAGAAAGTTTGCAAAATGAGTTAGATCTTGTTGATATATAGAGAGTTAAAAATCCTCAAACAAAAAGTTATACATGGAGTCAAAAATCACCTATAATATTATGTCGTTTGGATTATTGGCTATTTTCAAATAATCTCTGTGATTTTGTTAACTCTACCGATATCATCCCTGCTATAAAAAACTGATCATGCAGCAATCAGCTTAGTCCTCGAGTCGGTGAAATTGGAGAAGTCAAAGGCCCTGGAATGTGGAAAATGAACGCTTCTCTTTAAGACGATGAAGAATTATACATAAATTTCGAATAAATTATTTAAATGTCAATATACCTCAATGGATAGCAGAAGGGGAAAAGGAATTGTCTGACAAACGCTGTGTTTGGGATTGGGTCAAATACAATATTAGAATGCATACAATCAAGTACTCTAAAGAAAGAGCCAAACATAGAAATGAAAAAGAAAAGTTAATTCAACAGGAATATAAAGCAACCAGGCTGTTTGAAAACGAACCAAATGATTTAAACAAATCTCGTCTAAATGAAATTAAAGAGAGGCTTAAATTGTTCTACGAAGAGAAAACAAAAGGAATTATCGTACGCGCAAGAGCCCGCTGGCATGAGCATGGTGAAAGAAGCTCAAAGTATTTTTTGAATCTAGAAAAGCGAAACCACGTCAAAAAAACACATCAGAAGTTGTTAGTTAGCGGTTCTGTAACAACGGACCCATACCGCATTCTCTCCGAACAAAAACAATTTTATCACAACTTATATAAAACAAAAGATGTTGATCCTGATTGTGTAAAGAATTTTATTATTTCCCGACCTGTGACAACCCTGATCATGAATGCATTAATCATATAACATGCTAAATAGCTAAGGTACACATAAAACTTGTATTTGCCTTACCACAGGGTCAACAGTACTTGAGGTAATGTTTTTGCATAGAATGAGGTGCAGTTTTGTGCACATGCCTCCAGTTAAAAACAGCAAAACTACCAAGGAATTCATGATGCTAAAAGATGAACAAAAATGAATCTTATTAGCCAAGCACAAGGGCAGTACTGGGAGAGTATAAGCTCTAGGTCTTGACAGCACAGATCAAACATTGTGCAAAACCTTCGAGGACTGATATTCTCTCAGGGCTGATATTCTCGCAGAAATGTTTTGAGCAAACTTGTTAAAAAGAGATTTGTTTCACAACTTTACTACTGAAAAAGAGATGCAGAAACTTAACTTTTGCAGACACCTCCCATAAGTGGGCACTTTCCATTAATGGACATATCCTGGGCATAAGTGGACACATGGATCCCAATAAAGGGCACCTCCTATAAGTGAGAACCTCCCATGAGTGTCAACCTCCCATGAATGGCACCTCCCATAACATGAGTGGGCACCCTAGCCGGCCTTCAAAAGTAGGGAACTCCCACAAATGGAATCCTCCTGTAAGTGGGGAATGTCGCATAAGTGGGCACCTCTATAAGGGACCTCAAAAAAGGGAAAACTTCTCATAAGGGGTGCAGAGTGTGTATCACCCATAAGTGGGCATCTCCCTTTAAGAGGCATCTCCCATAAGGAGGCACTTCCCATTAGTGGAAACCTTCTATTAGTGGGCTCCTCCCATTAGTATTAACCCAAATTGTTTAAAGGTGATTGGTTAGTAATTAGACTGAGTGGAGCACAATTCAGGAACTAATCGTGTGAGTATTTTCAAAATCGACTGAGTGCGCACGCGAGGCCGATATGAAATTACGAGCTCGATTACTCTCTGAATTGTATGACACGTGGTCCAATTATATACTTATCAATCGCATCGATAACAAGTTAGGAAGTCTTTGAGGACCTTTTTTGTGTGAAAAAGTCAAAGGTAAATTCAATTGCTTGTATAAACAGTGGGAAAACAGAATGAAAGAATCCATTTAAATTCAATTGACACGCGAATGGTGTAGGTGTCCAATTACAGGTATCCAATTTGAAGTTGCTCAAATTGGATACCTGTAATTGGACACCCACATGAATGCATGCCAATTACGCGTCAAATAGGCGTGCGCAGAACCAATCAAAATCCAGAATTTTGTTATAGATATGATTAATATGATTATTATTATTATTATTATTATTATCATCATCATTAATATTATTATTATTATCACTATTATTATTATTATTATCATAAATATTATTATTATTATTTTACTATTATTATTATTTCCAAAAGGTCTTGATAATAGCAGGCAAGTAAAGATTAAAAAGAGAACGACATTTTTTTTTACATGCCCTTTTTAAGTTTTCCCTACAAAGATATTTATTTTATTTCTCCCAACAATACAACACATAGAAAACTAAGAGCAATGAATAACAAATAACTGTGTATGTGCGTATGCGTATACGCATATATGCATATGTGTATACGTGTATATGTGTATGCGTATGTGCGTATATTTGTATAAGGTGCGTATGCGATGGACACTTATTTCTGAGCGGTACTGTACATATAAATCAGGCAAGAGAGAGATTGTTCCCACCTAAACCACTGGACCTTGGTATGCGGCATTGAGTCAAGAATGTAGTCCCAACGTGACGCCCACTTGTGATTGGGATCTTTCTCTGGCTAAAAGAAAATGTTAACTTTTAATTCAAATACAGTCAAACCTCCACTTGTGAACACCTCCCATAAGCGACTGCAGCATACAAACACTTCATTTGAAAAGTCCGCTAAGTGGACACCTCTGTTACAGACACAATTTCAGGTTCCACAATAGGTACACAAGTACTGGACAACGCTTTGCTGCATTTATTTATCGTTAATACAGGCATATCCAAGAGAAAAAGAACAACCATAAATTGTACCACAATGTACAATGAAAGAATTTTTTTCCAACACTTTGAATTTGCTATTTGTAAAAGCTACGTCCTTATTGTACTTATAAAGTAAAACGTGTTGATCTTTCAAAAATGCAAAACATCAGTGTGACAAAGATCATATTTATTTACTTACTCGTAAATTAGCCATTAAAATAAAAGCTGCACGCAGTATAATTTAAAACCAATAATTCAACCTAATTTCGTTAGTTCAAAGGAATTTATTGGAAACAGCTAGCAGTGAATCTTTCAAGAGATTAAAACAAAACAAACATGTACATGTAAAGAGGTTAATGGAATGGTTCATACATGAACAGTCTGACTAATTTCTGAATAAATTGTCTATTGATTATAAGTTAGACAGCATAAGCCAGTGAAACAGGCCATAAAACACAGTATTTCCCTTGTTATTTTACTTGATTGACTTACAAGAAACATGACAGAGTAGGAGTAGGCGATTTCAACTTTATCTGTGCCTTTGAGGTCAATTGGAATTCCCATAGCTCGAAATCGTAAATCAGGATCATCACAGTCACCTTCACTTTTGTGTTCAATGCTGTAACAGAACAAAACTTGACATTACTGCCAGGATTTCCCTTTATAAATAGAAGAGGTGATGCAGAAGAATGCAGAACAAGTTGAGAAACTGAAAAAATCTTGGGAAAGCCTACAATGAGTTGTGAAAATCAAATCAGCCAAAAAACAAATTGAGGGCTACACATGGCGAGTAAACATGCAGTCCATCCACACTGAGTGACAAACTCTTCACGTCCCGGGCATATTCTAATGAATTTGTCTGATTTAACAAAACTTATCTTCCCTGACACTTGCACTATCAATTAACAATCTGATCCTGAATTGTTACATTGTATTCATGGTGACCTGCAGGGTGATCTCAGCCAATAAATTAAAGCTACAGGGACTGCTCATGTTTTGTTCACTAGTGTGACTTTATAAATATTATTTTCAAAACAAGTTTGCCTCAACCAATTTTATCTATTAAAGGTGTGTTATTTTCACATATAAGCAAGTCACGATCTGCTTATATGTGATCCGACTGATCTTCGATCAGTCGGATCATGGTGCATTAAGACCAATGAATCTACTCTGGGCAAGGATTTACCGATTCCTTTGATGCACCATGATCTAACTGACCTTGGATATTGAAACCCTTAGACTGATCAAAAATATAGTAATTTAACAAGAAGCTTTAAAACAGCTTACAACCGGGTAGTTGCACCTTCTTTGTCTAGAAAGCAGAGAAAGCCATGGTGCCGCACAATAAAAATCTTAAGAAAGGCATAATCACTTGAGTGACACACAAGTCTGAGGTTTGCGTGAGTCACGCAGTGTGCGTGAGCTGGATTTCCGGCCTAATAAAATGGCATATCTTTGCTTTACTCCACATTTATGGATAAATTCCTGCTTATACTTGCAAATAATTTAATAAATTATTTTTCTGTTTCGAATCTTGAATAAGGGTGTATATATTTGCAACATACGCATATAGCTCTCACATTTGCCCGTTGGAATTTTCTAAACTGGCAAATGCGACGGCTTTACGTGTGTGTTGCAAATAAATACACCAAAGAGAACACTAGAGCCATTTCAGTTTTCACTAATATTAAATAGTTTGGACATGTCAACGTGTAACGTGAATATTCAGTGTTCACTCCAAGCCAAACGTCTGAATAACATCAAAAAAAAAAAATCACACGAAACAGACCGCAGAGTATTCGTAAATATTTTTAAAATAGGTGAATGATTATTTATAACGCTACAGGCGAGCGATTGCCAGTAAAGATCAAAACTTGCGTGACCGCAAGGAGTCGCCTGGGCCCTGAGGGTAATGCTTTCATTTATAAATAGCTTGGGCATGTCAAAACACTTTTCGCATTGTAAACATTCAGTGCCTGCTGAGAGTCAAATGCTCGCATGACACAAACATACATTTAACACTGAAGACAAAACAGAGTGTTCGTAATACAAGCGGTAGCTAACCGAAACATCAAAATCTGTGTGGCCGTGACCAAGGCTGGGCTGCATGCGTCTGGAATGATTTATGACAAAAAAATCTGACCCAGATTATGAACCAGGCCCAGGCCCCGCCTGGTTAATTACCTTCTTGTGTGACTTGGGCCTAATTAAAATCATGACTTACAATAACTATTACCCCGGTAATATAGCTACAATTGCCACATTCATGTTCAATGTACACACTTGAGAGTAACATACCTTCTTGGAGTAACTTTTGCTGACATCAGACGAGATCCATCCCAGTCTTCTCCTGTACCATCATGGTATTTGATTTCAATATCAACGTGATTGAACACGTAGTGCATCCCTCTTTCATTAAATTTGGTCTGCAGATAAACAAATACAAAGAGTGCTTGTCAGCAAAAGGAATGTTTTAAAAAAGTCATTGCAACATTGCCACTGACAATACTTCTTTGTGATGATTATTAGCACAAATGCATGTATGATTATTTACTGTGACTCACGAAATATCAAAGTAGCAAAAAACTTGTTTGAACAAAATAATCAGCAAAACTTACACTCGTCACACAGGCATCGCGTTCTTGTCCATCTTCAGACACGTGACAACCAATAGGAAATCCAGTTGAGCAGTACTCTCTATCTTCTTCATCTACGACAAAGTAACACCATGTTACAGGCATGTTGTCAATTATCCTGTGAAAAGAAGAGTACTTGCTAGATTATTATGACTACATCATTAATACTGACACTTTTCCTTGACCCAAACAACAGCCCTCTGTCTCACTATGTATCTGAAAACCTCATTAATAACTTAGTTGAATATCAACTATACGCTTTTAGTAGCAAATTTGGAAAAGCTGACATGTCGAGCATCAGCCCTTCGTCAGCACACCTTGTTTATTTATTCACTCTGGTAACATGACCATGAAATACACCAGATGGGATACATTTGTATCTAACAATTTGAATGAAACTGAAATGTTTAAAATTGTTTTACATGTAATTTATAATACTATGTACACTGTAATACTGTGGAACGGATCAGGTGTGTTCACTGTACTGTGAACAGGAGTTTAAACACGTTAATTGAATCAGAAAAAATTATACCAGTAATCTAGTGTATAATAATGGTATATTTTTAAAGTCTTTCCTACTTTTGGCTTCAGGTATAGGTACCACAATACTCTGTAATTGAACCAACCCAGTTAATACAACCATGTTCAGAGGAGTTGAAAATAACTGGTACAATACAATTTTTACCTTTTTAACTGCAGCCTTTTTTTGTAATTTTTAAACCTTTTTATTTCACGAGAGCGTTTTAACGAGCTTCGGCTTCTAAGCTCTTTGTGGCTAAACAAATTATGTCTATGTCTATACAAATTTTATTGTCACCTCTCCAATTGGGGGCTTTTCAGAGACAATGAAAAGAAGAAAAAAAAAACAATAAATATAATAAATTGTCTATAAAAAATTATTGAAAAAACTATTTACAAGTACATATATGTTGGTGAAGTTAGTGATTTTCTTACCAGTGATTCTGATAATTAAGAGCGATACCACTTCTCAAAAATTCCAGCTTTTTCATATCTTTACTATTACCACCTTGGTATGTTTTTTTACAAAGAGTTTTGCATTTCACTTCTTTCTTGAATGTTATCTGTTATAAACAAACAAAATGTTGCATTGGTGCTTGAAACAATCTGTGTTGCATGTTGAGTGTATCCCAGTTAATGCAAAAAATGTTAAATTATGTTTTAAAATTAATGTGCATGTATAATTATATTAAAAATTTGCATTCAATATATATGTTGTGGTTTAATTTTATATTTGGTGTAAAATTTTTCAAACCAGTTTGATTTTTATTTCCCTTTGTCTTAGATTATAATGAATATGAGACAATGAAAAATAAAAATCAAACTGGCTTGAAAAATTTTAAACCAAATATATAATTAAACCACAACATATACATAACAGTAATAGTTCATATTTATAATACACTAACTCCATAAAAAATGATGAAAAGTGATTAAAAAACTCATTAATAATTCATAAAGAAAATACAAAAGAAATTAATGTTTAATGAGTGTCTTTATATCTGATAAAGACACGGCTAAACTTTACGTCCAATTTTCTAGGCCAAAATAATCCTAAATCTAAAAATTAGTGCAAGAAAGAGTTAATCTACATCAAAAGATTTTTAAGCCATTCAATAAATTCGCAGTACGTGTTTCATCAAGTCTAAAACACTCGGCTGCGCCTCATGTTTGAAACTTGATAAAACACTGCTGCTCATTTATTAAACATTACATAAATAATTATTAAAGTGGTCATAATGTGCACTTGGCTTCGAGCTAGCTAGAGTTTATTTGCATGTTTACAAGCACAAAACATGACTGAGGAGAGCAACAATTCCATCTAGTGGCAGGGTAGAGGGCTTGCACCTGGGACCTCCAGATTAATATTAACACCAGCACTTTAAACCATTTTCAACACTGCCTAGCTTTTAAAGTGAAATACTGTATCTTTATGCAAAGCAGGACTATTAAATGATCAGGGTTCAAAAAAGTATCATCTCAGGTCATCTGGGACAAGAAGATTTTCCTGCCAGGAACTTTTCATTCTCACTTGACCAATGTGCAAGGGCCTAGGCAAGTTGTCTGACAACTAAACTGTAAATTAATTAAACTGGTAACAAAGTCAAGCAAACAATTTCCCTAGGGGAAAGCAAAATAAATTTATTTGATAGCTGCTTGTCCAAGAACAACATATGGTACTCTTGAAAAATAAATAAAATGTTGACTGATGGTTGCTTGTTCCAAGGTACGGGGTGCATGTGTGCATGTCACAGTCAGTAATATGTACTTACATTGTAGCTAGATGGTCTTATCCTTTCCCCTAACACAACCTACAAACAAAACAAAATTTAATTATATCAATTGCAAGCAATTAGGAAATCTTTAAAAAAATGATAATGTTAATTGCCAATGCACCCAATGAAGATTTTTTCCACTATAGTGGAAAATATACATAGATTTTGTTCACTATACCTGGCCAAGATTTTCTGTAGGTGATGATTCGCTTAAGGGAGGGGAACAGAAATCAAAGCTGCAAGAGAAGGCCAAACGCAATTAGGCTGATAAATAATTTATCAATAATTCTAATTATTATCAATAAAATTAAATGAGGTTAAAATATACTTAATATTTAACTTATTTAACGACTAGGAGCTAGCTGCTCTGTAGTTGGTGTGGCATTAGCATGACGTTGGCATGGCTTGGCATTTATTAGGCAGCGTACTTTGGCGACCTGGTAGTCACATTCTACATACATGAATGCTTTGGCATACACTGAACATGCTAGGCCTGTTGCAGGGCAATTTCCGGTGCACTCATGGTCAGCGGTTTACTGTCAAGTTTTTATGCGCCGTCACTGTGCTTAGTGCTCAATGAGTTCCTGTTCAGTTCAAAGTTTTTTGACATTTTTCCCCTCCCCCCACACCCCTTATTATCCTTTAGTTGTTTGTTTTGATAATCTTTGGATGCTATTTTTTATTTATTATTGTAAATTATTTTAGCATTCTTCAATTAACACAAGCTCTAAACATTTGTCTTTTCTATTAAATAACAGAAATGATTAAAACTTACCTTGAATGCTCATAAGGTATCACTGTATTCACAGAGTCTAGTGGGTTGACAAACAACTCAATTTTGGACTGTAAAAACAAAAGTACCGCTAGGTATAATCATTAAAATAGGTTTTTACTGTAGTTTTAATTCCCGTCAATACCAACTGATCATTGATCAAAATTAATGATCAGTTAGCGATTATGAATTAAGTTGGTAATTATTAATATTATGCAATAAGTAAATGTATATGTATTGTTATTGATTTTATATAGAACAGTGGAACCTAACTTCCTATGCAACCACCTCTCATATTATGTTAATTATTATTGACCAAGTTTTCCAAAAATTATACTACAATTTTTCCAGTCAAATTACTCTCGTAAAAGTTACGTTAAGTAAGCACCAGAAAGTTAAATTGCATGCCCCAGTTAAAGTGTGTAAATGCCATTTACAAACAGATGATAAATTATTTCAAGCTGTTGTTTTCGGCCTGAATACGTGCTGGGGTATTGAAATGAAATAAAAATTTGTAATTGACTGTTCCGTGTGTTGTTTTGCCATGAAAAAAGTGATTATGTGAATGGCCCATCATAAAAAGGGGATTTATTTGCAGCATATGTATAAAGCACTTGCATTTGTCCATTGGAATTTTAAAAACTGAAATGTGCCAAATTATTGAACCAGTGATGACTTTCATTCACAACTCGCCGGTAATTGCTGTGACATTTCAAAATACAATAACACAATCAGCATAGCTGGACACTGGGCACCTTACATGCCGTGCGCAAATCCAAATCCGTCTAGTAGGAACTTTTTTCACTTTATTTTGCACTTCAAGGTGATCAAATTTCACCACGATAGATGTTTGCAATACGAGGAATATCAAAGCATGAAAAAGATTTCTGGAGTGTACTAAATTGTTAAGGAGTTTTGTCTTCTGGTCACGTGACTTACCAAATATGGTCATTACTATCAAAAGTTAAAGCAACTTCCAAATTAAACAAACATGGCCAAAAACTAAACCAAGGATACTAGACACAATAAGGGAGCCCAAGATATGACAATTAGAAGTCATCCATAATAACCATCTACCCCCTTAAAAACAAAAAATAACTCACCATACATGTGGAAGTTTCTTTTCCGGGTTCACAAAATGATGTTGGAGTATGAAAGGAGACGTAATGTGTCACACAACGAGGAATCCACGAGCTTAAACCGACGAAAACGAGGCAAAGCAACTTGAAATGATTCATCTGCATTATGCTTCACCAGGTGTTTTTCAGTTAGAGATGGAGAAAACAGTAAAACGTAATACACGATTATTCCTGCTATGTTGGTTGCTATGTTGCTGTTCGGAGCCGTCGTTTTTATTTTGGTCACTAGTCTCCGAGCAGCTCAACAGCACGCGAGGGCCCTAGACCGGGCAACCCTAAAACACGGAATCCAGAATCCGGAATCGGAACCGGAAACCGGAATGTTTTAATATTGAGAATGAGTGACGAGAGAAATGATTCACTATAGCGACGACCAATAAACACTTGAAGAAAAAAACTTCTGTTGTTTTTCTCGTCGTCCTTAACTTAACGCGAAAACGATTTTAAAAATGTGGCAGTGGATAACTCTATCCATTTAGACCAAATTAACAATATAAACGTATAAATCAAAAAGCACGCAGTCCACTGTATAGTCACAGGCGGCCCAAGCTCTCTATCAGATTACCTTTGGACGTGACTCTTGCTTACGAGCGGTGTTGTGTTACAAAGATTCGATTTATAAGGGTTTGTATGGGAAACAACGGTTTTGCTTTAAAAGTAAAAAAAAAATGTATATTTTGTGAAGAAAGTTGACTTACTCTGATTCTTTGTTTCATTCTTTGTTGTCTGCCAGATTCTCAGGTCGATACAATGCGTTTTCGGCGAGTTATCGTTATTTAGGTGTCCACTGCTAAAATAAAGACAAGGCTGTACACTGATTTCCGGAGTGCCCGCCGCTCGAAGGAAATAAATACTCTGAAATTAGTCCTGTCGACCCAATTCCTCCACAGAATCAAAGAAGAGACGTTGAAGTTCCATGTCTGTTCACTTGATTCGCAATTCTGCGCTCAAACGCCTTCGCTACGAAAGCTTTTTTCCGAAATTGCTTCACTTCACAAATTCGAAATAGCCGCGTCCAAACTGGCGTGGACGTTCTCGTGGTTCGCATAGCATGTTGGGTGACTATAATTAACCCGACGGGGGTGGACAGCATCGATTTGTCGCCGGTGCATGGCTGTCAACAAATCGATGCTGTCCACCCCCGTCGGGTTAATTATAGTCACCCAACATGCTATGCGAACCACGAGAACGTCCACGCCAGTTTGGACGCGGCTATTTTGAATTTGTGAAGTGAAACAATTTCGGAAAAAAGCTTTCGTAGCGAAGGCGTTTGAGCGCAGAATTGCGAATCAAGTGAACAGACATGGAACTTCAACGTCTCTTCTTTGATTCTGTGGAGGAATTGGGTCGACAGGACTAATTTCAGAGTATTTATTTCCTTCGAGCGGCGGGCACTCCGGAAATCAGTGTACAGCCTTGTCTTTATTTTAGCAGTGGACACCTAAATAACGATAACTCACCGAAAACGCGTTGTATTGACCTGAGAAGCTGGCAGACAACAAAGAATGAAACAACGAATCAGAGTAAGTTAACTTTGTTCACAAAATATATATATTTTTTTACTTTTAAAGCAAAACCGTTGTTTCCCATACAAACCCTTATATTAAAATCGAATCTTTGTAACACAACACCGCTCGTAAGCAGAGTCACGTCCAAAGGTAATCTGATAGAGAGCTTGGGCCGCCTGTGGTATAGTCAGTATTAAAGTGATATGTCCACGGCACACATATCGGAACGCGACTCGTGTATATTTGACTATGCAGGGCCGTAACCAGACTTGGCCATAGACGAGGCAAGATCTCGCTAGGGGTTCAGGGGGCATGCACTCCAAAACAGTTTGAAATCTAGAAGCTCTGAAACCCTTAAGGACGTTCGCGCTTATTGTCTATGCGCATCCTTACTGCGCACGTAATATTCCAATCTCGTCCCCAGAGCCTGTGTTCCCCTTGACCAGCGGTCGCAGACCAGAAGGATCGCGGGCCTCTGGGGACGAGATTGACGTAATTCATGTCGCAACGTCACGCCTGCCCACGTCATGCACGAGCGCGCGCACAGAAGAAATTTTCTAAGCACATATAGGGCTGGTAGTCGTCGCGTGGACTTTGCTTGCAATTAACTCTCTTAGATGGTCGGTGACCCCCACATTTTTTTGAACGGATCACTTTTGTTGACGATTATCTACGTTTTGCGTAAAAATGAAAAAAATCTATCCATTAAAAGTTCGATTTTTTTGGTCCCACATACGTTCGAATGCCTCTCTTTGAGCTTTTCGTTTTGCTGTACGACGGTTTCAAATACCGCTTTCAGGGTTAAGTCTTACAAAAAGTTGGCAACACTAGAATTTTTTACGCAACAGACCCACTTCTACAAAATACGACTAAGATCATTTGCCTCTTTTTTCTCATCTTCAATATTTTTAACTATAAATCCTGTAAACCATATTGTATTGCGTTCGCCAATTTTTCAGAATCAGGGTAGTTTTCCACACGCTTCATCTCTGAAACGAAGTCGGTGACCCCCACTTTATTTTGCATTTCCGACACAAGTAACTTATTATCTGACTGCTATAAAAAAATTTTAAAAAATCTATCGACTAGAAAGTTTTCGCGCGAACGTCCTTAAGGTCGCGCAGGACCCTTGCAATCATTAGTATGTATTTATTTAAAGAGTATGCACGAACTGCCGGACGACTGAAGCCGACAACAAACGAAATATTCATGAGAATGTTTGTTTTTAAACTCTTTTGTACAAGTAATTACTAGTTATTGTTTTCAGCTTTGTGCCACGTGCGCTGGAACATAGGAAATTATCATAGCGGAGCTCGCAAGGCGCCGAAGGCGCCTTGTGCGGAGCCCCATAGACAGGCAAATGGTATGAAAGAAGGAACACTATGGAAATGAGTTTTCATGGTCAACATGGATAGCGGCATGGTTCGCGGGCGCGTACGTACGGCGTACGGAGTCGCGCAAGATGGCCGCCATAGTTTGATGGTAGAAATAGTGAAGCAAGAAGGCCGTATAAAGGCGGCCGTATAAAGGCGGCCTTTAAAATTTAAAGAGGTTTGAAAAGAAAAACAAGAAGCAATGAAACAAAATGTGCCTGAAAATTACGTGTAGAAAGTAATCGACCGCCAAAAAAAAGTGGACATTGAGAGCCATAATCGATCGATGACTTTCGTGTCTATTTGTAAGGCCAGCATCGTACATAAAGGAGCATTCGAAAGCTAAATCGGGTTGATAGAATAAACAAACCATTTTATTGCTACAGGGTAAAAAAAAAAAGAAAAAAGAAAAAGGAAAAAAGAAAAAAAAAACTTGACCCTCTGGAATTTGAACTCACGACCTCCGGATCCGCAGACTGGCACCTTACCGATTGAGCTAATCCGACAGACTCTGAAATGCACGTTGAATATATCCTATATCAATGTAATAGATATTGTGGAGTCTACTAAACTGCTGCGAAACTATAACAGGATCGCGAAACTATTTTCTATTGCTAGAAGCAGATAATTTACTGTACTCTAAAGTAATTTTTCGTGCCATGAGTAATGATTTTGCCCCGCTTTAAGATTATTATTTCTGTCGTACTGCTGACATTCGGTTTAACCATGAGCTATTTAAATTTGTCTTGAACCTATAAACCGCCATAAACATTAGTACTTTGGCCGCTTATTCACTAGAATGAAAACATTGTAAGCTCCAGTGAAAATTAAAGAGGTTTGAAAAGAAAAACAAGAAGCAATGAAACAAAATGTGCCTGAAAATTACGTGTAGACTGAGTAATCGACCGCCAAAAAAGTGGACATTGAGAGCCATAATCGATCGATGACTTTCGTGTCTATCTGTAAAGCCAGCATCGTACATGAAGGAGCATTCGAAAGCTAAATCGGGTTGATATAATAAACAAACCATTTTATTGCTACGGGGTAAAAAAAAAAAGAAACAAAAAAGAAAAAAAAACTCGACCCTCTGGGACTTGAACTCACGACCTCCGCATCCGCAGACTGGCACCTTACCGATTGAGCTAATCCAACAGACTCTGCGTTACTCGTTGAATATATCCTATATCAATGTAATAGATATTGTGGAGTCTACTAAACTGCTGCGAAACTATAACAGGATCGCGAAACTATTTTCTATTGCTAGAAAGCAGATAATTTACTGTACTCTAAAGTAATTTTTCGTGCCATGAGTAATGATTTTGCCCCGCTTTAAGATTATTATTTCTGTCGTACTGCTGACATTCGGTTTAACCGTGAGCTATTTAAATTTGCCTTGAACCTATAAACCGCCATAAACATTAGTACTTTGGCCGCTTATTCACTAGAATGAAAACATTGTAAGCTCCAGTGAAAATTAAATAAATGGGGAGATCCGCTTTTAGGCTTGCCTAAATCTATATATTAAATAGATTCACAGCTTTGAATTTATCACGATACATATTATATTACGATTTTTAGGAAAGACAGGAGCAATAACCGGGGAGGTGGAGTTTTCCAGGGAGTAAAGAGCGACCTTATAATATCTCATCGCTCCGACTGGGACTCTGACTGTGAAATTGTTTGGTCCCAATGCCAGCTGGCTGGTGCTAGAAATGCGAAATCTATCCATTTCGGTTCTTACTATCGCCGAAATAAGTCTGACTTGGAAAGCCTCGACGAGTTGAATACATCGCTTTTGAAAATGGGAGCTGTCCTACATAAAAACAACGTAATCCTCGCTGGCGATTTTAATGCCCCAGACATCGACTGGGTAAATCCACTCAACCTTGGCAACCTATCTCCAGCGTCCACTAAACTACTTGAGATAATTGACGATCACGATTTAAACCAGTTCGTAAAAGAACCAACCAGGCGACAAGGAAACACGCAAAACATCCTCGACCTTGTACTATCGAATAATAAAGATATTATCAGTGGCGTCAGGGTAATCGATGGAATAAGTGACCATGACATCGCTCTATTTACTGTCAAGACATCTTGTCCGCGAAAGCGAAATGTAAAACGCAAACTTTATCTTAAGAAAAAAGCGAACACTGATTGCATTAAGCAGGAGCTACAAATATTAGCCACGTCGAGGGAATTTAATTCCCCTTGGGTATCAGTTGACGATATGTGGATCACTTCGAAAGAAATATGCGTCGTATCATGGACACCTGTATACCTCACAAAATGACTAGCTCCAGATATAACCTTCCATGGTTTAATCGATCGCTTAGAAGGCAAACAAGGGCTAAAAAACGGCTCTATGACAAGGCTAAAAAGTCTGGAAACCCTGTACACTGGAATGAATTCCGCGCAGCCAGAAAGCGTTTGCAAAAGAATTTGAAGTCTGCGAAGGAAACGTACATTTCAGATTTCCTTGGAGACGCAATCAAGGAAAACCCGAAACGTTTCTGGTCGTACATCAAGCAATTGAAAAATGTCGATCCCGGCGTATCCGACTTCAAAGTCGACGGTAAGATCGTAAGCGATGGGCAAATGAAATCGGAAATTTTGAGCAAACAATTCTCTAGTGTGTTTACAAATGAAGATCCCACTACCATCCCGGCTGTCGGTACTGAGCCAAAACCAGCTATCGGCCCACTCATTGTTACGATCCCTGGAGTTATCAAGCAGTTGCAGTCTCTGAAACCAAATAAAGCCAGTGGCCCGGATGAGATACCCCCGTGGTTCCTGAAGGATTATGCCGTGGAAATCGGTCCTATACTCGCAGCAATTTACCAAACCTCCATTGATGCCGGCAATGTACCATCCGAATGGAAACACGCCAACGTATGTGGTGTGGGAGAAAAATAGGACCCTGCTAATTATAGACCGATCTCATTAACCTGTATTTCATCAAAGGTCCTTGAGCATATTATCCACAGTCACATAATGAAGCACTTAGAACAGCACGCGATCTTAACAGACGTGCAACATGGATTCAGAGCAAAACGATCCACTGTAACCCAGCTGATCTTGACCATTCACGATATGGCCAAAACCATCCAAGAAAATAACTCTGTTAATGCTGCTGTTTTGGATTTCAGTAAGGCCTTCGATAAGGTTCCTCACAAACGCCTAATTTACAAGCTACACTATAATGGTATCCGCGGACCTTTGTTAAGCTGGATGGAATCGTTCTTGACAAACCGCTCTCAGTCTGTGGTGTGCGAGGGCAAGCGCTCTAATCCCGCTCAAGTAACCTCTGGCGTGCCCCAAGGAACCGTATTAGGACCTTTGCTTTTCCTATTGTACGTCAATGACCTGCCTGATAACCTGAAATCCTCAATCAGGCTTTTTGCGGATGATGCACTCCTATACGGTATTGTTTCAAGCGTGGAGAACGGCGATCAACTCTAGGAGGACCTAAGGAAACTGGAAGTGTGGCAAAGCAAGTGGCAGATGTCATTTAATCCTGCTAAGTGCAAGACCATCTGTCTCTCTACTAAGAAAGTTCCCCCACAGAGAAAGTATGTCTTTTGTGTAACCGAGTTGGAACAAGTTGACTCTATTTCTTATCTAGGAGTAATCCTGAACGACAACTTGAAATGGTCAAATCACGTCTCATCCATCTCTGGCAAAGCAAGCAAGGTTCTGGGAATGATTAAAAGAAACCTCTGGAATTGCCCCAAGAATGTGAAAGAAACTGCATACACGGCTATTGTTCGCCCAAAACTCGAATACGCTTGCGCAGCCTGGGATCCTTATCTCCAAAAGGACATAAACTCCCTCGAAAGAGTACAGAGGAAAGCGGCGCGGTTTTGCACAAACGACTACCACCCAACCGCCAGTGTAACTGATATGATCCAGGAGTTGGGCTGGCAAACATTGGAACAACGAAGAAAATCTTTCCGACTTACATTACTATACAAAATGAGTCACGACCTTGTAGATATAAATGTTGACTCCTATCTTAGTAGACATAATGAATCCAGAACTCGCGGCAGCCATAATTTCAAATATACGCAATATAGAGCGACGAAAAATGCGTATTTTTACTCGTTTTTTCCGAGGACCATAAGAGAGTGGAATGCACTCCCTGCGGCGATTGTTGAGTCCGGCTCTCTTACGTCCTTCCAGTCTGGACTGCGCGAGCATTTTTATTAATTTGGTAGTTTACCCATAGAATTTTAGAATTTTTAGATTTTTAGAATTTTTAGATTTTTAGAATTAATTTAGAATCTTTCAGTTATTATATATGTACTCCTGATTTTTACTTATTTTTAGACGTTGGTGTGATATCCGTATGGACTTTTTACCAACTTATTAGATGTAGATGTAGATGTAGATGTAGACACGTTGTTGTAAACATTGACTCGGAAGGTCTTCGGAAGCCTCAAAACCTTCAATTTTGTGTCCAAGTTTTCTCCGCCGATATAGAATTTCAAGAGTTGATTCGCGAGGAACATAAACTTGGTGTACTCTATTGTGTTCTGGCTAGAGCGAATTTTTAAATTTCCTTCTCAAAATGAAGATAGCATGTTTCAAAGTTTAGATTTCACATTTTTACGCTCTTAGAAGCCATTAACTTGTAGCAGTTTTTGAAATCGAAAATTTCGTTCTAGTGGGAACACAAAAGAAGTTACGATTTATCACTAAGCTATATAATCATTTAATTTGGTGCGCTGTGCTAGCTGAAAACTTGGACACAAAATCGCATTATCTTCAGTTAAACTTTTAAGGGCTTGTAACATCACAGACAACGGTCATCTCTCAGTAAAAGGACAATCATGATGTAATTCCATCATCCCTGAGTATCCTTATTAAATTTTAGAGAAATCGATATTCAAAATGTAGCGAATTACAGCTTTACAAGATAGCACTCCAACAAGAAATTTGACTAATGAATTTATTAATGAGCAAGGGTCCTGCGCGACCTTAAAGAGACATTTTTCATGAGGCATTTCTTGAGAAAAATCAATCTTGTTCAACTGGGGATTATTTTCCCAACAAAACATATTTTGGGTAAAAATCTAGACGAGGCAAGTGCCTCCTCTTGCCTCTTGCTACTCCGCAGTAGTTACGGCCCTGCTATGAGGTGTCCACCATAGCAACAGGCCATTCTTAGACAATAAAGTCAGTTCGTTAAACATTTGTGTGGACTGGTGGATCGCATGCCTGAAGCACAGGCAACCCAAGCTCACGTTTGGAGCGGTCGGTAGGTATAAATTGGTGTTGCGTAACACTAGACCGTTGATAATATTATAAGGCTTTGCATGGGATTTGGGTCGATTTTGCCGTATTAATGCTTAAAATACTGTAAATATACAAAATAAACTTACTTTTGCCATTTGCTGTGTCCTCTTGCCTGTTTTGCGTCTAGAAGTGGTGTTTTAGTCGATTTTTCTCCTCCTGTTCCTTCCATCTTAATTTGTATATTTAGTGTTTTAAGCATAAATACGGCAAAATCGACCCAAATCCCATACAAAGCCTTATAATATTCTCAACTGTCTAGTGTTACGCAATACCAATTTAAACCTACCGACCGCTCCAAACGTGAGCTTGGGCTGCCTGTGCCTGAAGCTGCATGGTTTTCAACAGGGCGCCCCTTTCAACATGTGGTCGGGCAAATCGCCCAGCAACTCTAGCGTTTCTAGCCAAGAGGAAAATGAAGTAAGTCATTCGTATAGCTTATTTTAATGTGATAGGTGACATCAATATTTGGTGGTGATTTGCAACACTGATATTTTTTTGGCGGTCAAAAACATTTTGTGTGTAAAATAATCTCGTTCAATGTGAGACGGCTGTATGCTATTTCTCTGCTGTTTGAGAAATTATAAAAGCAATACAGAGCGCTCTTGATCCCAGATGCATGATTTAATGGTAATTTGCAGATTGTTAGCTGAAATAAATCACTTTTAAGAGGCTCTCAAGTAATAAATCTCATTTCGGTAATGTAGGAGGAAACGCGTTATTTCAGTTCGTGATAAAAAAAAATAACCACCCGTAAGAACAGAAAGTTGCAATTGGTTCGTCGATAAAAGATGCATCATCAATTCTAGATGTTTATTATATTTTTCTGTGGTCAGATGTAATGGCTCTTTAATTTACGAGACCGTGCACTAAATGAGACCTCGATTGCTCTCCCAGTACGCACTTAGTTGCCATTCTATAACGACAGCCCTCTAGCTGCTCTAGCTGCAAGAATTTCGGTCAACAGAGAATTCTTAACTTCGCTTTTCTTTGTCAAAAATTAAGACCTAGAATTCACAATGATTTTATTGGGTACTTTATTTTTATCAGGAACAAACTATGCAACGTAATAGTTCGGATTTAAAGAATTTGCTTTCTCTGGTCTTTCCGATTTTGTTTTCCAGATTCCGGTTTCCGGTTTCCGGTTCCGATTCCAGATTCCGGATTCCATGTTTTAGGGTTGCCCCCATGGAGCGGGCAGGGATCTTTTCTGACATCATTGTTTACCACAGTTTGCCTTATTAGCATACGACTTTGCGTAAAGAAGGCATCCTGCTATATCCAAAATAAAGAAGAAGTTTAAAAAGCTTATGAAACTAAAAAATTGGCAAAATTTTCAGCTTTTTATAAGTAAAATTGAAGGAGATATTAGCTTTCACAAACTGCAGAATTTCTGGAGACAAAAGCGCTAATGAGCCCATACATTCTTTGTAAAATTTTGAGTTTTCAAACCCGCGTAAAAGAAAAGGTGTTCAATTCGTCAGCCTCAAATTATCAGCAGAAGTTAATCGGTGATGGTCTTTCAACATGTTTCAATACTCTAGTCTGCGAATACAGCCGCCTCTCGGCACAGCAACAGTGTATAAGTCAATTTTATTCATAAAACGTTCGAATTTCTATATCGTAACACAAAATTGTTTCATTCCCACACAAAACCTTATAAATTGAGTCTTAGAGTACTGTGGGTCTAATCGTTAGCTTGGGATGCCTGTGATAAGAGCTGGAAAGTACTGAAAACTGTTTTGAGCCTCCTTAAATTTCAAACTAGCAGGAACAAACGTGGGACAAACCAGGAGCTGTGTTGCATCTGTTTGGTTTGGAAGACAAGGTCTTTACTTTGATCGTTGTTGTTCGTTTTTCCTGTTTAAGAACCAAATGAAGAGAGATGAATGACCACAAAAATATCTTGAAATCTACACGCACATTTTTTGCGTATTTTATTTGAGGCTACGGAAGACAAAACTTAAACGTATATTTTGTTACCGAAACCAGAAGTTTTGAACACAAGATTTTAAAATATTCTAATTTTTTTATATCTGAACCGAGTAATACAACGACTTGCTCCAGAACAGAAGGCGGAGTGCGGCTGGAAATCAAGGCGGAGGTGATTAAAAATTACCTCAAAAATCCATGCACAATGGCGATTGGCTGAAAAGGGGCTAATCCTACGAGCACGCGCAAACAATTGTCCCCGGACCCTCTTCCCCGTCCCGAGAGGATTAAACATGCCTATCTGTTTGGTTTTCTATCACAGCTATACCAATAACGTTAAGGAAAATCCATTAGCCTAAACGTAAACAAGATTTAACAATGAACAATTTGAGATCGTGGTGATGACAAAATCTGTTTCCATGGCAACGTCATATGAGGGTAAAAATACACTATTTTTGACCTTTCGAGGCTAATAACTCTACAACTACTCTTTGAAAGTTTTTTCTTTTTCAAATATTTTTATCCAACCGGCACAATAAACATTCTTGCAAATTTTTAAAGAAATCTGTTAACATATCGGAGCTACGCTATTTTTGCATAAACTTAAGGTGACTCTGAACATTTCTGACAGAATTTTTTTAAAAAAAATTGTCAGGTCGTTTCTTTTTTCCTTTATACGAAAATATATGAAAAACAAAAACTTTTACCGTCTAGTTTTAGAGTAGTTAGCTTTTTGACTGTTTAAAAACAGTCAAAAATAAGGTATCTTTGGCCACTTTTGCAGTTGCCATGGCAACATATTTTGACGTCTGAGTGACTCCAATTTGTTTATAAGTAAAACCTTTACAAGGATGTTGTGAAAGTTAAACCTTAACATAACAGGTGCAGCATCAATTGGATGCCAAAGACTGGAATATCTAAACTATTACGAGTCACCTTAAGCGTTGCGTGACAGTAATTTGGATTGCGATATATATATATATATATATATGTCTGAATTTATCAAAACCGGGTCAAAGAAAAGTGACGTCAGTATTCTTGAACAAGTACGTTACTGCGCGAATTGGCTTCAAACGCCACAAGAAAGGAAAAAAAAAAAAAAAAAAAAAAAGAAATACAGCGCTGAAAGGTAGAGAAGAGAGAGGAGAAGAGAAAAAAAGACTGACATTCCTTTTAGTTTTTATATCATGGAGTTTGGAGATAGTTTCTGGCGAGAAAAAAACGCGTTTACAGCGATTTGCGCTTAAAACGGTGAAAATTTCCTTGACCTGGTTTTGATAAATTCAGACATATGATTCAATAGTATGACCGGAAAGGCCAAGAATGAGCTTCTCGAGTTACAATCAATCATTTTCTATGCATCTAGAGAGAAATCCAGGCTTTCCCAGCTCATACTATTGAATCAATGATTCAATAGTATGACCGGAAAGGCCAAGAATGAGCTTCTCGAGTTACAATCAATCATTTTCTATGCATCTAGAGAGAAATCCAGGCTTTCCCAGCTCATACTATTGAATCAATTGATTCAATAGTATGACCGGAAAGGCCAAGAATGAGCTTCTCGAGTTACAATCAATCATTTTCTATGCATCTAGAGAGAAATCCAGGCTTTCCCAGCTCATACTATTGAATCATATGTCTGAATTTATCAAAACCGGGTCAAAGAAAAGTGACGTCAGTATTCTTGAACAAGTACGTTACTGCGCGAATTGGCTTCAAACGCCACAAGAAAGGAAAAAAAAAAAAAAAGAAAAAAGAAATACAGCGCTGAAAGGTAGAGAAGAGAGAGGAGAAGAGAAAAAAAGACTGACATTCCTTTTAGTTTTTATATCATGGAGTTTGGAGATAGTTTCTGGCGAGAAAAAAACGCGTTTACAGCGATTTGCGCTTAAAACGGTGAAAATTTCCTTGACCTGGTTTTGATAAATTCAGACATATGATTCAATAGTATGACCAGAAAGGCCAAGAATGAGCTTCTCGAGTTACAATCAATCATTTTCTATGCATCTAGAGAGAAATCCAGGCTTTCCCAGCTCATACTATTGAATCAATGATTCAATAGTATGACCGGAAAGGCCAAGAATGAGCTTCTCGAGTTACAATCAATCATTTTCTATGCATCTAGAGAGAAATCCAGGCTTTCCCAGCTCATACTATTGAATCATATGTCTGAATTTATCAAAACCGGGTCAAAGAAAAGTGACGTCAGTATTCTTGAACAAGTACGTTACTGCGCGAATTGGCTTCAAACGCCACAAGAAAGGAAAAAAAAAAAAAAAGAAAAAAGAAATACAGCGCTGAAAGGTAGAGAAGAGAGAGGAGAAGAGAAAAAAAGACTGACATTCCTTTTAGTTTTTATATCATGGAGTTTGGAGATAGTTTCTGGCGAGAAAAAAACGCGTTTACAGCGATTTGCGCTTAAAACGGTGAAAATTTCCTTGACCTGGTTTTGATAAATTCAGACATATGATTCAATAGTATGACCGGAAAGGCCAAGAATGAGCTTCTCGAGTTACAATCAATCATTTTCTATGCATCTAGAGAGAAATCCAGGCTTTCCCAGCTCATACTATTGAATCAATGATTCAATAGTATGACCGGAAAGGCCAAGAATGAGCTTCTCGAGTTACAATCAATCATTTTCTATGCATCTAGAGAGAAATCCAGGCTTTCCCAGCTCATACTATTGAATCAATTGATTCAATAGTATGACCGGAAAGGCCAAGAATGAGCTTCTCGAGTTACAATCAATCATTTTCTATGCATCTAGAGAGAAATCCAGGCTTTCCCAGCTCATACTATTGAATCATATGTCTGAATTTATCAAAACCGGGTCAAAGAAAAGTGACGTCAGTATTCTTGAACAAGTACGTTACTGCGCGAATTGGCTTCAAACGCCACAAGAAAGGAAAAAAAAAAAAAAAGAAAAAAGAAATACAGCGCTGAAAGGTAGAGAAGAGAGAGGAGAAGAGAAAAAAAGACTGACATTCCTTTTAGTTTTTATATCATGGAGTTTGGAGATAGTTTCTGGCGAGAAAAAAACGCGTTTACAGCGATTTGCGCTTAAAACGGTGAAAATTTCCTTGACCTGGTTTTGATAAATTCAGACATATGATTCAATAGTATGACCGGAAAGGCCAAGAATGAGCTTCTCGAGTTACAATCAATCATTTTCTATGCATCTAGAGAGAAATCCAGGCTTTCCCAGCTCATACTATTGAATCAATGATTCAATAGTATGACCGGAAAGGCCAAGAATGAGCTTCTCGAGTTACAATCAATCATTTTCTATGCATCTAGAGAGAAATCCAGGCTTTCCCAGCTCATACTATTGAATCAATTGATTCAATAGTATGACCGGAAAGGCCAAGAATGAGCTTCTCGAGTTACAATCAATCATTTTCTATGCATCTAGAGAGAAATCCAGGCTTTCCCAGCTCATACTATTGAATCATATGTCTGAATTTATCAAAACCGGGTCAAAGAAAAGTGACGTCAGTATTCTTGAACAAGTACGTTACTGCGCGAATTGGCTTCAAACGCCACAAGAAAGGAAAAAAAAAAAAAAAGAAAAAAGAAATACAGCGCTGAAAGGTAGAGAAGAGAGAGGAGAAGAGAAAAAAAGACTGACATTCCTTTTAGTTTTTATATCATGGAGTTTGGAGATAGTTTCTGGCGAGAAAAAAACGCGTTTACAGCGATTTGCGCTTAAAACGGTGAAAATTTCCTTGACCTGGTTTTGATAAATTCAGACATATGATTCAATAGTATGACCGGAAAGGCCAAGAATGAGCTTCTCGAGTTACAATCAATCATTTTCTATGCATCTAGAGAGAAATCCAGGCTTTCCCAGCTCATACTATTGAATCAATGATTCAATAGTATGACCGGAAAGGCCAAGAATGAGCTTCTCGAGTTACAATCAATCATTTTCTATGCATCTAGAGAGAAATCCAGGCTTTCCCAGCTCATACTATTGAATCAATTGATTCAATAGTATGACCGGAAAGGCCAAGAATGAGCTTCTCGAGTTACAATCAATCATTTTCTATGCATCTAGAGAGAAATCCAGGCTTTCCCAGCTCATACTATTGAATCATATGTCTGAATTTATCAAAACCGGGTCAAAGAAAAGTGACGTCAGTATTCTTGAACAAGTACGTTACTGCGCGAATTGGCTTCAAACGCCACAAGAAAGGAAAAAAAAAAAAAAGAAAAAAGAAATACAGCGCTGAAAGGTAGAGAAGAGAGAGGAGAAGAGAAAAAAAGACTGACATTCCTTTTAGTTTTTATATCATGGAGTTTGGAGATAGTTTCTGGCGAGAAAAAAACGCGTTTACAGCGATTTGCGCTTAAAACGGTGAAAATTTCCTTGACCTGGTTTTGATAAATTCAGACATATGATTCAATAGTATGACCAGAAAGGCCAAGAATGAGCTTCTCGAGTTACAATCAATCATTTTCTATGCATCTAGAGAGAAATCCAGGCTTTCCCAGCTCATACTATTGAATCAATGATTCAATAGTATGACCGGAAAGGCCAAGAATGAGCTTCTCGAGTTACAATCAATCATTTTCTATGCATCTAGAGAGAAATCCAGGCTTTCCCAGCTCATACTATTGAATCATATGTCTGAATTTATCAAAACCGGGTCAAAGAAAAGTGACGTCAGTATTCTTGAACAAGTACGTTACTGCGCGAATTGGCTTCAAACGCCACAAGAAAGGAAAAAAAAAAAAAAAGAAAAAAGAAATACAGCGCTGAAAGGTAGAGAAGAGAGAGGAGAAGAGAAAAAAAGACTGACATTCCTTTTAGTTTTTATATCATGGAGTTTGGAGATAGTTTCTGGCGAGAAAAAAACGCGTTTACAGCGATTTGCGCTTAAAACGGTGAAAATTTCCTTGACCTGGTTTTGATAAATTCAGACATATGATTCAATAGTATGACCGGAAAGGCCAAGAATGAGCTTCTCGAGTTACAATCAATCATTTTCTATGCATCTAGAGAGAAATCCAGGCTTTCCCAGCTCATACTATTGAATCAATGATTCAATAGTATGACCGGAAAGGCCAAGAATGAGCTTCTCGAGTTACAATCAATCATTTTCTATGCATCTAGAGAGAAATCCAGGCTTTCCCAGCTCATACTATTGAATCAATGATTCAATAGATGACCGGAAAGGCCAAGAATGAGCTTCTCGAGTTACAATCAATCATTTTCTATGCATCTAGAGAGAAATCCAGGCTTTCCCAGCTCATACTATTGAATCATATGTCTGAATTTATCAAAACCGGGTCAAAGAAAAGTGACGTCAGTATTCTTGAACAAGTACGTTACTGCGCGAATTGGCTTCAAACGCCACAAGAAAGGAAAAAAAAAAAAAAGAAAAAAGAAATACAGCGCTGAAAGGTAGAGAAGAGAGAGGAGAAGAGAAAAAAAGACTGACATTCCTTTTAGTTTTTATATCATGGAGTTTGGAGATAGTTTCTGGCGAGAAAAAAACGCGTTTACAGCGATTTGCGCTTAAAACGGTGAAAATTTCCTTGACCTGGTTTTGATAAATTCAGACATATGATTCAATAGTATGACCGGAAAGGCCAAGAATGAGCTTCTCGAGTTACAATCAATCATTTTCTATGCATCTAGAGAGAAATCCAGGCTTTCCCAGCTCATACTATTGAATCAATGATTCAATAGTATGACCGGAAAGGCCAAGAATGAGCTTCTCGAGTTACAATCAATCATTTTCTATGCATCTAGAGAGAAATCCAGGCTTTCCCAGCTCATACTATTGAATCAATTGATTCAATAGTATGACCGGAAAGGCCAAGAATGAGCTTCTCGAGTTACAATCAATCATTTTCTATGCATCTAGAGAGAAATCCAGGCTTTCCCAGCTCATACTATTGAATCATATGTCTGAATTTATCAAAACCGGGTCAAAGAAAAGTGACGTCAGTATTCTTGAACAAGTACGTTACTGCGCGAATTGGCTTCAAACGCCACAAGAAAGGAAAAAAAAAAAAAAGAAAAAAGAAATACAGCGCTGAAAGGTAGAGAAGAGAGAGGAGAAGAGAAAAAAAGACTGACATTCCTTTTAGTTTTTATATCATGGAGTTTGGAGATAGTTTCTGGCGAGAAAAAAACGCGTTTACAGCGATTTGCGCTTAAAACGGTGAAAATTTCCTTGACCTGGTTTTGATAAATTCAGACATATGATTCAATAGTATGACCAGAAAGGCCAAGAATGAGCTTCTCGAGTTACAATCAATCATTTTCTATGCATCTAGAGAGAAATCCAGGCTTTCCCAGCTCATACTATTGAATCAATGATTCAATAGTATGACCGGAAAGGCCAAGAATGAGCTTCTCGAGTTACAATCAATCATTTTCTATGCATCTAGAGAGAAATCCAGGCTTTCCCAGCTCATACTATTGAATCATATGTCTGAATTTATCAAAACCGGGTCAAGGAAAAGTGACGTCAGTATTCTTGAACAAGTACGTTACTGCGCGAATTGGCTTCAAACGCCACAAGAAAGGAAAAAAAAAAAAAAGAAAAAAGAAATACAGCGCTGAAAGGTAGAGAAGAGAGAGGAGAAGAGAAAAAAAGACTGACATTCCTTTTAGTTTTTATATCATGGAGTTTGGAGATAGTTTCTGGCGAGAAAAAAACGCGTTTACAGCGATTTGCGCTTAAAACGGTGAAAATTTCCTTGACCTGGTTTTGATAAATTCAGACATATGATTCAATAGTATGACCGGAAAGGCCAAGAATGAGCTTCTCGAGTTACAATCAATCATTTTCTATGCATCTAGAGAGAAATCCAGGCTTTCCCAGCTCATACTATTGAATCAATGATTCAATAGTATGACCGGAAAGGCCAAGAATGAGCTTCTCGAGTTACAATCAATCATTTTCTATGCATCTAGAGAGAAATCCAGGCTTTCCCAGCTCATACTATTGAATCAATTGTTCTGTTGCCGGGGCATGAGCTTCTCGAGTTACAATCATCATTTTCTATGCATCTAGAGAGAAATCCAGGCTTTCCCAGCTCATACTATTGAATCATATGTCTGAATTTATCAAAACCGGGTCAAAGAAAAGTGACGTCAGTATTCTTGAACAAGTACGTTACTGCGCGAATTGGCTTCAAACGCCACAAGAAAGGAAAAAAAAAAAAAAAGAAAAAAGAAATACAGCGCTGAAAGGTAGAGAAGAGAGAGGAGAAGAGAAAAAAAGACTGACATTCCTTTTAGTTTTTATATCATGGAGTTTGGAGATAGTTTCTGGCGAGAAAAAAACGCGTTTACAGCGATTTGCGCTTAAAACGGTGAAAATTTCCTTGACCTGGTTTTGATAAATTCAGACATATGATTCAATAGTATGACCAGAAAGGCCAAGAATGAGCTTCTCGAGTTACAATCAATCATTTTCTATGCATCTAGAGAGAAATCCAGGCTTTCCCAGCTCATACTATTGAATCAATGATTCAATAGTATGACCGGAAAGGCCAAGAATGAGCTTCTCGAGTTACAATCAATCATTTTCTATGCATCTAGAGAGAAATCCAGGCTTTCCCAGCTCATACTATTGAATCATATGTCTGAATTTATCAAAACCGGGTCAAAGAAAAGTGACGTCAGTATTCTTGAACAAGTACGTTACTGCGCGAATTGGCTTCAAACGCCACAAGAAAGGAAAAAAAAAAAAAAAGAAAAAAGAAATACAGCGCTGAAAGGTAGAGAAGAGAGAGGAGAAGAGAAAAAAAGACTGACATTCCTTTTAGTTTTTATATCATGGAGTTTGGAGATAGTTTCTGGCGAGAAAAAAACGCGTTTACAGCGATTTGCGCTTAAAACGGTGAAAATTTCCTTGACCTGGTTTTGATAAATTCAGACATATGATTCAATAGTATGACCGGAAAGGCCAAGAATGAGCTTCTCGAGTTACAATCAATCATTTTCTATGCATCTAGAGAGAAATCCAGGCTTTCCCAGCTCATACTATTGAATCATATGTCTGAATTTATCAAAACCGGGTCAAGGAAAAGTGACGTCAGTATTCTTGAACAAGTACGTTACTGCGCGAATTGGCTTCAAACGCCACAAGAAAGGAAAAAAAAAAAAAAAGAAAAAAGAAATACAGCGCTGAAAGGTAGAGAAGAGAGAGGAGAAGAGAAAAAAAGACTGACATTCCTTTTAGTTTTTATATCATGGAGTTTGGAGATAGTTTCTGGCGAGAAAAAAACGCGTTTACAGCGATTTGCGCTTAAAACGGTGAAAATTTCCTTGACCTGGTTTTGATAAATTCAGACATATGATTCAATAGTATGACCGGAAAGGCCAAGAATGAGCTTCTCGAGTTACAATCAATCATTTTCTATGCATCTAGAGAGAAATCCAGGCTTTCCCAGCTCATACTATTGAATCAATGATTCAATAGTATGACCGGAAAGGCCAAGAATGAGCTTCTCGAGTTACAATCAATCATTTTCTATGCATCTAGAGAGAAATCCAGGCTTTCCCAGCTCATACTATTGAATCAATGATTCAAAAGGGCCAAGAATGGCTTCCGAGTTACAATCAATTTTTCTTCATCTAGAGAGAAATCAGGCTTTCCCAGCTCATACTATTGAATCATATGTCTGAATTTATCAAAACCGGGTCAAAGAAAAGTGACGTCAGTATTCTTGAACAAGTACGTTACTGCGCGAATTGGCTTCAAACGCCACAAGAAAGGAAAAAAAAAAAAAAGAAAAAAGAAATACAGCGCTGAAAGGTAGAGAAGAGAGAGGAGAAGAGAAAAAAAGACTGACATTCCTTTTAGTTTTTATATCATGGAGTTTGGAGATAGTTTCTGGCGAGAAAAAAACGCGTTTACAGCGATTTGCGCTTAAAACGGTGAAAATTTCCTTGACCTGGTTTTGATAAATTCAGACATATGATTCAATAGTATGACCAGAAAGGCCAAGAATGAGCTTCTCGAGTTACAATCAATCATTTTCTATGCATCTAGAGAGAAATCCAGGCTTTCCCAGCTCATACTATTGAATCAATGATTCAATAGTATGACCGGAAAGGCCAAGAATGAGCTTCTCGAGTTACAATCAATCATTTTCTATGCATCTAGAGAGAAATCCAGGCTTTCCCAGCTCATACTATTGAATCATATGTCTGAATTTATCAAAACCGGGTCAAAGAAAAGTGACGTCAGTATTCTTGAACAAGTACGTTACTGCGCGAATTGGCTTCAAACGCCACAAGAAAGGAAAAAAAAAAAAAAGAAAAAAGAAATACAGCGCTGAAAGGTAGAGAAGAGAGAGGAGAAGAGAAAAAAAGACTGACATTCCTTTTAGTTTTTATATCATGGAGTTTGGAGATAGTTTCTGGCGAGAAAAAAACGCGTTTACAGCGATTTGCGCTTAAAACGGTGAAAATTTCCTTGACCTGGTTTTGATAAATTCAGACATATGATTCAATAGTATGACCGGAAAGGCCAAGAATGAGCTTCTCGAGTTACAATCAATCATTTTCTATGCATCTAGAGAGAAATCCAGGCTTTCCCAGCTCATACTATTGAATCATATGTCTGAATTTATCAAAACCGGGTCAAGGAAAAGTGACGTCAGTATTCTTGAACAAGTACGTTACTGCGCGAATTGGCTTCAAACGCCACAAGAAAGGAAAAAAAAAAAAAAAGAAAAAAAGAAATACAGCGCTGAAAGGTAGAGAAGAGAGAGGAGAAGAGAAAAAAAGACTGACATTCCTTTTAGTTTTTATATCATGGAGTTTGGAGATAGTTTCTGGCGAGAAAAAAACGCGTTTACAGCGATTTGCGCTTAAAACGGTGAAAATTTCCTTGACCTGGTTTTGATAAATTCAGACATATGATTCAATAGTATGACCGGAAAGGCCAAGAATGAGCTTCTCGAGTTACAATCAATCATTTTCTATGCATCTAGAGAGAAATCCAGGCTTTCCCAGCTCATACTATTGAATCAATTGATTCAATAGTATGACCGGAAAGGCCAAGAATGAGCTTCTCGAGTTACAATCAATCATTTTCTATGCATCTAGAGAGAAATCCAGGCTTTCCCAGCTCATACTATTGAATCATATGTCTGAATTTATCAAAACCGGGTCAAAGAAAAGTGACGTCAGTATTCTTGAACAAGTACGTTACTGCGCGAATTGGCTTCAAACGCCACAAGAAAGGAAAAAAAAAAAAAAAGAAAAAAGAAATACAGCGCTGAAAGGTAGAGAAGAGAGAGGAGAAGAGAAAAAAAGACTGACATTCCTTTTAGTTTTTATATCATGGAGTTTGGAGATAGTTTCTGGCGAGAAAAAAACGCGTTTACAGCGATTTGCGCTTAAAACGGTGAAAATTTCCTTGACCTGGTTTTGATAAATTCAGACATATGATTCAATAGTATGACCAGAAAGGCCAAGAATGAGCTTCTCGAGTTACAATCAATCATTTTCTATGCATCTAGAGAGAAATCCAGGCTTTCCCAGCTCATACTATTGAATCAATGATTCAATAGTATGACCGGAAAGGCCAAGAATGAGCTTCTCGAGTTACAATCAATCATTTTCTATGCATCTAGAGAGAAATCCAGGCTTTCCCAGCTCATACTATTGAATCATATGTCTGAATTTATCAAAACCGGGTCAAAGAAAAGTGACGTCAGTATTCTTGAACAAGTACGTTACTGCGCGAATTGGCTTCAAACGCCACAAGAAAGGAAAAAAAAAAAAAAAGAAAAAAGAAATACAGCGCTGAAAGGTAGAGAAGAGAGAGGAGAAGAGAAAAAAAGACTGACATTCCTTTTAGTTTTTATATCATGGAGTTTGGAGATAGTTTCTGGCGAGAAAAAAACGCGTTTACAGCGATTTGCGCTTAAAACGGTGAAAATTTCCTTGACCTGGTTTTGATAAATTCAGACATATGATTCAATAGTATGACCGGAAAGGCCAAGAATGAGCTTCTCGAGTTACAATCAATCATTTTCTATGCATCTAGAGAGAAATCCAGGCTTTCCCAGCTCATACTATTGAATCATATGTCTGAATTTATCAAAACCGGGTCAAGGAAAAGTGACGTCAGTATTCTTGAACAAGTACGTTACTGCGCGAATTGGCTTCAAACGCCACAAGAAAGGAAAAAAAAAAAAAAAGAAAAAAGAAATACAGCGCTGAAAGGTAGAGAAGAGAGAGGAGAAGAGAAAAAAAGACTGACATTCCTTTTAGTTTTTATATCATGGAGTTTGGAGATAGTTTCTGGCGAGAAAAAAACGCGTTTACAGCGATTTGCGCTTAAAACGGTGAAAATTTCCTTGACCTGGTTTTGATAAATTCAGACATATGATTCAATAGTATGACCGGAAAGGCCAAGAATGAGCTTCTCGAGTTACAATCAATCATTTTCTATGCATCTAGAGAGAAATCCAGGCTTTCCCAGCTCATACTATTGAATCATATGTCTGAATTTATCAAAACCGGGTCAAAGAAAAGTGACGTCAGTATTCTTGAACAAGTACGTTACTGCGCGAATTGGCTTCAAACGCCACAAGAAAGGAAAAAAAAAAAAAAAGAAAAAAGAAATACAGCGCTGAAAGGTAGAGAAGAGAGAGGAGAAGAGAAAAAAAGACTGACATTCCTTTTAGTTTTTATATCATGGAGTTTGGAGATAGTTTCTGGCGAGAAAAAAACGCGTTTACAGCGATTTGCGCTTAAAACGGTGAAAATTTCCTTGACCTGGTTTTGATAAATTCAGACATATGATTCAATAGTATGACCGGAAAGGCCAAGAATGAGCTTCTCGAGTTACAATCAATCATTTTCTATGCATCTAGAGAGAAATCCAGGCTTTCCCAGCTCATACTATTGAATCAATGATTCAATAGTATGACCGGAAAGGCCAAGAATGAGCTTCTCGAGTTACAATCAATCATTTTCTATGCATCTAGAGAGAAATCCAGGCTTTCCCAGCTCATACTATTGAATCAATTGATTCAATAGTATGACCGGAAAGGCCAAGAATGAGCTTCTCGAGTTACAATCAATCATTTTCTATGCATCTAGAGAGAAATCCAGGCTTTCCCAGCTCATACTATTGAATCATATGTCTGAATTTATCAAAACCGGGTCAAAGAAAAGTGACGTCAGTATTCTTGAACAAGTACGTTACTGCGCGAATTGGCTTCAAACGCCACAAGAAAGGAAAAAAAAAAAAAAAGAAAAAAGAAATACAGCGCTGAAAGGTAGAGAAGAGAGAGGAGAAGAGAAAAAAAGACTGACATTCCTTTTAGTTTTTATATCATGGAGTTTGGAGATAGTTTCTGGCGAGAAAAAAACGCGTTTACAGCGATTTGCGCTTAAAACGGTGAAAATTTCCTTGACCTGGTTTTGATAAATTCAGACATATGATTCAATAGTATGACCAGAAAGGCCAAGAATGAGCTTCTCGAGTTACAATCAATCATTTTCTATGCATCTAGAGAGAAATCCAGGCTTTCCCAGCTCATACTATTGAATCAATGATTCAATAGTATGACCGGAAAGGCCAAGAATGAGCTTCTCGAGTTACAATCAATCATTTTCTATGCATCTAGAGAGAAATCCAGGCTTTCCCAGCTCATACTATTGAATCATATGTCTGAATTTATCAAAACCGGGTCAAAGAAAAGTGACGTCAGTATTCTTGAACAAGTACGTTACTGCGCGAATTGGCTTCAAACGCCACAAGAAAGGAAAAAAAAAAAAAAGAAAAAAGAAATACAGCGCTGAAAGGTAGAGAAGAGAGAGGAGAAGAGAAAAAAAGACTGACATTCCTTTTAGTTTTTATATCATGGAGTTTGGAGATAGTTTCTGGCGAGAAAAAAACGCGTTTACAGCGATTTGCGCTTAAAACGGTGAAAATTTCCTTGACCTGGTTTTGATAAATTCAGACATATGATTCAATAGTATGACCGGAAAGGCCAAGAATGAGCTTCTCGAGTTACAATCAATCATTTTCTATGCATCTAGAGAGAAATCCAGGCTTTCCCAGCTCATACTATTGAATCATATGTCTGAATTTATCAAAACCGGGTCAAGGAAAAGTGACGTCAGTATTCTTGAACAAGTACGTTACTGCGCGAATTGGCTTCAAACGCCACAAGAAAGGAAAAAAAAAAAAAAAAGAAAAAAGAAATACAGCGCTGAAAGGTAGAGAAGAGAGAGGAGAAGAGAAAAAAAGACTGACATTCCTTTTAGTTTTTATATCATGGAGTTTGGAGATAGTTTCTGGCGAGAAAAAAACGCGTTTACAGCGATTTGCGCTTAAAACGGTGAAAATTTCCTTGACCTGGTTTTGATAAATTCAGACATATGATTCAATAGTATGACCGGAAAGGCCAAGAATGAGCTTCTCGAGTTACAATCAATCATTTTCTATGCATCTAGAGAGAAATCCAGGCTTTCCCAGCTCATACTATTGAATCAATGATTCAATAGTATGACCGGAAAGGCCAAGAATGAGCTTCTCGAGTTACAATCAATCATTTTCTATGCATCTAGAGAGAAATCCAGGCTTTCCCAGCTCATACTATTGAATCAATGATCAATAGAGAGGAAAGAAAGAAATTCTAGGAAGCTCTTGTTTGTTGCCGGAAGGCCAAGATGAGCTTCTCGAGTTACAATCAATCATTTTCTATGCATCTAGAGAGAAATCCAGGCTTTCCCAGCTCATACTATTGAATCATATGTCTGAATTTATCAAAACCGGGTCAAAGAAAAGTGACGTCAGTATTCTTGAACAAGTACGTTACTGCGCGAATTGGCTTCAAACGCCACAAGAAAGGAAAAAAAAAAAAAAAGAAAAAAGAAATACAGCGCTGAAAGGTAGAGAAGAGAGAGGAGAAGAGAAAAAAAGACTGACATTCCTTTTAGTTTTTATATCATGGAGTTTGGAGATAGTTTCTGGCGAGAAAAAAACGCGTTTACAGCGATTTGCGCTTAAAACGGTGAAAATTTCCTTGACCTGGTTTTGATAAATTCAGACATATGATTCAATAGTATGACCAGAAAGGCCAAGAATGAGCTTCTCGAGTTACAATCAATCATTTTCTATGCATCTAGAGAGAAATCCAGGCTTTCCCAGCTCATACTATTGAATCAATGATTCAATAGTATGACCGGAAAGGCCAAGAATGAGCTTCTCGAGTTACAATCAATCATTTTCTATGCATCTAGAGAGAAATCCAGGCTTTCCCAGCTCATACTATTGAATCATATGTCTGAATTTATCAAAACCGGGTCAAAGAAAAGTGACGTCAGTATTCTTGAACAAGTACGTTACTGCGCGAATTGGCTTCAAACGCCACAAGAAAGGAAAAAAAAAAAAAAAGAAAAAAGAAATACAGCGCTGAAAGGTAGAGAAGAGAGAGGAGAAGAGAAAAAAAGACTGACATTCCTTTTAGTTTTTATATCATGGAGTTTGGAGATAGTTTCTGGCGAGAAAAAAACGCGTTTACAGCGATTTGCGCTTAAAACGGTGAAAATTTCCTTGACCTGGTTTTGATAAATTCAGACATATGATTCAATAGTATGACCGGAAAGGCCAAGAATGAGCTTCTCGAGTTACAATCAATCATTTTCTATGCATCTAGAGAGAAATCCAGGCTTTCCCAGCTCATACTATTGAATCATATGTCTGAATTTATCAAAACCGGGTCAAGGAAAAGTGACGTCAGTATTCTTGAACAAGTACGTTACTGCGCGAATTGGCTTCAAACGCCACAAGAAAGGAAAAAAAAAAAAAAGAAAAAAGAAATACAGCGCTGAAAGGTAGAGAAGAGAGAGGAGAAGAGAAAAAAAGACTGACATTCCTTTTAGTTTTTATATCATGGAGTTTGGAGATAGTTTCTGGCGAGAAAAAAACGCGTTTACAGCGATTTGCGCTTAAAACGGTGAAAATTTCCTTGACCTGGTTTTGATAAATTCAGACATATGATTCAATAGTATGACCGGAAAGGCCAAGAATGAGCTTCTCGAGTTACAATCAATCATTTTCTATGCATCTAGAGAGAAATCCAGGCTTTCCCAGCTCATACTATTGAATCAATGATTCAATAGTATGACCGGAAAGGCCAAGAATGAGCTTCTCGAGTTACAATCAATCATTTTCTATGCATCTAGAGAGAAATCCAGGCTTTCCCAGCTCATACTATTGAATCAATTGATTCAATAGTATGACCGGAAAGGCCAAGAATGAGCTTCTCGAGTTACAATCAATCATTTTCTATGCATCTAGAGAGAAATCCAGGCTTTCCCAGCTCATACTATTGAATCATATGTCTGAATTTATCAAAACCGGGTCAAAGAAAAGTGACGTCAGTATTCTTGAACAAGTACGTTACTGCGCGAATTGGCTTCAAACGCCACAAGAAAGGAAAAAAAAAAAAAAGAAAAAAGAAATACAGCGCTGAAAGGTAGAGAAGAGAGAGGAGAAGAGAAAAAAAGACTGACATTCCTTTTAGTTTTTATATCATGGAGTTTGGAGATAGTTTCTGGCGAGAAAAAAACGCGTTTACAGCGATTTGCGCTTAAAACGGTGAAAATTTCCTTGACCTGGTTTTGATAAATTCAGACATATGATTCAATAGTATGACCGGAAAGGCCAAGAATGAGCTTCTCGAGTTACAATCAATCATTTTCTATGCATCTAGAGAGAAATCCAGGCTTTCCCAGCTCATACTATTGAATCAATGATTCAATAGTATGACCGGAAAGGCCAAGAATGAGCTTCTCGAGTTACAATCAATCATTTTCTATGCATCTAGAGAGAAATCCAGGCTTTCCCAGCTCATACTATTATCATTCATGTTGCAGTGTTACATCAATCATTTTCTATCATCTAGGAGAAATCCAGGCTTTCCCAGCTCATACTATTGAATCATATGTCTGAATTTATCAAAACCGGGTCAAAGAAAAGTGACGTCAGTATTCTTGAACAAGTACGTTACTGCGCGAATTGGCTTCAAACGCCACAAGAAAGGAAAAAAAAAAAAAAAGAAAAAAGAAATACAGCGCTGAAAGGTAGAGAAGAGAGAGGAGAAGAGAAAAAAAGACTGACATTCCTTTTAGTTTTTATATCATGGAGTTTGGAGATAGTTTCTGGCGAGAAAAAAACGCGTTTACAGCGATTTGCGCTTAAAACGGTGAAAATTTCCTTGACCTGGTTTTGATAAATTCAGACATATGATTCAATAGTATGACCAGAAAGGCCAAGAATGAGCTTCTCGAGTTACAATCAATCATTTTCTATGCATCTAGAGAGAAATCCAGGCTTTCCCAGCTCATACTATTGAATCAATGATTCAATAGTATGACCGGAAAGGCCAAGAATGAGCTTCTCGAGTTACAATCAATCATTTTCTATGCATCTAGAGAGAAATCCAGGCTTTCCCAGCTCATACTATTGAATCATATGTCTGAATTTATCAAAACCGGGTCAAAGAAAAGTGACGTCAGTATTCTTGAACAAGTACGTTACTGCGCGAATTGGCTTCAAACGCCACAAGAAAGGAAAAAAAAAAAAAAAGAAAAAAGAAATACAGCGCTGAAAGGTAGAGAAGAGAGAGGAGAAGAGAAAAAAAGACTGACATTCCTTTTAGTTTTTATATCATGGAGTTTGGAGATAGTTTCTGGCGAGAAAAAAACGCGTTTACAGCGATTTGCGCTTAAAACGGTGAAAATTTCCTTGACCTGGTTTTGATAAATTCAGACATATGATTCAATAGTATGACCGGAAAGGCCAAGAATGAGCTTCTCGAGTTACAATCAATCATTTTCTATGCATCTAGAGAGAAATCCAGGCTTTCCCAGCTCATACTATTGAATCATATGTCTGAATTTATCAAAACCGGGTCAAGGAAAAGTGACGTCAGTATTCTTGAACAAGTACGTTACTGCGCGAATTGGCTTCAAACGCCACAAGAAAGGAAAAAAAAAAAAAAAGAAAAAAGAAATACAGCGCTGAAAGGTAGAGAAGAGAGAGGAGAAGAGAAAAAAAAGACTGACATTCCTTTTAGTTTTTATATCATGGAGTTTGGAGATAGTTTCTGGCGAGAAAAAAACGCGTTTACAGCGATTTGCGCTTAAAACGGTGAAAATTTCCTTGACCTGGTTTTGATAAATTCAGACATATGATTCAATAGTATGACCGGAAAGGCCAAGAATGAGCTTCTCGAGTTACAATCAATCATTTTCTATGCATCTAGAGAGAAATCCAGGCTTTCCCAGCTCATACTATTGAATCATATGTCTGAATTTATCAAAACCGGGTCAAGGAAAAGTGACGTCAGTATTCTTGAACAAGTACGTTACTGCGCGAATTGGCTTCAAACGCCACAAGAAAGGAAAAAAAAAAAAAAAGAAAAAAGAAATACAGCGCTGAAAGGTAGAGAAGAGAGAGGAGAAGAGAAAAAAAGACTGACATTCCTTTTAGTTTTTATATCATGGAGTTTGGAGATAGTTTCTGGCGAGAAAAAAACGCGTTTACAGCGATTTGCGCTTAAAACGGTGAAAATTTCCTTGACCTGGTTTTGATAAATTCAGACATATGATTCAATAGTATGACCAGAAAGGCCAAGAATGAGCTTCTCGAGTTACAATCAATCATTTTCTATGCATCTAGAGAGAAATCCAGGCTTTCCCAGCTCATACTATTGAATCAATGATTCAATAGTATGACCGGAAAGGCCAAGAATGAGCTTCTCGAGTTACAATCAATCATTTTCTATGCATCTAGAGAGAAATCCAGGCTTTCCCAGCTCATACTATTGAATCATATGTCTGAATTTATCAAAACCGGGTCAAAGAAAAGTGACGTCAGTATTCTTGAACAAGTACGTTACTGCGCGAATTGGCTTCAAACGCCACAAGAAAGGAAAAAAAAAAAAAAAGAAAAAAGAAATACAGCGCTGAAAGGTAGAGAAGAGAGAGGAGAAGAGAAAAAAAGACTGACATTCCTTTTAGTTTTTATATCATGGAGTTTGGAGATAGTTTCTGGCGAGAAAAAAACGCGTTTACAGCGATTTGCGCTTAAAACGGTGAAAATTTCCTTGACCTGGTTTTGATAAATTCAGACATATGATTCAATAGTATGACCGGAAAGGCCAAGAATGAGCTTCTCGAGTTACAATCAATCATTTTCTATGCATCTAGAGAGAAATCCAGGCTTTCCCAGCTCATACTATTGAATCAATGATTCAATAGTATGACCGGAAAGGCCAAGAATGAGCTTCTCGAGTTACAATCAATCATTTTCTATGCATCTAGAGAGAAATCCAGGCTTTCCCAGCTCAACAATGATTCAATAGTATGACCAGAAAGGCCAAGAATGAGCTTCTCGAGTTACAATCAATCATTTTCTATGCATCTAGAGAGAAATCCAGGCTTTCCCAGCTCATACTATTGAATCAATGATTCAATAGTATGACCGGAAAGGCCAAGAATGAGCTTCTCGAGTTACAATCAATCATTTTCTATGCATCTAGAGAGAAATCCAGGCTTTCCCAGCTCATACTATTGAATCATATGTCTGAATTTATCAAAACCGGGTCAAGGAAAAGTGACGTCAGTATTCTTGAACAAGTACGTTACTGCGCGAATTGGCTTCAAACGCCACAAGAAAGGAAAAAAAAAAAAAAAGAAAAAAGAAATACAGCGCTGAAAGGTAGAGAAGAGAGAGGAGAAGAGAAAAAAAGACTGACATTCCTTTTAGTTTTTATATCATGGAGTTTGGAGATAGTTTCTGGCGAGAAAAAAACGCGTTTACAGCGATTTGCGCTTAAAACGGTGAAAATTTCCTTGACCTGGTTTTGATAAATTCAGACATATGATTCAATAGTATGACCAGAAAGGCCAAGAATGAGCTTCTCGAGTTACAATCAATCATTTTCTATGCATCTAGAGAGAAATCCAGGCTTTCCCAGCTCATACTATTGAATCAATGATTCAATAGTATGACCGGAAAGGCCAAGAATGAGCTTCTCGAGTTACAATCAATCATTTTCTATGCATCTAGAGAGAAATCCAGGCTTTCCCAGCTCATACTATTGAATCATATGTCTGAATTTATCAAAACCGGGTCAAGGAAAAGTGACGTCAGTATTCTTGAACAAGTACGTTACTGCGCGAATTGGCTTCAAACGCCACAAGAAAGGAAAAAAAAAAAAAAAGAAAAAAGAAATACAGCGCTGAAAGGTAGAGAAGAGAGAGGAGAAGAGAAAAAAAGACTGACATTCCTTTTAGTTTTTATATCATGGAGTTTGGAGATAGTTTCTGGCGAGAAAAAAACGCGTTTACAGCGATTTGCGCTTAAAACGGTGAAAATTTCCTTGACCTGGTTTTGATAAATTCAGACATATGATTCAATAGTATGACCAGAAAGGCCAAGAATGAGCTTCTCGAGTTACAATCAATCATTTTCTATGCATCTAGAGAGAAATCCAGGCTTTCCCAGCTCATACTATTGAATCAATGATTCAATAGTATGACCGGAAAGGCCAAGAATGAGCTTCTCGAGTTACAATCAATCATTTTCTATGCATCTAGAGAGAAATCCAGGCTTTCCCAGCTCATACTATTGAATCATATGTCTGAATTTATCAAAACCGGGTCAAGGAAAAGTGACGTCAGTATTCTTGAACAAGTACGTTACTGCGCGAATTGGCTTCAAACGCCACAAGAAAGGAAAAAAAAAAAAAAGAAAAAAGAAATACAGCGCTGAAAGGTAGAGAAGAGAGAGGAGAAGAGAAAAAAAGACTGACATTCCTTTTAGTTTTTATATCATGGAGTTTGGAGATAGTTTCTGGCGAGAAAAAAACGCGTTTACAGCGATTTGCGCTTAAAACGGTGAAAATTTCCTTGACCTGGTTTTGATAAATTCAGACATATGATTCAATAGTATGACCAGAAAGGCCAAGAATGAGCTTCTCGAGTTACAATCAATCATTTTCTATGCATCTAGAGAGAAATCCAGGCTTTCCCAGCTCATACTATTGAATCAATGATTCAATAGTATGACCGGAAAGGCCAAGAATGAGCTTCTCGAGTTACAATCAATCATTTTCTATGCATCTAGAGAGAAATCCAGGCTTTCCCAGCTCATACTATTGAATCAATGATTCAATAGTATGACCGGAAAGGCCAAGAATGAGCTTCTCGAGTTACAATCAATCATTTTCTATGCATCTAGAGAGAAATCCAGGCTTTCCGCTCATACTATTGAATCAATATTCAATAGTATGACCGGAAAGGCCAAGAATGAGCTTCTGGAGTTACAATCAATCATTTTCTATGCATCTAGAGAGAAATCCAGGCTTTCCCAGCTCATACTATTGAATCATATGTCTGAATTTATCAAAACCGGGTCAAGGAAAAGTGACGTCAGTATTCTTGAACAAGTACGTTACTGCGCGAATTGGCTTCAAACGCCACAAGAAAGGAAAAAAAAAAAAAAAGAAAAAAGAAATACAGCGCTGAAAGGTAGAGAAGAGAGAGGAGAAGAGAAAAAAAGACTGACATTCCTTTTAGTTTTTATATCATGGAGTTTGGAGATAGTTTCTGGCGAGAAAAAAACGCGTTTACAGCGATTTGCGCTTAAAACGGTGAAAATTTCCTTGACCTGGTTTTGATAAATTCAGACATATGATTCAATAGTATGACCAGAAAGGCCAAGAATGAGCTTCTCGAGTTACAATCAATCATTTTCTATGCATCTAGAGAGAAATCCAGGCTTTCCCAGCTCATACTATTGAATCAATGATTCAATAGTATGACCGGAAAGGCCAAGAATGAGCTTCTCGAGTTACAATCAATCATTTTCTATGCATCTAGAGAGAAATCCAGGCTTTCCCAGCTCATACTATTGAATCATATGTCTGAATTTATCAAAACCGGGTCAAGGAAAAGTGACGTCAGTATTCTTGAACAAGTACGTTACTGCGCGAATTGGCTTCAAACGCCACAAGAAAGGAAAAAAAAAAAAAAAAGAAAAAAGAAATACAGCGCTGAAAGGTAGAGAAGAGAGAGGAGAAGAGAAAAAAAAGACTGACATTCCTTTTAGTTTTTATATCATGGAGTTTGGAGATAGTTTCTGGCGAGAAAAAAACGCGTTTACAGCGATTTGCGCTTAAAACGGTGAAAATTTCCTTGACCTGGTTTTGATAAATTCAGACATATGATTCAATAGTATGACCAGAAAGGCCAAGAATGAGCTTCTCGAGTTACAATCAATCATTTTCTATGCATCTAGAGAGAAATCCAGGCTTTCCCAGCTCATACTATTGAATCAATGATTCAATAGTATGACCGGAAAGGCCAAGAATGAGCTTCTCGAGTTACAATCAATCATTTTCTATGCATCTAGAGAGAAATCCAGGCTTTCCCAGCTCATACTATTGAATCATATGTCTGAATTTATCAAAACCGGGTCAAGGAAAAGTGACGTCAGTATTCTTGAACAAGTACGTTACTGCGCGAATTGGCTTCAAACGCCACAAGAAAGGAAAAAAAAAAAAAAGAAAAAAGAAATACAGCGCTGAAAGGTAGAGAAGAGAGAGGAGAAGAGAAAAAAAGACTGACATTCCTTTTAGTTTTTATATCATGGAGTTTGGAGATAGTTTCTGGCGAGAAAAAAACGCGTTTACAGCGATTTGCGCTTAAAACGGTGAAAATTTCCTTGACCTGGTTTTGATAAATTCAGACATATGATTCAATAGTATGACCAGAAAGGCCAAGAATGAGCTTCTCGAGTTACAATCAATCATTTTCTATGCATCTAGAGAGAAATCCAGGCTTTCCCAGCTCATACTATTGAATCAATGATTCAATAGTATGACCGGAAAGGCCAAGAATGAGCTTCTCGAGTTACAATCAATCATTTTCTATGCATCTAGAGAGAAATCCAGGCTTTCCCAGCTCATACTATTGAATCATATGTCTGAATTTATCAAAACCGGGTCAAAGAAAAGTGACGTCAGTATTCTTGAACAAGTACGTTACTGCGCGAATTGGCTTCAAACGCCACAAGAAAGGAAAAAAAAAAAAAAAGAAAAAAGAAATACAGCGCTGAAAGGTAGAGAAGAGAGAGGAGAAGAGAAAAAAAGACTGACATTCCTTTTAGTTTTTATATCATGGAGTTTGGAGATAGTTTCTGGCGAGAAAAAAACGCGTTTACAGCGATTTGCGCTTAAAACGGTGAAAATTTCCTTGACCTGGTTTTGATAAATTCAGACATATGATTCAATAGTATGACCAGAAAGGCCAAGAATGAGCTTCTCGAGTTACAATCAATCATTTTCTATGCATCTAGAGAGAAATCCAGGCTTTCCCAGCTCATACTATTGAATCAATGATTCAATAGTATGACCGGAAAGGCCAAGAATGAGCTTCTCGAGTTACAATCAATCATTTTCTATGCATCTAGAGAGAAATCCAGGCTTTCCCAGCTCATACTATTGAATCATATGTCTGAATTTATCAAAACCGGGTCAAAGAAAAGTGACGTCAGTATTCTTGAACAAGTACGTTACTGCGCGAATTGGCTTCAAACGCCACAAGAAAGGAAAAAAAAAAAAAAAGAAAAAAGAAATACAGCGCTGAAAGGTAGAGAAGAGAGAGGAGAAGAGAAAAAAAGACTGACATTCCTTTTAGTTTTTATATCATGGAGTTTGGAGATAGTTTCTGGCGAGAAAAAAACGCGTTTACAGCGATTTGCGCTTAAAACGGTGAAAATTTCCTTGACCTGGTTTTGATAAATTCAGACATATGATTCAATAGTATGACCAGAAAGGCCAAGAATGAGCTTCTCGAGTTACAATCAATCATTTTCTATGCATCTAGAGAGAAATCCAGGCTTTCCCAGCTCATACTATTGAATCAATGATTCAATAGTATGACCGGAAAGGCCAAGAATGAGCTTCTCGAGTTACAATCAATCATTTTCTATGCATCTAGAGAGAAATCCAGGCTTTCCCAGCTCATACTATTGAATCATATGTCTGAATTTATCAAAACCGGGTCAAAGAAAAGTGACGTCAGTATTCTTGAACAAGTACGTTACTGCGCGAATTGGCTTCAAACGCCACAAGAAAGGAAAAAAAAAAAAAAGAAAAAAGAAATACAGCGCTGAAAGGTAGAGAAGAGAGAGGAGAAGAGAAAAAAAGACTGACATTCCTTTTAGTTTTTATATCATGGAGTTTGGAGATAGTTTCTGGCGAGAAAAAAACGCGTTTACAGCGATTTGCGCTTAAAACGGTGAAAATTTCCTTGACCTGGTTTTGATAAATTCAGACATATATATAAACAAAGAAAAATGTAAATAGTTTCACACAATCGTACGAGTGCTCGATGCAAATACATGCAGAGCGGGATACTATAATTAAAAGATTGAGACTGCACGGACAGTTACTCAAAGTTATATATTGTGTAACGCAAGAAAAATAAATGATTTATGGCGTTCGAAGACGTTCGAAGCCATGACACCATGGCGCTTTATAATCCTGAACACAGGCACTGAACTATGTTGGGGTCATAACGTAGATTTAAAATCGACCGCGTCACTCACAGCTATTCAGCCAAACATTAACTATTAATTATTAATAATCAGTTTGCTTTGTATTCATTATAGCAATAATCGCGTAATTGGAGGCGTTTTTATGACAGAAATTATCAAAATAAATGTTTAATTGATTGTCAACACTGTCAAACTTAAAGTTTAAAGTTTCTGTAGAAAGTTGTGTTACTCGTCAGCTATCCCATAGCACTTCAATTTTCCCAATGTGTGGTAGCCCTTTTCATCAACACTCTGGAAGTATCCTGTATCTCCAAACCTAAGTTCTTTCACTGGAAGTGTTGACTTGTCAGTAAGGAGACCGCTGTCCTCGCGCCATACACCGTCATTCTTGTCACAGTTGCAGGCTTGACTGGGATCTACGCACGAGTTAGTCATTCCGCATGCGCACTTTTGACTGACAGGCGACGCCCCGCCCCAGTACAGCATTTGATTAGAATCACGTGACACCCACCAACTGGCAAGGGTACTACCATAGTGAAAAGAGGAGCCATAACACTCATATTTAATGAACTGTTCACAGTGTGTAGAGACATAAGTAAGACTGGCCAGCTGGGACAGACTTGCGCCTGGGTAGTGAATACTGCGCGAGTAGGTACCAGGATCATTATATCCGTCCACCAATGATCTGCTTTCACTGCCGTGACTTATAACCGTCACGCCAACACCATTCTTGTCACTCATGTCACAGTAGGCTGTAAACGGCGCCAGGCCACCAGCGCCGTCTGGATCAATGACGTAATTTCCGCTTGAACTGCTGACGTATTTCCGTATCACAGAACAGGAAGTATTATGAGCAGAGGATCTTACTAGGACAGTTACACCTGCTTGTATAGAATTCAGAGCATTGGTCGCGTTACAGGTGTAAGAGCCTTCGTGCGATTTCTTGACGCTGGAAATGACGAGTGTGTTGTCTAGTAGGATACTGGAGTCAGCAGGAAGTGACGGCTTTCCATCCTTCATCCACGTGACAGTTCCAATCAGGTTACTCACGGCCACACAAGGAAGGCGCAAAGGCGATCCAATCACAGCAGAGATCTGTACTGGGGGACGAACTTTAAACTGTAGACGTGTGAATATCTCCAGTTCGATGGTATCTTCTGCTGTCCCCAGAATATTTTCTGCTTTACATGTGTAAACTCCTCCGTCCTTCCTGGACACGTTGTAGATTTTCAAGGCACCATCCTTCACGGCTTTTCTGTGAGGTAAACCACCAATTGCTTTAGTCCACGTGATCGAAGGTTGCGGCTGACCAGTTATATTGCAGGCGATAGTGATGGTTTGTTCGTCCTCAGCAACCAGTCGATCAGAAGGCAGTGAAACCCGTGGAGCAACTGTTGAAGCATGATTATTAACAATTATTGGATAATTTATTTATGATATCAAGAATAATAAGGTCAACGTTATCAGTCGAAGCCGAAAAGTGAGCTTGATGACGCTTCATTGACTTTGAAGATATCGCGAAAACCGTATCTAACGATCATTTTATTATTCATTGTTTTGAAGAAATTTTCACATATTTATATGTAAAAGTATTGTTACTAATTTTAAAAACACGAAACAACTTTTTAAAGACATGTTTCGGCATGACTTATGCCATCTTCAGTTTATTGAGAATTTAAAATCTAGGGCTATATATATACCCAAGCTACAAATACAAAAATAGAAATGTATACAAAGTAAAATTACAATAACAAAAGATAACGGTAAAGCCGTTACAAAGTGGCAGGTACTGTCTGGTACTGTCTAGAACAGTAATTACTCACAGTGTGAGCTTTAGACCGTTACTAATAGAACAAAAGATTAAAATAAAAAGGTGTTGACATGCTGCACTTGAGTGTTTAAATCTGGTTTTAAACTATTAATGTAAAAGGCCTCTTTTAATTTAAGAAAATAAACGGTTTGAGCAGAATCCAATATTTTAAAGCAATCAGATGTGTATAAATTTTTGCAATTAGATGAACTGTTAAGGTGTTTAAAAACATGTGGATTTTTGTCAGTTAAAGTATGCTCTTTGATCCTTGTTGAAAAATGGGATCTTTAAAACTGAAAAAATTCTTTATTTTAAAAGAGGAAAAAACTAACTTGATGTTTAAGTCGCTGCAAAAACGCCTAGATAACTGTTTAATTTTTATCTGGGTTATATTAGATACATTGCCGATGAAAGGTAGTTTAAAATAGCGAGTGCTGGTGTTGTTAGAATTACTAATACTAACATCACTAGAGGAATTAAGTCTAACATTATCTAGATAACGTTTAATGATTTTGTCAATTATGTGGGAGGGAAATGAGTTACGTTTAAGAGTTTCTGTTAATTTAGCGAGATCTTTGCGAAAACCCGAATTAGAGTTATTGATTTTAAAAGCTCTGTCAACTAAGGTATGAATTAAACCTATTTTATACTTAAATGAAGTAAAACTAAAGTAATTAGTAAGAAGACCAGTGTAGGTTTTCTTATGATATATAGACATGGTACAAATAGGAGAAGAGTTATCTACTAAAATATCTAAGAAAGGTAATTTACCCTCTAACTGCTTTTCAAATGTAAATCTTATGTTAGGATGTCTGGTATTAAGGTAATCTAAAAATAACATGGCATCTTGCTCATTGTTAAATACACAAAAGGTGTCATCGACATATCTACGGTAAAATAAGATAGGGGAGTCTTTATAATTATTTAACCACTGTTCCTCATGGAAACCCATAAACAAGTTAGCTAAGATAGGAGCCAATTCAAAATTGCTCATCTCGCACAAAATTATATCTTTTCTTATCATCCTACTCCTCATGACATCAAGAAACATCGCATTCTTCGGAACATTAAGAACAATAGGAACATTATCATCCTAAAGCCAGACAAAGGAAACGGAGTTGTCATTATGGACCGTAACGTATATAATGATTGTTGTCTTAATATTCTTAGTGATCAGTCTAAGTTTAAACGTCTTGATAAGGACCCTACTTTAAGTAGGGAGGGTAAGCTTCAACGCTTTCTTAGGGATCTTAAGTCTAAAGGCTGCTTAGATGAGAAGACATATCGTGATATCTATCCTACAGGGTCACTACCTGCTAGGTTTTACGGCCTTCCCAAATTACACAAACAACGGGAAGCTAATTCTCCTCCACCTTTTAGACCCATCGTTTCATCAATAGGGGCTTACAATTATAAATTAGCTAAGTATTTAGTATCTATTCTTAGTCCATATATTCCTGATAAATATACTACGCAAGATTCTTTTTCTTTTGTTCAGGAGTTTCAAAATATTAGATCATACGACAAGTTTCTTATTTCATTTGATGTACAAAGTTTATTTACTAATATCCCTCTTGAGGAGACTATAAATATTGCAGTCAATACTATCTTCAAACATAATCCTGATTTTCCCATTAGTAAGGTTAGTCTTAAAAAGTTGTTTTCATTTGCTACTTCTCATACCCATTTTTTATTCAATGGTTGTTTTTATGATCAAATTGATGGGGTGGCTATGGGCTCCCCTTTGGCTCCTATCTTAGCTAACTTGTTTATGGGTTTCCATGAGGAACAGTGGTTAAATAATTATAAAGACTCCCCTATCTTCTTTTACATTAGATATGTCGATGACACCTTTTGTGTATTTAACAATGAGCAAGATGCCATGTTATTTTTAGATTACCTTAATACCAGACATCCTAACATAAGATTTACATTTGAAAAGCAGTTAGAGGGTAAATTACCTTTCTTAGATATTTTAGTAGATAACTCTTCTCCTATTTGTACCATGTCTATATACCATAAGAAAACCTACACTGGTCTTCTTACTAATTACTTTAGTTTTACTTCATTTAAGTATAAAATAGGTTTAATTCATACCTTAGTTGACAGAGCTTTTAAAATCAATAACTCTAATTCGGGTTTTCGCAAAGATCTCGCTAAATTAACAGAAACTCTTAAACGTAACTCATTTCCCTCCCACATAATTGACAAAATCATTAAACGTTATCTAGATAATGTTAGACTTAATTCCTCTAGTGATGTTAGTATTAGTAATTCTAACAACACCAGCACTCGCTATTTTAAACTACCTTTCATCGGCAATGTATCTAATATAACCCAGATAAAAATTAAACAGTTATCTAGGCGTTTTTGCAGCGACTTAAACATCAAGTTAGTTTTTTCCTCTTTTAAAATAAAGAATTTTTTCAGTTTTAAAGATCCCATTCCTGATGCTATTAGATCCTCTGTTGTTTATCAATTTACTTGTGCGGGATGTAACTCCCGTTATATTGGCGAGACTTCCCGTCATTTTTCAACAAGGATCAAAGAGCATACTTTAACTGACAAAAATCCACATGTTTTTAAACACCTTAACAGTTCATCTAATTGCAAAAATTTATACACATCTGATTGCTTTAAAATATTGGATTCTGCTCAAACCGTTTATTTTCTTAAATTAAAAGAGGCCTTTTACATTAATAGTTTAAAACCAGATTTAAACACTCAAGTGCAGCATGTCAACACCTTTTTATTTTAATCTTTTGTTCTATTAGTAACGGTCTAAAGCTCACACTGTGAGTAATTACTGTTCTAGACAGTACCAGACAGTACCTGCCACTTTGTAACGGCTTTACCGTTATCTTTTGTTATTGTAATTTTACTTTGTATACATTTCTATTTTTGTATTTGTAGCTTGGGTATATATATAGCCCTAGATTTTAAATTCTCAATAAACTGAAGATGGCATAAGTCATGCCGAAACATGTCTTTAAAAAGTTGTTTCGTGTTTTTAAAATTAGTAATTTTACTAGTGCTAACAAGGAAATATAAAAGTATTGTTGTGCAAAACACAACCTAGGCATTTTGCAGTTCGCTATGTGCATGTTTAGAAGATGACCGATATCGGGCGTAACCTCTAGCATATTATTCCTTTGCTTTTCTCTGCGCTAATTTACGTTATAAAACAGTTTAGTCTCTAAGGTATTTAGCCAAGAAATGGTTACTTCAATGTATAATAACTACTGCTGTTCTGACGTCAAGTGTATTTTGTTTTTTGGTAAAACCGTTGTATTTTTTTTAACGCAAGTTAGTCTTTTCTTTAAAGACATAGTAACAATACTCACATTGAACTGTTAACGTTGCCGAAGCGCTCGCACTTCCCAGGAAATTTTCCGCTCTGCAGCTGTAAACTCCATCGTCTTCCGGTTTCACATTCTTTACAATCAGAGCTCCACTGGAATCCACCACGTGACGCCCAATCGGAAGTGACGAACTGACCTTGGACCACGTGATCCGTGAAGGCGGATGACCGTCTGCTGAACATGTCAACACTGCTGTTTGGCCTTCGTTGACTGTCATTCCAGAGGGGGGCTTCCGAAGAAAAGGAGGCGAGTTGGAGATGCAACTCTCGCCTTTCACTCCCTGGGGGCCTCTAGGACCCGGTGGTCCTATATCTCCCGGCACTCCCGGATCTCCCTTGAATCCCATTGGTCCTTGAGGTCCCACGTGGCCGCGGTGACCCGGAGGTCCTTCGGGTCCAGGTCTCCCTGGCCTTCCTCGGCGGCCTGGGTTCCCTTTTGGTCCTGCTTGACATAACACGTGATCTTTAGCACAGATTTGGTCCTGCAGTTGTCGAAGCTCTTCTCTGATGAGTCGCTGCAGGTCAGAGGTTGTTTGTTGTGGCTTTGTTTGTGAATTCACGGATGAATCACTTCGTTTGTGCCTGGAAACCATTTGCGCGTGACCTGAAAAAGGAACGCTGTAGTAAGGATAAGCTGGACACAGTTTTCCAATCTTTTGTCAGGGGCACCCAACACACCGTTTCGGTGAATATCTGTTCGGAAGACCTATAACCGCCTACGATTTTCGGATTAAAGTGCGATGAAAAACTGGAGAATTCTTTAGCTTCAACTTTCGTGACATGAGAAAAGTGATGCCTGTTGTTTTCGGAGAGAGAAAAATGTCGTTTTGGGAACGAAAAAAGGTCAGCTACGATTTTCGAGAAAGCATCAGCGGCTCGTAAATTCGGGTAATAATGTTTCGTTCTCTAAAATTTTCTGAAGTTTGAAAGTTCAGCTAGCGTATCCGAAAAGGTATACTTTTTCTAGCATTTAAAATTAAGGCTTAAAATAGCACGAAAAAGCCACTTACAACATAAAACGGTGTTCCCACACCTATAGTAAATATTTCTCGTTGGGTGCTCCTGTTTTGTGTGCCTGTGGTTTATTTTGCTTTCTCGTCTCCAAAGCATTGCAGCCCACAAGCTCAAAATTGGTTCGTTACAAGATAACCTACTCGAGTTTTAACTTCAATTTGCATGTTCTATGTTTCATTACCATGGCAGTGCAATTTTTTCCAGTATCTATACACTGTCACAGTAATTTATACTGTACGACAGAATGTTCTATTTTCCAAAGGGAAAAATAATTAACTCTCACGCCCATTTAGAAAGGACCTGTAAATTCTTAATTATTGCTTTGCCCTTTAGAAAACACAGGGAGTCTTTTTGCGAAGTTAAGACCTTTAAAAAGAGTAACAATTTTTTATTTTCTATCCTAAAACAGGGTCAGGATTTAAGACTCTGTGATATACGCCTATCCTAAATTTACGGGAGTACCCCCATTCCCTCCTCGTCTCCGTTTTGTTTTCGTTCCTCACAAATTTCGTTAATTTCCTTTATCGAAAAATATTAACTTCTCATTTATGATTTTCAATTATGTTTTTCTCATTTTAAACGATTTCGTTCGCCCATTTGCGTTAATTTAACAAACAGAAAGCGTTGCAATTTCCTCTAGTAATTCACAGGGCTCGATTAATAAGGTGAAAAAACGGCAGCAGTCGCATTATTTGACTTCAGTGATATCAGGACTGCCGCATTTCTATTTCAGTTCCATAATTTTACATGTTTCAAAGTAATTTCACGACAAAGGTTTTAAAGAATAATTTCTTTCTTTCTTTCTTTCTTTCTTTATTTCTTTATTTCTTTATTTATTTATTTATCTAGGGGCAACCGCACAAACAAGATAGTGACAATCATTTTTTTGTGATTTTCGTGGTCGGTTATAACATTTAACATTATTTCACTGTTATTGACTCTCCGAGATCATGCGTTTACATGTAGTTAGAAAATACCATGAACGCCACATCCATGAAAGAGAAAAAGTAGAGCGGTACTACTTATTCGGGGAGTGTCACGGAGACAATACGGAGCGGGATATCCTCTTTGAGACGTGTGCCCGTGTAAATGTCAAATTTTGAAAGAAACATCTTCAAACTGATAATGGATACGGAGTGTCCGAAACATGTCTTTGAAATTTAGAAGTGTGATTATTTTTTCAAATGTTTAATTTCGCTCATACTTTTATGAAAGTTCGCTAATATTTTTTTGAAAGGTGTGATAGTCTTTAACTTTCTAAACTTGCACGATACACTCCTAGCTTCCTAGTCAGCAAAGGAATCAAATTGTGTCCAATTTTTGCTGGACGCACACTCTTGGGACATTTGCCCAGCAAAATTAAGATAAAGATATACGAACGAACATTTCGCTCGCATAGCTTGATTTCTGGGTGGTGTTTTTTTTCTACACTACAAGCGTTCCAATTCTATTGACATCAGCGGTTAAAGTCTCACTGAAATAGCCGGCGTTCGATCTCAACATACTGAAATATAAAAATTTACTGTTGCGTTTGTCCAGACTTTAAACTTTTAAATAAAACGGCATACTGACTTTAAAAAAAAAAAGAGAAAAAAGAAAAAAATGGCTTCCATTTGGATTTGAACCAACGACCAAGGCATACACAACTTCTGTAGAAGTGTTTTCTACCAACTGAGCTATCGTAACTTTGTATGGTACAAAATATTTTGTTTTGTATATTTTAACTGATATTATATTTGGACGCGCTTTAAAAAAAAAACATGTTTAATTACTCGGTTATGAGTAAGCAAAACACTAAAAAATCGCTTTGTTTTTTAATTTGTCGTACAGAGATAATTTCCACCACATTTCTGCACTGCATGTTGCAATAATATTCAAGCGAAGCGAATGATTTAAATTTATGCAATTACAGAGCAATGTATGGGCACGTTGCACAGAATTGCTTATTTCTCGACTCTTGAAAGACCCACACCAAAAACAAAAATGTAGGGTTACTAAGAGTCATACAAAGATACTTCATGCTAAATTTTAGAATGAAAGGTGTAATATTCGAGCGAGAATTATTTAATCACAGAGATGATTTACATAATTACAGAGCAATGTATAGGAACATCACAGAATCGCAAATTTCTCAACTCTTGAAAGATTTTTATCAAAAATCAAAACGTAGGGTTATTAAGAGTCAAACAAAGATACTTCATGTCAAATTTTAGACTGAAAGATGTAATATTCAAGCCGTAGAATTATTTAATGGTACTTATTTCATTATTAATTACAGAGCAATGTATGGACACGTTGAACAGAATTGCTAATTTCTCGGCTCTCGAAAGATTTTCATCAAAAACAAAAATGTAGGGTTATAAAGAGTCACAGAGATGCTTCATGCCAAATTTTAGACTGAAAGGTGTAATATTCGAGCCGTAGAATTATTTAATCGTACTTAATTATTTAATTTTATTTATTTAATATCTTGTTTGTGTAATTATTTTGAGTAACGATTCTTTAATTAAATGATAATGGAATGGCGTGTGAAGAAAACTCAGAAAAAAAATTCTGAGTTCAAAGACGGGATTTGAACCCTCGACCTTCCGTACACTAGTCAGACGACGCTCTTATTCTTTAATTGCCAGCAATAAAAATCAAAAGTTGACATCCGACTTCCTAGCTAGCTCTCTCTTAGTGCATGGTTCATGAATCCGCGGAGAAGGGGAAACTACTATATTTTTTAAACCCGTTCATTTCATATGAGAGTCCCCTGTGAGTTCATGAATGCTTAATTCCGCCAAACGTGTAATGCTTTTCTTTGTTTGTATGATTCCTGAGCAGACAAGGCTAACAAAGACAAGGAGTAAAACAACTGGTAAAAATATAGATCTAACTCACCCTCGTTGCCTCCGTGCCAGTTTTTGTCTGCCTCAGCCATCCATTGTTTAAAATTCTTCTGTACTTTACGCAGGATTTCTTCCTCAATCTGATCACAGAATGTCGTTGGGTGCGATAGAAGTCGAAAGTGTTCTTGTATCCTAAATTCCACATGAACAAGTGCGATGCAACACACGATAGACAACAGTAATGCTGACGCGGCACACAAATTACCGAGTGTTTTTCTCGTCTTTGTCTGAGGAATTTTCTGGTCTTGTTTCATAATGAGCAACGCAAAATTCGTTCTTCTTTTTGGCTAAGATGCTCAGAGAAAATCGGGTGTACAGATGTGGCTATCTGTACCGTGCCGTGTGTTTGCTAAACTATGAGAGCCTCTCCTTATATAAACCTGGATATATTTAGATTGACGTCCGTGACCGGAAACCACGCAATAAAAGCCTCTTATCTCCCGGGTAGAAATAATACTAATATACGTACATGCATGCGGAATTAATATCTCACATTTATGCACGGTAGGCATAAAAACATCAACGCCTACTTAGCTGATTTGATTGATTGTTAACACTTTTAAACGTCTTATAATTAAACGAGATAGAGCAAATCCAAAAGAACACGTTTTGAAGTCTTGGAAATGTGCGCGCACTGGTTCGGCCAATTGAAATCGGAATCGCGCTTGCACAGCAGCTCGTACTGTCATAAAGTGCAGCGAAAAGGGATTGTATGAATTAAGAAAAGAGAGATTGATTAGAGAAAAGCACCTTCCAGTGATTAATTTTAAACTGGGAGGTGGCCAGATGGGGGGGGGGGTCCATTTCATGGGCGCAAATCGAATTCATTTTTACCCCTACGAGAATCCAATTCTTTCTGACAAGTCGCTCCTGTCGTATTTCTTTAAAGCATTTTTTACTGAATGCAACGAAATAATTCTCAAAAGTAATCATTTTAGATGCGAGATTTAGCACAGTAAAAGGTACTAAACTACGTAACCTGACAAGTCCTGGGGAAAAGTCCCCCGGGGATTTTCAAAGGATTCTGCTCTCATACGTAGTAATCTGCGTAAGATGTATTCGGTGCTATCATCACTATATCATCAAAAGAATTGAGGATTCTGCTCTGTTACATGCCAGGCTCCACAGGTAGTAAGTGATGGCGGCCGATCAGGCACGAAAAGTAGTATCTTTTATGGGATTTTGACATCCATAATATTTCCACAGTTTGTGTTTAGTTCGTTACTCAGACTATTCAGTGCCAGTTACAACGAACATCTTCGATATGAAGTGGTTATCCGTGGTATCACGAAGATGCAAAAATGGGCGAAGTTTACCCAATATCTTCCGAAAACAGCCGAAGATCATTAGAGGATAAACACTGAAATTGCAGTCAGGAATATTCATAACTCAAATATTTGTCTGTCACTGACTATTATCAAACGTTTTAAACAACGTTTGTTTGAATTCAAACAAACGTTGTTTAAAACGTTTGATAATAGTCAGTGACAGACAAATATTTGAGTTATGAATATTCCTGACTGCTGAATTTCAGTGTTTATCGTTTAATTAGTTCACGACACGGTTCACAAGTTGCAAAGATCGCTAGAGACTTGGAGCGGAAATCTTTAAACGTCGTCAAACAAAAGGAACATCTAACGTTTAACCACACTCTGACAGAGCGAAAATCCTCCCCAAGAGTCTCCAGTTCAACCCTCCGATAAAGTGCAAAGAAGGCTACGAAGGCCTACGACTCATGACCCAAACACTGAGCAGATGGATTCCAAATTAAACCCAGGCGGCCCAGGCTCTCTCGTTAATTATTTGCAACGGTCCGGTTCGACTCAAGCGATAGAAAAATATGCTTCATAAATTGACGAATTTGAGATCTTTCGTTCCTAAATTACAATAAACTGTAAGCCATATAAACTAGGAGTAGTTCTCACTAACATTGCCCCCGCTTTTGGCTAGTCCTGCTTTGAATTTGATTTTGCAAATGTCGTCTTTTTTGTGGCTGCCTGGAAACTTTTTATTAACCGTCCGTCTTTGGCGTGAATATGTGAAATTTTCTTGGATGTTTACTCTAGTGCTTTTATAGCCGTGAGACATCTTACAACTAATGCTTATTAGTGAAAAGTTAACGAAAGGAAACAATGAGATTAGTGTCTAGTGGTATCGATTTGAGTAGTAACTTTTTCTCGGTGGAAATAGTCAAGTCCTCGTATTCGTTTCTAAGAAAAAAATGATTGTAACAACTATCGAACAACTGGAGCTAACTGTTTTCATAAAAATTTCTTGGCCTTGAAGCGGAAACCACAGGCTTCGTCTCGACAAATGACTTGTCAAAGATGCGGCAAAATTTTCTCACCTCTTTTGACGAAAACGTCTCGCGAGTCTCAGTACTCAATCCCTTTTGTAAAATCTTTTTTACAATTTAATATAATCTCTGGAGTGTGTTTCGTCGAGAAATGGCAAATCTCAGTTGTGAGTTGTAGCTGGGTAGTCTGTTTTGATTGTGATTAAGTCTTTCGGTCTGTTGTGATTTGTGTTTGACCGATCGCGGTTTACAAACGAGTCTTTCAATTCAGCGAACTTATCTAACTTTGAGACGTTAGCCTGCGTTGCAGCCGGACATCTCACAAAACCTCGGGGTTTTATTCGTCTGCAACGCAGGCTATGAGACGTTTGAGTCGCAAATCTTCAGCTTGTTGCTCGCAGTATGGCGGCGAAAACACCCAAAACTCCTTGCGTGCTTGCCGCAAAATTAACCGAGACCACCGTGCGCGCCTAGTTTCTTCAAATCGGGATCGCCTCGCGTACTACCATACATTTCTTGTATATTTTTTCATATATTTTCTATTTTTTAATCCCTTATATATATACACGCGGGGACTTCAATGATGCCTCCTCGGGTTTCGGCCTCTGGGCCAAAACCCTGCGGGGGCAATAAAGATCACTTACCTATTGTTGATTGTCTGCCCAAAACCCCTCAAAATCACACAATAACAGACAATCAACAAAGGTAAGTGATCTTTATTTATATGGCTTACAGTTTATTGTAATTTAGGAACGAAAGATCTCAAATTCGTCAATTTATGAAGCATATTTTTCTATCGCTTGAGTCGAACCGACAACGACCGTTGCAAATAATTAACGAGAGAGCCTGGGCCGCCTGTGATTATACCACCGCCTCCATAGTACTGATGCCACCCCAGCGTCATTCTATGGCCTCCCAAAGATCCACAAACCTGGTATACCACTGCGTCCAATAACCAGCTGCATCAACTCACCGACCTACAACGTCTCCAAACATTTGGTTTCCATCTTAACCCCACTACTGGAGGGGAAATACTCAGTAAAGAACAGTGCTGTGTTCGCCCAGCATATAAGAGATCAACCGATTGCAGAAGATGAGATCATGGTATCGTTTGACGTCATTGCTTTGTTCACCTCCATTCCAGTAGAACTAGCTCTACGGATCACTCGTGAGAAATTACTGCAGGACACTACTCTAGCAGAACGGACAGACATTTCTGTTCCAAACGTCATCGACTTCTAGAGTTTGTCTTAAAGAACAGTTTTTTCACTTACGAACAAGAACATTACCAGCAAACGTTTGGTTGTGCCATGGGGTCTCCCGTGAGTGCCACTATCGCTAACTTGGTGATGGAGTACATAGAGACAAGAGCAATCTCCACCGCAGCGCATCCTCCAAAATAGTGGTATAGGTACGTTGATGACAGCCACGTTTGTCTCAAAAAAGACCATGTGCAAGAGTTCCACGATCACCTTAATTCCATCGACCCGAACATTCAGTTCACAAAGGAGATCGAGGAAGACAACAGGCTTTCATTCCTGGACACAACAACTTCCAGAGTCCGTGGCCACGTTCAAGTAAGCGTGTACCGAAAACCAACACACACGGACAAGTACCTTGATTATAATTCTCATCATCCATCGCAGCACAAAAGGTCAGTGGTTAATACACTCCTTAACAGAGCCAAACAAATTCCAACTACAAATGCAGAGCGAGCGAGAGAGAGGAAACACGTAATCAAGGTACTTAAGGATAACAACTACCCGTTACGTTTCATTCAAAGTTGTAAAGCTTACCGCGACACTGCTAACCACGAGCCAAATAACAGCGACACTTCCACCACAAACACAACACCAACGTCCAACACTTTCGTTGTACTCCCGTACGTCAAAGGCGTATCTGGGAGACTCTCCCGAGCGTTACGTGATAATGGCCTGAAAGTAGGTTATAAACCTTTGAATGTCTTGCGTACTCGCTTTCCACGACCGAAGGACAAACCTTCAGCGGCACAGACCAGAGGCGTTGTTTACAAAATTGCTTGCAGTGATTGCGATTTTGTTTATTACGGACAAACGGACAGGGCCCTGCAAACTAGGATAAAAAAAAACACAAAAGGGCAGTTCATGTTTGTGACAGCAACTCAAAAGTGGTCCAACACGCGAACGAATTCGACCACAACATGGATTTCGACCAGGCAACCATCGTGGCTAGGATGACGGACTATCACAAGAGGCTCTTCCTTGAGGCATGGCATTCTCTAAGGGACCAGAACGCGGGAAATGAACATAATTGACATTCCCGATATTTACAAGTCGCTAGTGTGACATTTAAAGTCTCGTGCAGCGATCGCGCGCTTTCGCCATGTCACGCGTGTTCTGTGAGACACTCTCGCACGCGCATAATGTAACCGTTGTAAGCCGTTAGCTTTTTTCAAAACCGAGGAAGGCCGAAGATTCTCGGCCGAAACGTCTTTATAAGTTTCAAACAAACGTTGTTTAAAACGTTTGATAATAGTCAGTGGCCGACAAATATTTGAGTTATCATTAGAAGTCTTCCGCCGGTATTTCTGAAGATTTTTTGTAAAGATCATCTGAAGATCTAGACACATGTCCTAGGATTTTCCACTTAATCGGAAGGTTTATTTTTCCATACTCATTTTCGGACCTGTAGAACTCTAAAATCCACCCGTATTTCCAATGCACCAAAGGTATTTATTCTTTTCTCTTTTTTTCTCTTAGAGACGTACGAAAAAAACATTAAAAAGAGAAATAAACACATAACTTAAAATACAGACTTGTGGTTACCAGATTATTCTCAATTTCAGACCAAAAATAATCTACGTCCCACTTAGCCTCAGGTCAAAAAAGCCCATTCCCATTTTTTGCCACGGACACCGAAGTATAATAAAATGTAATGTACATATACGAGAAACGGAAATAATAAACATACTTGGGAAAAAGGAAAAAACTGGAATGAAACGACTGCTTTTTACTGAACGTAAAGTCATCGTACAAATGTATGCTTTATTGACTTTATCTTCAACTTGAAGATTTCAGTTCCACAGGACTACAACAGAATACACTTAATAACTAAACATTAACATTAACAAGCTAACAACTAACTCTTGGTCGTGAGGGAAAAATTCTCCTCAAGTTCTTTTAGTGATTCATTATAACAGTTTAAAATATCACAGATAAAGTGGGCGCTTAGATTCAAGATATTTTCATCGCACATAGCTAAGATATATATAAAAAGTGCCTTATAATTCAAAAATTTAAAACTGTTATTTATTGAAAAGAGGCGATCTAAGAAGACACCTCTGAGATGAGAAAATGATGAGTGGGTGCATTTCATCAAAAAATTGAACTCGTCACCAATAGATGTCTTACAGAATGGGCAAAGTCTCTCATCTCGAGGTATCTTCTTGTATCGACCTGATTCAATAGGCAGTTGATGACTAGAAATCCGCATTTTGGTTATCGCCACTCTTTGGTTGACATTTTTTTATTATCCTTAGATAAGGTTCAAACCTAACTTCGTTTTTTATTTCGCCGTAAAGACTTAATTTGTTTCCACTTGAAGGATCTAATTTATCCTTATTTATTTTTTTCAACCAATGAACCTGAAATTGTTTTGAAAGATTATTTTTAAACAACCTTAACAGGTTGGGTATTTTACTTCTTTCAAAAGTTGAAAAATCTATTGTCATCACATCTAAGTTAGTAAAACGCAAAAGGTGTTTAATAGTGGTAAACCAAGAGTGCTTACCAGTGTTATCCAAATGAATGTTTGTCTCAAGAGCACTACTTAACATTTTGTTTTCTGAGAATGTAAGAAGTCTCAAAAAGTATTTAAAAATTGTACTATAAATAAGGAGGTGAAGGGGAAAGCGTCCAAGATCTCCTTTTACTGCGAGGTTACTTGCTTTGGAGTGAACCCCTAGAGCCATTTTGCATACTTTATTATGCATAGTTTCGGGGATTATTCGTTCATCAAAAACTTTGGAAACAAATTTATCGTAATTACCCCCAAACAATTTTAAAAAACAACCCCAAATTTCACAGTTGTACAAAAGGATTGGCTGTATAAGAGAATCGAAAAGCTTAAGAATTGTTGTGACAGAGGCACCATTGTAAATGTTAATCTCTGGTAGGAAACTATATAAAGACCTTGTAGCTTTATTATACAGCTTCTTCTGTGCCAGTGAGAAAGAGCCAGAGATTGTGAAAACAATCCCTAGATAGACGTAGCTATCAGTTATTTGTAATGGTTGTTTACCAAGCTTGAATTCACCTCTGAGTACTTTGCCACTTTTGTTAAAAATAATGACCTTAGTCTTCTTGATATTGATTTTCATTTGCCATTTCTTAACGTAACTATTTAATCTATCAAGGCACTTCTGTAAACCGCTTTCCGATTGAGAAAGAAGAACTAAATCATCTGCGTACAGTAAGCAACTAATTTGGCAATCTATCATATGCAGAGGTTCACAACTAGAATCAAACAGATCAACAATGTCGTTTATAAACAAGTTAAACAATGTTGGGCTCAGGTTGCAACCCTGCTTAACTCCTATAAGAGGTTGAAAAAAGGAACTAAGTCCATGCTTAACTTTGACCGCAGAAACAACTCTATCGTACATGTTTTTTAGTAAAAAAATTATTTTTTAAGAAATTCCATATTTCATCAGTTTATAGAACAGCCCATTTCTCCATATTGTGTCATACGCCTTTTGAAAGTCGATAAAGCAAGCGTATACTTTTTTACCGTTTTTTGTATATAGGTCAATGAGAGTCTTTAAAACAAAAATGTGATCTGACGTCCTATAGTTTCTTCGAAAACCGATTTGATTCAAATATATCATATTATTCTCATCTAGATATTTTGTAAGACGTTCATTAATAATTAATGTGAAAAATTTTCCCAGACAACTGCACACGGTGATGCCGCGGTAATTATTAGGGTCTCCTGTATCACCTGCTTTAAATACGGGTGAGATATATCCTACTGACCACAACTGAGGAAAAATGCCTGAGTTTAAAACTTTGTTGAAAAGAATTTTTAAGGCGGGCCCGAGAATGAAAATGCTAGACTTGATCATCTCATTTGAAATACTATCGTTTCCAGCGGCTTTGCCTGTTTTCAATTTGACAGACGCTTTGTGAATCTCCTCAAGAGAGATGTCGTCATCGAGAATTGGGTCATTTACCTTCCCGAAATCAGCAATCCTGGATACGTTAAAGTCAACCAACTTCTCAAACTCACTTTTCGAAGTAATAGTTGGCGAAGATAGTTTTTTAAAATAATCTAACCATTCATCTGCGTTCACCGCGTCTGTTGTTTGTTGGGCTGATTGTTGCCGCAAATCATTTACCATTTCCCAATACTCCTTGGGGTTATTTGATTCAAAGTTGGCAATTTTCTGAAGTAAGGCTTCCTTAAACAATCTCTTCTTCGATTTTACCATCTTTTGAACGTTTTCTTTACAACGAAAAACCTTCCACGTAAGAAAGGGTCAGAAGGAAATTTAGACGTCAAATTTCCAAGGCGCAGCACCTCCTTTTTTAACTCAAAACAAGACTTATCAAACCATTTTCTTTTCTTCCTCTTTGGAAGCTTCGATTTTTTTCGCCCAACACAACCCAGTTTAGCCGTTAAGGTAGAATGAGCTACAGTAAAAATAACATCTGAAAAGTCTTTAACTGCGGAATCGACGTCACAGGCGTCATCCTTCAGCCATTGAAATATTTATGTGGAACTGGAAGACAGAGCCCGAGTGAGACGCATATTTTTTAAAAAAAAAAAATACTTTTCAGGGCTCTATACATTATTCGGCTTTGGAAAAGCTACTGCATGTCCAGTTGCGTGACACCTAGCGTGATGTGACGATGTCGTGACCAGTGTAAGCTATCAGTCACTCATCAGACACTACCGCCTGTTGCCGGGAATTTTTCCTTTGACAAAGACTGTTTGTGTTATTACGGCGAGTAGTGTTATTCGTCTAGAGTGATTTTGACTATGCAGATTTCCAAATCCAACCTGGGCCATTGTAGCTCGTTTAATTTCGTTAGCTTGATTATTCATGCTGTCACTTTGTCGCTGCTTCTAGCAGGATGTTTAAGAATCGAAATGAAATTGAACTATCAAGACGCAAAGCTAGCTGCTGTTGAACGACTCTGTACTGAACGAGCACAAGACATGTCGCAAGAAGATACAGCTGATGTCAAAGGTAAGAAATATGATTAATGTTTGTTTCAGTAGCGCAAACTGTTACAAAATTGTGCAAAAAAAATCGGCTGAGAAAAGCCTAGTATTACTACGATAGTGATAGTTACAACCCCGCATTATTAGAACTGACAATCTCTCGACGCGCGAGTTAGCGCGAGGGAAACACGTATCCTTACTCGTTCCAGACTCTTTTGCGCCTCGTCAAATGAACCCTTAATCGACGGAATAGAGGAACTTTGCTACATCTTTATGTACAGAAAAGTTAAAAGTTGACACAGGAAGAATTGTAAGACTACGGCATACATTTGAGATTTGCCAAAATCTCGCCATCCCCCCAGACCGAGCCAGCCCGCCCAACTTGTTAAGTTCGTCACGTTATCAGATGTAGATCTCGAAATTCGCGCACGTTATAAAATGAGGGAATGAGTTTGTCACAGCCACGTAGAGGTAAGTATTCAACAAAGTAAGCCTTTTAATACAAGTGACGTGTTATTTTATTTCAAGGAAAGTCCGACACACCTGAAAACATTAACAGGAGACGCCGTGCTGGAAGCAGTGAGCTTGCAGTAGACAACAACAACCAACAAACCAACGAACTGATTAAAATAAGAAATGAGATCAAGAATAATTTAGAGAAGATGAAAGAGGAGAATTCTCGAGTTTGCAGGTCACCTCTTGGCTCGGTAAGCAAACAATCTTGATCGCTGGTATTATTACACTCTCGTTCCCAAAGCCCTGGATAAAAAGAGGTAAAATCCATAGATTAGTTTTGCTATCTCCACTTCCTCTCAGCAGTAGCAACAAAGACTCGTCTTTTCTAAACGTCCTGCGCCGAAGACGTCAACTGGAAAATCGATTGCCTTTTATCCCCATAAATGGCAGTTGAATTTTTGAAATTGCCTTTTTATTTACTTACCGTTATATCATCGTAAATTGTTGAATGTCTCTGGCTGGTAGATCAATGGCCTGCTTACAAAGCCAAGGCTTATGCCAGTTTTCCGCAGCATGAAACGACTAGGAGTATTTTCATAAATATTTTATATAGCTCTAAGTATTTTAAATTCTCTTTTTACATATTTTTAATACCTATTAATTATGTCCCCAAATTAGTATGGGATTTTCCCAGGCTATGTGGCCTTGACAAATGCTCTTTTTGCGCTGGACACCAAACACTTGCAATTGATTGCCCAATACTTGCTAAAACGGAAATGTCAAACGGTATTTTCTAAGAATATTCATAAGAATATTTTCAGCCTAAAATCGGCAGAAAAATAAGAATATTCAGCCTGGGTCGGAAAAACTGTATTCTTATAAAAAAAAAAAAAAAAAGAGTGTAGTGACCTCAGCCATACTTCGTACCAGGATCGCCTACTCCGAAGTCCACCGCGCCGGCCATTGTACAACCAAGTCTTCTAAAGAAATCCTAATTAAGTCAACATTTAGTGAGTAATGGTGTTTGTTTTAATCGATATTTTAGATGTGTCTTCGTGGTCCCCCAGGGGAACCCGGCACAAAGGGAGAAAAAGGAGACACGGGGGACAGCGGGGCTATGGGAGCCCCGGGTGCTAAAGGTCAGAAAGGCGAAATAGGACCCCAAGGACCTCCAGGAATACCCGGTCAGTCGGAGACGCCTGATAATCATCGAGGAGGGTCCCCACGAGTTCTAGTGTCTCCTTCGATCTTAACAGTGAATGAAAACCAGACTGCGAGATTTCACTGTACTGCGACTGGTAAGTACCTTGCCACAGATATCTAAGAAATAGATGTCTGCTTAGTCTGAGAACTCTAAGTCTGATAACTATTTAATTATAAGATTATTGAAGTCTTACTCAATAGTTGGCCTTCGTCAGGCGCTCCCGTAACATTTTTGGACCTCGGAAACAAGACGAAATGACAGACTTTAAGATTAGTTTAAGAAATACTGCAAATAACAATAGTGAGGGAGACTAAGAAGAGAGCGGCGAGCAGAGAGGGGTAAAGAACCGTAGGGTCCGAGCCTTGGTCTGATTTGTTTTAACTTTTTTTTTGTCTTTATCCTCACTTGTTTGTGCCTTTCTTGCGACCTTAAATACTTCTTACCTTATATAGATCTAAGGTTAACTCTCGCTTTAAATAGTCGTTTATCTAGTTGTGATCGGTTAAAATTTGCTTGCCTTACTAAGTTAGCTGCGAACATCCACATCTGATCAGAAGTACTTTTTTCGAGCCGCCTCACCCGACTGGTTTTCTCTTGGCTAGAATGACTGATGAGCTTTTACTAGATAAAAAAGCTTGTGCATTGTAAAGTTTAGATCAGATCAGCAAAGTAGAGCGCAGAAGATCGACAGAAAAGAGAAAAATAAACAGCCTAACTACAAAAAGACCCTTGTAGTCTATGGGTACTTCCTGTTGTTTTAGCGAGTTCCTCTACACTTTGCTCGGACACATTTAGTGAAGAACAAAGACTTTTACGCACTTCTTGTATAACAGACAATTCACAGCCAGAGCCATCTTCCTAATTCATTTTAAATTCTCTATGGGATCCAAAACAGTGTAATTTTATAGAAGCATTCTCTATTAGATTTTCGTTGGGAGCCACTAATAAAACGACAAGTTTATTCTTTGCTGAAAAGATCTAATCGTCTTATTACTTTGCTGTAGTTTCACCTGCAGATGAACGTAAACCTGTCATAGTGTGGCGAAAAGACGGAACAATTCTGCGGAATGGACTTAAATATCGCGTGCTCCGAGATGGAGAGCTTACAATCAAGCATGCGCAGTACAACGACAGCGGAGCTTACGAGTGTGTCGCACGAACAAACATTGCCCGAGCCGAGGCCTTCACGGACCTTGTGGTCAGAGGTCAGTATCAAAGGAATGATGTTAGTAAGAAAGACGTTGCTCGGGTTGTCACGCAATGGGTAGAAATATTGCGTGACGACTGGCGAGAGACGACAACATCCAGACACCGGAAAAATATCAGATCGTTGTTGGGTTGGTAAGGGTTTTGTCCGCTACATGCAGTATCGGTTGGTTTGGCTGTACCCTGCTAGCAGAGTCGCCTCAATCCCGACCTGTCTAGGAAAGATCAAAGCGGCTCTGCCAGCAAGGTAGATTGGCTGATCAGCTTTTCAAACGTGCATTAAACTCAGTTAAAACAGTTTGATTTACATGATGTTTTTTCCAAATGAACTTTTTCAACTTTTTCCTGATGAAACGAAACGGTTGATCAATATTTACCGGTCCTTTTACCCAAATCAACCAAAATCAGTGTGTTCCGATACAACTCGAAAAACATCAACCAGCGCAACCAACTGTTGATAAGAACACGGCCTAACAGTTGCAACCGTTTCAACCAAAAAAGGTGGGGAAAGTGTTTTATTGAGATTGTTGTAGAGTGTACAGTTTTGTACTGATGTGTTCCTTGCTTAATTCTAATTCTAATTCCTCGATAGCAACACCTCGGATCAAGCCGCTATCCCAGCGACCAATGTACGTCATCAAGGGGAATGACTTCACCTTCCCTACTTGCATCGCGACAGGGTTTCCTTCACCGACTATCACGTGGTCTCGAGTCTTCCACAGTCTTCCAGAGAGTCGCAGCATTTCAAGGAAAGAAAATTTCACCATCGTTAATACTACCGCAGGGGATTCTGGAATGTATGTATGCGAAGCTACGAATTTCGTTGGCAGTTCCCGAGAGATGATGCAACTTGTCGTGCTTACAATTCCACGATTTACGGCGAAGCCGCCCGAGAATCGTGCCGTAAACACAGGGGACATACTCATTGTTAACTGCAGCGCGCAGGGAGACCAAACTTTGTTGGTCACGTGGAGTCGCGAGTACGCAAAACTTCCTGAGAGGAGAGCAACCGTGCGAAAGGATGGGACCTTGGTGATCACTCAACTAGTTCCAAGGGATGCTGGGAAGTATATTTGTACTGCCAGCAGCCTGGGTGGCACAATAAAGATTACCGCTGACATGAACCTTGCTGTAGTGCAGAGTAAGTGGGATATAGCTTTTTTGCATTGCAATTACAATGTTTTTTTTTTGTCACACAAGTTGACGGCTTTAAGAGTTTGAGCAACGTTTTGTGCTGCAAGAACAACGAACCAATTTTTTTAATTTAGAACTGTTATACGGAATAAAATAGTTCAATAGTTTTGGCAAGTAACCCTTTAAATTCTGGGAGCAACTTTTACTCAATTTACTGGCACAGTCTATACATGCCTACACACAGGGCTGGTTATCACCAGGCTGGGTTTACTAAAAGGTTTTCAAGCGTGAAATTCACTTCAACCTGAACTCCTCTTGTGTTTTTATTGTTTTGTTAATTTGCCTATCCCCACAGCAATAGAATTCTGTAGTACTGAATTTCATTAACTAAACTTAGTCTTTTAAGAACAAGTTTTCGTTTCACGACGCTGTGTGACCGGTAGTTGACGTGTGATCGTTGCGTTACATGTGATCGATAGTGACAAACGTTTCCGTGCAGTTTTTGTCAATAAATTTCAATCAAATCTTTCTCATGGTTCTACAAAGAATAACATATATATTTTTCCGGGGACAATAGCATTTTCGAATCTAAATTTGTGAACTGTTTCTCTGTGCCTGTTTTTAGAGGGTGTCAAGGAAGGAATCTGCCCCATACCCCTTCCGGTTGAAGTCTGTGGAGACCAGACTGATGACGAGTGCACTTTGGACTCTGACTGTTTTGGTGACATGAAGTGCTGTTCGGATTCTTGTCAGAAGCTTTGTGTACAACCACCACAAAGTAAGTTAAACATTCTAACATGTCTGACCATGTTACAGTTTCTACGCTGCAAGTATCGGTGAAGAATTCCGTTTTGTTGAAGTTGGCTGAAATCACGACTTTTTGCAAAACAAATTGCTGAATAACCTGGCTTGCGGCCGTGAACACAAGATCACGTGAGAACTTTTGAAGCACTTGCGTGTATATGTATTTTTTTTATTGGTCAATAAGAACTTATAACACTTTGATCATTTTTCGCATCAGCCGATGATTGGCTGATCATCTCGCTGTCATGATTGGTAATTTGGATCCTTGTTATTCCAGGAATCCGGGAAAAGCTACCTCGTAAACATAAAAACCCCTTCTAGACTATGGGTCGTCCATCATTTTTCTTTAAAAAAAAAACACTAGCCAAAAAAGGGCGCAAGGGGAAAAAGAGGCGAGGAAAAACTGGGACGAGACGCGCGTCTTGCCTCCAAATCCCCGACGGCCATCTTCGGCTCGACGGACTAAGAAAAAGACTAAGAATAATTATGTATGGGGAGCAGTAAGGACTAGTAACGAAAATATGTTACATGATAACGTCCTGGCTTGATAGGAAGATTTATTGTGGATTTGTTTTTTCTTTAAAGCGAGGGATTGTGTTGATATCCTTTATGCCGGCTATAACATGAGTGGTGTGTACATGATAAACCCTGATAGAAAAACTGACATTGAAGTGTACTGTGATCTGGAGATGGACAGTGGTGGATGGATTGTGTTCCAAAGACGACAAGACGCGTCTGTGAGCTTCCATCGCACGTGGAACGACTATAAATATGGCTTTGGAGACCTCAAAGGGAATTTCTGGCTTGGAAATGACAAAATTCATCGCATTACATCAGCTTACAAGATGTCGCTGCGAATCGAGCTTGAAGACTGGAACGGGAAGAAAGTGTTTGCACGATATGACAGCTTCAAGGTGGACAGCGAAAAAAACAAGTACAAGATGACGGTCAGCGGTTATAACGGCACATCCGGGGACTCTTTGAGTTACCATAGCGACATGATGTTCAGCACGAGAGACAAGGACAATGACAAGTGGAAGACTGGGAGCTGCTCAAATGACCTGACGGGGGGATGGTGGTTTAACGATTGTCATCACTCGAATTTGAATGGGCAGTTTATGGGAAACACGAAGGCTTACAGCGGCATTGGCTGGTCTCGCTTTAAACATAATCTATCTTTGAAGTTTGCTGAGATGAAAATGAGGGCACAGTCGTTTGACAATGAAAAAGAGGAAGAATGAGAGGAATAAGATATGCGATATCGGACGGAAGGTGTCTGCTTGTTTATCTCTTCACTCGCACAAAAGTTCCCAACACTTGTGAAAAAATTAGTGCAATTTTCATAAACAAATTGAACCACATAAAAGCACTGCTAAATAGCACATTGTACAGCATAATAAACAGTAACATATGAAAGCGCTTCTGGATAGCTTTCATTTGAATGGTAACATACTATAGTTTGATATAAGGACTTCAAGGTTAGAAGCATCTTGCACAGCATAGTAAATAAACAGTACCATATGACATCATTATAAACAGTGTCACTTGAAAGTAATGCTCAGTGACACAAATGACATCATTATAAACAGTGTCACTTGAAAGTAATGCTCAGTGACACAAACTAGGGTTTTATTCGATTCACAGAGTTAAAGTCAGAAAAACCTTGTACTGATATAATTTTTGTTATTTTTTAAGAGTTTTTTCTAAGGCGTCTGAGCAATTTGTTGTTTGAGTTTCCGAATGAACCCCATTTTAACCCTTTTCCGATAAGCCAGGGACCAGTTGCCTAGCGCCAGTATGCTATTCAACAGGGCTCTGAACGCAAGTGTTTCGCTTTTTGTCAGCCCTACGTGACCGGCGACCAAAATGGACTGTCGGCAACCTCGTTCCCAGTTCTCTGGGATGGGAACAACAACAAACCCGCGCAGTGTAAGCGCTTTATTTTAATCCGCAGGAATCATGAATGTACTTAATACTTGACCACATAGTGTCATATCGTCAAAATTAGGCGGTTTTTATACATGTACCAGAAAGAGAACTCCAGGTATTGTATAAATATTTTTCATCACGTCTCAAGCACTGAAATGCAGAAAAATTTCGCTGCAAACCTCCGTGCAGAGTAAGAGGCTCCAGCAGTCAAGCAAAAGCTAAATAAAAAATGTTATAAAAAGTAATGTTTTTGCATGGAATTTAATCATTCTTGTTTTCCCGGGTGTTTTTCTCGATAAAATTCATGAATAAAGCCCGGGGGGACTCCCATATGAAACGGACGGGGATGCTCGTCGGAAATTTTGAAAAGAACCCCTAAAAGAGACCAATCTGGGTGTGGCTCAAGCCTTTCTTGACCCCTAAAAGATACCAAAAAACTAAGAATGGAGTTTATATTTGTATATTTCTTCGTGTGTAACCCTAAACGAGACCATTATGGCTAAAAATATTGGCGTTTTGGGCATTTTTTCCCGGAACACCCTAAGCGAGACCAAAAGTCCGAAATTTACACCCCTAAGCGAGACGACGAGCATCCCCGTCACTTTCATATGCGAGTCTTCCCCCCCCCCCCCCCCCCCGGGGAATAAAGTTTCATTTAACATTTCCAAGCGTGGCAGTCCGAAAAACTTCAATACGTAACTCATTCTTTTTTGGGCCAGTAACTTTTTCGTGTCTGAGTTTTTCAGGCACCCAGAAGATCAGAGGTCTACGTTTTCGAGATGTCGTGCGCAATAGCTGCAGTCCCTGCGAAGCTTGCTGCGTATGAGGGCAGAATCCTAAATTCTACTGATGATATAGTGATGATAGCACCGAATACACCTTAGGTAAATTACTACGTATGAGAGCAGAATCTTCAATTCTATTGACATGATACAGTGATGATAGCACAGAATACAAGATCTTAGGCAGATTACCACGTATGAGAGCAGAATCCTCGATTCTACTATTACTCTTACTAACATGATAAACTGATGACAGGGCCGAATACATACGCAGATTGCTAGTAAGAGAGCAGAATTGACATGATACAGTGATATAGTGATGATAGCACAGAATACAAGATCTTAGGCAGATTACTGCGTATGGGAGTAGAATCCTCAAACACGATACACTGATGACGTCAGGGCCGAATACATACGCAGATTGCTACGTGAGAGAACAGAATCCCTTGAAAATCCGTCCTGGGGGACATTATATGCATTTTACTATTCACAGTTAAGTACCGCCTACTGTGTTTTAATCTAAAATGATTACTGTTAAGAATAACTGCGGTGTATGTGGAGTAAAAAAACAGTAACGGAATACGACCCCACAGGAGGGACTTCTCAGGAAGAATTGGATTGTCTAAAATGAATTCGACTCACGCCGGAGTGTAATCAATCTTTCTTTTCTTAATTCATATAGTCCCGTTTCGCTGTACTTTATGACAGTACGAGCTGTTGTGCAAGGCGTAATTCCGATTTCAATTAGGCGAACCAGTGTTTTTGGCGCGCACAATTCTAAACTTGAGACGTGTTCTTTTGGATTTGCCCCCGAGGATTTGCTCTATCTCGTTTAAGAAGTTTAACAGTGTTAGCAATCAATCAGATCAGCTAAGAAAGCGTTGATATATTTATGCCTTCCGTGCATAAATGTGAGATATTAGGTCCGCGTGCATTGTTTATTTCTACACTGGAGATAAGAGACTTCCGGTCAAGGACAAATCTAATTTTATCCAGGTTTATATAAGGAGAGGCCCTTGTAGTTTAGCAAACACACGACACGGTACTGATAGCCATATCTGTGTCTGTGCTCTGATCATCTAAGCGAAAAGGAAGAACCAATTTTACGTTGCTCATCATGAAACAAGACCAACAAAATCCTCAGACAAAGAGGCGAAAATCACTCGGTAATTTATGTGCCGTGTCAGCATTACTGTTGTCTATCGTGTGTTGCATCGCACTTGTTCATGTGGAATTCAGGATACAAGAACATCATCGACTGCTATCAAACCCGACGACAATGTGTGATCAGATTGAGGAACAAATCCTGCGCAAAGTACAGAAAAATTTCAAACGCTGGGCAGCTGAAGCAGACAAAAACTGGCACGGAGGCAAAGACGGTAAGTTAAGTGATTTTATCAGCTGTTTTTTACTCGTTGTTTCTGTCAGCTTGTCTGCTCAAGAATCACACAGTGCATTCGAATAGCATGCAAAGAAAAACAAGGAAAGCACTACACATTTGAGAGGGTGGTAAAAGAGATTTTCGTGGCCCGTTATCGGCCTTTTTCCCCCGTGGAATGCGAAAGGATTATTTTTTCCTCGTAAATCGTGATTTCAAGAATAGCTGTGAGCCGTGATTCTCCACAACGTTCCTTTTTTTTATTGTCGTAAAGCGTGAATTGCCAAAATAATTATCATGTTAGTGAATTGTGAACGGAATGTGTTTTATTTTCCGTGAAACGTGATCTATACCCCCCCCCCCGCCCCCTCCCCCCTTTTCATCTTTTTGGCAGCATCATGCATCCACGAACCCTCGTGGGGGCCGGGGGGGGGGGACTCATATCTAAAAGGGACGGGGATGTTCGTCGTCTTGCTTTGGGATGTAAATTATGGAATTTGGTTGCACTTGGGATGTTCAGGACAGAACGTTAACCAGTGGTTAAGTGGTTAATATTTTTAAATTAAAAACGCTGTCTTGCTGTGTTAGCGGTCTAGAGCAATTAGGCCAAAAAACATTGCATCTGAATCTTAATGGTTTGATTCACATTTTCCAAAGAGCATTACTGGTACAGTAGTCCTTACAGAGTCGACCACCGAAGGTCTTCGAAAGCATTGTGTCAACTTTTGATTTTTATCGTTGGCAGCCAAAGAATCGTTACTCCCCCCCCCCCCCCCCAAAAAAAAGGTGCATTTCAAAACGTTTCTTTTGTATGCAAAACGTTTTTTTTGATAAAATGCGGCATTCACTTATAGCACAGCACTCAAAGAATGCGACTGTTGCCGTTTTACGTTTTAGCTTATTAACCGAGCCCTGTAAATTATTATATATCTGTTTGATAATTAGATTACGCGATTGACGAATGAAATCGCTTAAAATGAGGGAAGCATGAATAAAAATGAGATGTAAATATTTCTCGATAAAAGGAGATTAACGCAAATGGCGAGGAAAGAAAACCACAGCAGAGACGAGGAGGGAATGGGTACTGCAGTAAGTTTAGGATAGGCGTGTATCGCAGTCTCAAATCCTGACCCTGTTTTAGGATAGATAATCGAAAATTGCAACTCTTTTTAGAGGTTTCTCCGATACCCCTTTGCAAAATTGATTCGCGTTAAAATATTTGGCCTTTTCACATGTAATTTCGCGAATAAAATACCATAATGATTTTACGTTCACGCAAAAATCTAGGCGATCGCTGTGTAGACGCTGGAAAGGCGTAAAACCACAGAAATTTGATGCGTGCGAGAAAATACCAACCAGTCCCAAACACGCTCCACATACAATGTAAAGGGGACCCAAAAATGTAATCAAAAGAGCACAACAACATCTACGAGTGGTCGTTTCTAACTAAGCCTGAGATTTAATTTTTTTCTCTCTCTCTCTCTCGGGAACTGATAGGGCATTTTGTTGTATGTGAAAAAATTATTGTGTCAGCACTTTGTATAGATACTGGGGAAAATATGTTGCCATGGTAACGGAACATAGACTAACGCAACATGCGAACCGTAGCTTGTCTTGTAACCAACCAATTTTAAGCTTGTGAGCTGCAACATAAACAGGCAAACCCAATTTTGGAAAACAGTGTCCAGCTAAGCCTAACCAGACCAAATTTTTTTAGGGCACGTGGGAAGCCTTTTAAGGCACAAAAGAAGTGTTTCATCAGTGAATTCACCGACAGCGCCACAACAAACAACCTCTGACCTACAGCGGCTTATCAGACAAGAGCTTCGACAACTGCAGAACCAAATCTGTGCTAAGGATCACGTGTTATGCCGAGCAGGACCAAAAGGGAACCAAGGCCGCCGCGGAAGACCCGGGACACCTGGACCCCAAGGACCTCCCGGTAACCAGGGTCCCGTGGGACCTCAAGGACCAATGGGATTGAAGGGAGATTCGGGAGTTCCGGGAGATATGGGACCACCGGGTCCTAGAGGCCCCCAGGGAGTGAAAGGCGATAGTAGCATACCTCTCTCAGCCCCTGTTCTTCAGAAGCCTCCCTCTGGAATTACTGTCAATGAAAGCCAAACAGCAGTGTTGACATGTTCAGCAAACGGTCATCCGCCTCCACGGATCACGTGGTTCAAGGTCAGTTCGTCACTTCCGGTTGGGCGTCACGTGATAGAGTCTAGTGGAGCTCTGATTGTAAAGAATGTGAAACCAGGAGACGATGGAGTTTACAGCTGCAGAGCGGAAAACCTGATGGGAAATGTGAGCGCATCGGCAAAATTAACAGTTCAATGTGAGTGTTGTTACTATGTCTATAAAGAAAAAACTAACTTGCGTTCAAGATACAACGGTTTTATCAAAAAATACACACTTAATAACAGAACAAAATTACATAGCATGACCCTAGCCGTTCTAAGTATGTATAGGTTATCACATGATTTCGAGTGCAATTTGGGAAGTGCAATTTGGGATAAATAAGCAAAAAACAAAAATTGCAATTTGTAGTGCAATTTACGATTGCTTATTTATCCCAAATTGCACGAACAAAATTACATAGCATGACCCTAGCCGTTCTAAGTATGTATAGGTTATCACATGATTTCGAGTGCAATTTGGGAAGTGCAATTTGGGATAAATAAGCAAAAAACAAAAATTGCAATTTGTAGTGCAATTTACGATTGCTTATTTATCCCAAATTGCACGAGAAAAATCATGTGATTATTTATTACAGTCGAAGCTCTCGTAAGCGGACACCCTCGGTACGCGAAAAAAGTGTCCGTAACTGGAGCTGGCCGCTTACGAGAATGGTTCTCGTAAGCGGCCACTAGACCACTAGAGGTGTGGGGGATAGATGTCCGCTTACGGGTGCTTGCCCAGCTTACAATAACCGGACGGACCAGTATGACGACAAAACAAGCACTGAAATATGGTACTGTAATTACTGTAAAATCATTGTGACGAGCGGCGATGTGAAATTCATTGATAAAAATAAGATGAAGAGGTTGTAGATAGGATTTTCTATGGGTTGTCCGCTTACGGGAGCTTAAAAACAAAGAAAAAAGTCTAAGTCGTAATCTCCGGAAGTGTCCGCGGCCGCTTACGGGAATGTCCGCTTACGAGAATGTAAAAATACAGAGTTTGTATGGGAATTAAAACGGGGTTTCCAACACCGTGTCCGTTAAGAGAGCTTCGACTGTAATAATATTCATGAAAAAAATGCGAGAAAATAACAAGCGCAAATCTCGTACAAAAAATATTTATTCAAACTCGGCAAATATAATTACGCGTTCATTCAAAACAAGGTCAAAGCCCAAACAACGTACAGGTCGGGTTTCTCAATGTTTTAAAAGTATTTTGGCCGAAAAATCTGGCTAAACAGTTCAACGAATTATCCCACTACAAGGTTCTGGGTTTTACCTCTTCCAGACAGGCCCAGCCCCCCGGGAGGGGGTAGTGGGATACCAATATACTCCATTTTGTTGCCCTAGCCCCTAGGATACCAATATACCTGAAAACTGCAAATACCTTAAATTATTACCTAAAAGCCATGTCCGATAACAAAGTCTGGTGTAACTCTGATGTTTTTGAATTCGGCGAATTCGGCGTAAATAAATTTGCTCAAGCAAAGCGTGAAGCTTTGTCGGCCTTGTAGTTTCGATTTCGTCGGCAGTTTCCTTCTTAGAAAACCAGTTATTCCAAAACGAGAATGAAAAACCAGTGCTTTTCAGTGCTATGGTATTTAGAGCTATCTTCTGGTCCTCTACTGTGCTCAAAACGCCAGCCATTTTTTTACTCGCATCTCGAAGCAGATCCAAACTTCGCGCCATTCAGATCGCGTGGAAGCGTTTCATTGCCCCCCTGTGGCTGCTTTCGATTATTAACCAATCAGGATGCCGCGTTTGTTTCTCTTTTTTGCACTGAATTTCCTTATTTCTGCATCGAATTTACTAAAAACTGCATTATTCTAAGCCAATCAGATTCGAGAAATTTTTTGATGTATACAGTGGAACCTCGATATAACAAAGGGCCAAGGGACTGGCAAAATGTGTTCACTATATCAAGGTTTCATGATATTGAGGTTCTTTTCCATATATTTTTTGCTATTCCTGGGACTAAAAATATCGTTGGTTATATCGAGAACTTCGTTATATAGAGGTTTGTTAATCCGAGGTTCCACTGTTTTAATATACATAGAATGGCATTTCAGTTTGACTTACAGTGCATCATTTTTCAATATTTAACTTATTATACATCATAGACCATTATAGTCACCATTTCTTACCTAAGAGACTTAACTGTTCATAACGTAAATTAGCGCAGGGAAAAGCAAAGGAATAATCTGGTAGAGTTTACACCTACTATCAGTCATTTTCTAAACATGCACATAGCGAAGTTAAAATACCTCGATTGTGTTTTGCACAACAATACCTTACATATAATTTAGTTGATATTTTCTTCAAAACAATGAATGATAAAATGATTGTTCGATACGGTTTTTTCGATATATTGAAAGTCAAGGTAGTGTCGTCAAGCTCACTTTTCGGTTTCGACTGATAGCGCTAACTATGACCTAACTAGGAGTAGTTCTCACTAACATTGCCCCCGCTTTTAGCTAATCCTGTTTGGAATTTGATTGTGCAAAAGCCGTCTTTTTGCGGTTGCGGTGAAACTTTTTATTAACCGTCCGCCTTTGAGCTTGAATATGTGAAATTATATTGAATGTTTCTGAAAAGGGTGGTTTCATAGCTGCATAGCCGTGAGACAACATCTTACAATTAATGCTAATTAGTGAAAAGTAAACAAAAGGAAACGATGAGTGTCTAGTGGTATCTATTTGAGTAGTAACTATTTTACGGTCAAAAAGAGTCCTCGTATTTGTTTCTATGAGAAAAATGATGATCTTTCTGATCTTTTCGAAACAACTATCGAACAACTGGAGCTGATAACTGTTTTAAATAAAAAACCGCCACAGGCTTCGACTCGACAACTGACTTGTCAAAGATGCAGCAAAATTTTCTCACCTCTTTTGATGAAAACGTCTCGCGAGTCTCAGTACTCAATACCTCTTGTTAAATCTTCTTTACCATTGATCCCAGTTAATATTTCCTTAAATATAATCTCTGGAGTGTGTTTCGCAAAGAAATGGCAAATCTCGGTGTAGCTAGGTAGTCTGTTTTAATTGTGACTTAGTCTTTCGGTCTGTTGTGATTCGTGTTTGACAAATCCGGGTTAACAAATGAGTCTTTCAATTGAGCGAACTTATCTTAAACAAAATACCCATCTAGCTTTGAACTGTAAATTTTAACACGTTTGAGTCGCAAATCTTCAGCTTGTTAATCGCAGTATGGCGGCGAAACACACAAAACACCTTGCGTACTTGCCGTGAAATTAACCGAGACCACCGTGCGCGCCTAGTTTCATCAAATCGGGATCGCCTCGCATACTACCATACATTTCTTGTATATTTCTTCATATTTTTCTATTTTTTTTAATCCCTTATATACTTTTATGATGCCTCCTCGGACAAAACCCTACGGGGGCAATTATTTTTGATATCATAAAAAAATTCATCCAATAATTGTTAATAATCATACTTCAACAGTTGCTCCACGGATTTCACTGCCTTCTGATCGACTGATGGCTGAGGAAGAACAAACCATCACCATCGCCTGCAATATAACTGGTCAGCCGCAGCCTTCGATCACGTGGACTAAAGCAAATGGTGGTTTACCTCACAGGACAGCCGTGAAGGATGGTACCTTAAAAATCTACAACGTGTCCAGGAAGGACGGAGGAGTTTACACATGTAAAGCAGAAAATATTCTGGGGACAGCAGAAGATACCATCCAACTTGAGATATTCACGCGTCTGCAGTTTAAAGTTCGTCCCCCAGTACAGATCCCTGCTGTGATTGGATCGCCTTTGCGCCTACCTTGTGTGGCCGTGAGTAACCTGATTGGAACTGTCACGTGGATGAAGGATGGAAAGCCGTCACTTCCTGCAGACTCCAGTATTCTACAAGACAACACACTTGTCATTTCCAGTGTCAAGAAATCACACGAAGGATCTTACACCTGTAAAGCGACCAATGCTTTGTCTTCTATACAAGCAACTGTTCAGGTTCAATCAACTGTTCCTCCTACTTCCTGTTCTGCGATACGGAAACACGTCAGCGGTTCTAGCGGAAAATACGTCATCGATCCAGACGGCTTGGGTGGCCTGGCGCCGTTTACAGTCTACTGTGACATGAGTGACAAGAATGGTGTTGGCGTGACAGTTATAAGTCACGACAGTGAAAGCAGTATATTGGTGGACGGATATGAAAGTGAGGGTTCATATTCGCGCATCATTCACTACACAGGAGCAAGTATTTCCCAGCTGGCCAGTCTTACTGATGTCTCTTCATATTGTGAACAGTTCATAAAATATGAGTGTTATGCCTCCGCGTTATGGCTGTCCAGCTCCAGTCCCGGAAGCTGGTGGGTGTCACGTGACTCTAGTCAGATGTTGTACTGGGGCGGAGCATCGCCTGGTAGCAAAGAGTGCGCATGCGGAACGACCAACTCGTGCGCGGGAATATTTCGCCCGTGCAACTGTGACGAGAATGACGGTGTATGGCGCGAGGACAGCGGTCTTCTTACTGACAAGTCAACACTTCCAGTCAAAGAGCTCAGGTTTGGCGATACAGCGGAATTCGGGGGCCTTGATGAAAGGGGCTATCACACACTTGGAAAATTGAAGTGCTATGGAATAGCTGACGAGTAGCAAATTGAAACTTCGTACAATAACTTGACACTGCTGATCATTAGAGTCACTTATAAACATTTCTACTTTGATATTGTTAGCCGGAATAAATATTTCCTCCAAAGAAAGCGATAATTGCACTTAGCTAAAACAAATACAATTTGTCAAACAAACTTGTAATAGTTAATATAATTAATTAATGATTAGCCTCTTACCTGTCACTGATATGGTCGATAAAGAAAAGTTCAGTTTTTGAACGCTATGACGTGTAATCTATGAACATAGGCCTTTTAACAAATGGTTTCTGCTTCTTTTACAGGTAACAAGTTTTCCTGCGCTTTTCACTAGCCGTTTGTTTCATCTTTCGTGTATCTCGCCGCTTACGTATTTTAGCGCGCCTTGTCGGCACGGGTCACATGTCTCGCGCGCCTTGCCGACACGGGTCACATGTTTTTCTCTTCGAGTCCTAATTCCTAACTTCTAATTCGAGTCTTCATCGCTGTTTGCCGCGTTGGTGATTGAAACTGTGATAACTTTAGTTAAAGCTTTCAAAAATAATTTTTTCTTGTTTACTTTACTTTTCTAAATTGTCCTTTTATTGTACGCAATATATGTTTGCAGTGAAATCCCGAATTTCTCCAACCTTGAAGCGAAATTAACTTTATTGGAAAAATCGGGGAGCTCAAGAAATTGGGGGTAAAGTTATAGTGTTCCACTGAGTGTAGCAAATCCAAGGGAAAATGCATTTGGTTTGAGTTATTGGGAGATTTGAGAAATCGAGGTTGGAGAGATCGGAATTCCACTGTAGTTGTTTTGATCCATTTTATGTTGTGCGAAGTCAACTATTTGAATTTTTGGGGCAGTACCTATAAACCCAATACTGATAGACTGTTTACAGCCTCTTTATTTGAGAATGTAAAAGAACATAAAAGAAACAGTGAGCCAACGGGAAGGGTAGGGGGGGGGGGGGGGTTGGGGGCGGAGTGCGAGCGAAAGCTAACACATAGCCTCGCCCGCTCGTGCCTCCTGTTTTGCGCTGGCGTCCAGCTTCTCGAAGAAAAATATGAGTGAGAAAAAAGAGGGCTGTGACCAGTCTACAATACGGACCCTCACGGCAACCTTCTTGGAACCACAATCCACATAAGTTTTAAACTCTCCAGTACTGTACGTGTGTCACGCGGCTGAAGCCTGAACATTCATATAGAACTTCAGGTTCAGTGACACTGTTTCATGTGTCGAGCAATTCGCTTCCTCGTTTTCCAAAAATACTCCTAGAACGTTTATCTAAAATCTTGTACGAAGTAACAACACCTTTATGGATAGTTGTTCCTCTAACACAGATTCTCTCTTTGAGTAAACAGTGCAATGTTCTAGCTCAAAGATCGCTAGTATTCCCAGGGTGGGGGCGGGGACACTCGGGATTTCAAGTGACGTGGATGATCGAAGGTTTTTTTGGATTAGAAATTTTCGATTCCGGGACTCTTTTAGTAGAAAAATTTGGCAAGTATTTTTTGGGGGTATGGTTTTTGAGGGATTTGTTTAAGTATTGAAAACAAATAGAGTTGGCATTTATAGTCTTCATAATGTATTGTTAAAAGAGAAGTGTTCTTGATGTCTCTAGAAAAGATAAATTCCGATGGTATGATGAATAAACAAATACAAGCATTCAATTTCTAATGTCTTTCTTTGTGTACGTTGTATCATTCCCCCTTTCGGGAAATTTATGGGACAGAAATGCGGCCTGGGACTTTTTAGGGGGTAATTTGTGGTCCATGGATTTTTTTTGCGTCTTGATGATGCCTCCATTCTGTCATGCCCGTCAATTGAAATCCCCACCCCCCCCCCCCCCGGAGCTAGTACTACAGTTGAATCCCGATAACTCGAACCCTCAGTAACTCGAACTCCCGCTAACTCGAACCTTTTTCGATTCCCCTTCAGGTCATTTTCTTATTAATTTTACCCTCGATAACTCGAACTCCCGATATCTCGAACCTTTTCGATTTCCCTTGAAGGTTCGAGTTATCGGGATTCGACTGTACTTTTCATGCAATAAAATGTTTTTTATTTAACGTTTCATTAACACATCATCCCTACATAAATACAGTTTTAAAAAAAAAACTTCGTGTTCAATAAAAAAGTCAATTTTGGATCACTTTCAACTTTTCCACTTTCTTAAGTTTTTTAGTTTTTCCTTTTTGATCTTTTAGCCCTTAGATATTGTTGGAAGTTGTTCGGGACCGAGAAAAGTTTTATGACAGAGCCACGTTTCAGAAATTTGCATGCAAGTTGCACAGTATTACTGGTATTATATCCCTCATTAAAAAACTGCATCCATATTAAAATATTCACTTATTTCCTTATAATCGTCTCGTTCATCACCATCGTCGTCATAATAATCAGTATTACAGAAGTCCAGATATGTCGAGGTATATGTCCAGGTATGACGCCATAACTGTTGACGTCATCATTAACGGCGTCATCGTTGACAACAATGACCTCATTATCACCGCCATCGTCCCTTATTGGCAAACTCGTCGTCGATATCTCGCCTTTATTACTGTTACTGGCATCATCTCATCATCATCATCATCATCATCATTATCACCGTGATCAAAGCCTCCTAACACTAGACAGATATTCCGTATAACAGACCGCCTCGATTCTAAACCGTAAACAAAGCCTTTTTTCCTTTCTCGTATTTGAACACCACACTGTACATGTCACCTCCCAGTCTTTGAGCGAGCCAGCGATTCTTTATCACGGCCAGTTTAATAGAATCACACGTGAACTTCGCCTCGTAATTTGTATGAATGGCCCTGAAAAGAAGAAAAGAAATTTAAAATGAGCAGATCCTAAAATTTTCGAATGTCCCTGAAGTACAAACCCAGTTCAGTTACCTGCCCATTCCTTCCAAGATTAAGAGATCTGCATCTCTACATTTCAGTGCAAGTTCTGTATTCACTCTCCTGAAAACATACAACGACAAGAGGAAAAGTAAGACTTTTCATTTCAATATCATATATTTAGCTTGCTCGCTCTTATGCGGTCTTACAGACCTAAAAGGAAGTAATCTTCACCTTTTTTTCTTGACACGATTTCGGTTTATAAAGTCGATCAAAAGTCCAAGTTTTTTTAGCTTTGTAAAAACCATTTCTACTCGGCAGGCGATCCCGTGATGGCGTGACAAACACGAGCAGCAGTCAAGCTGATGCAAATGTTACAACTTTTCGAAGCGCAAGGAATGTAGGAAAGTTGATACCCAACTTAGCCGTTACCAGGTAAAAAAAAATTAATCAACTGTAGCGACTGTAAACAGGCCATCTTGATTGCTATAGAACATGTAGTGGTTCTTGCTGTTAATCTGGCCAATCCAAGATTATTATTTCTTTTATTAAAACAAAATTCAACGAGATGGAAAATCTGTAGCTTTCATCACACACAAAACTGAAACATATCGGATTTGCTCCAGTTGCTTAAGCATATGTTGGCAATCAATCAAAACCAGCTGAGAAGCATTGTTTTTAATGCATATCTACGCAAATCAATGATCAAAACAATTACCAGAGCGAAAGGTTCAAAGACGTGTAAAGAATCCGGGCATTGTCAAGTTTCTGTAAGGAATAACAAGCAAGATAAGCCTCCTCTCTCCAGCAAAAAAACAGCAACTGAAACTTTATCTCAGCTGAGGTATCCAACCTTTCTATTTAAGTTGACCCAACTGTCTCAAGTCAGTTGATACTGTTTTTCTCTTCTGATATTTAATCACCGAAAACAGACAAATCCCCGTACCACGAGCACGTACATCAGTTCAGCAAAATTTGCGCTAATGTACAGATCTGCACACCGATAAAAAGCAAGTGATCCAAGTTATCTGTCGTGGTGGCATTTTTGGCGAAAAGGGACAAGGTCTCTCGTGCGAATTCCGTCTCACCAGGTCAAAAATGAACCAAGAGAAACAAATTCCTCAAACAAAGAGGAGAAAATCGCTCAGTAGTCTGTGTGCCGTATCAGGATTACTGTTGTCTATCGTGTGTTGCATCGCACTTGTTCATGTGGAATTCAGGATACAAGAACATCATCGACTGTTATCAAACCCGACGACACTCTGTGATCAGATTGAGGAAAAAATCCTGCGTAAAGTACAAAAGAATGTCAAAAGATGGGCAGCTGAGGCAGACGAAATGTTAAGTGGAGGGAATGGTAAGCTTTCAGATGGTATATGTATTTTGCCCGTTTTACGGAAACGAACGCTGTTAGGCTGGTTGTAGAATGTTGATCGGGGCCTTATTTTCATTATCTAAAACATTTGTTGTAAAAATACAGCACTCAAAAAGCCACGCCAGCGCGGGTGAAGCTATCTATTGTTAGAGAGAGGAGAGGATTTTTGTTACAGTTTATTTCAAAGTTCATTGCCAACAAATTAAATAACTGCAAAACTGGTTAGAAATTACATGAAAGTCTTCTCAAGGATTCATTGGAATGCCAGACAGCGAAGCGGTTGTTTTCCGAAAGCTTTCAGCCGAATTTAGCCATCGGAAAACACAAAAGAAACTGAGTAGAATAAACAAAAGTGCTGAAATCATTCCAACGAAAACATTCCCCCACACTGACAGGAAATCCGAGATCAAGAGAGAGGTCACGCAGCTGTAGGTTGACCGAACTTGTAATGTTGCTTCAGCCACAGGTAGCCCAAGCATGAAATTTGCATATATTAAAGTAAAATGGCGGCCTTTTGAAATATAAGAGTTTATATGGATTTTAAACGGAAAACTTTTGAGCGATAAATAAAAGCGTAAATTCAACTGAAATAAAGTTGACGGAACATGAAATGGTGTCGTTTTTTTTTGTTACAGCGTGATTTTAAGCAATTTAGAGCTATTTTACGTCTATTTACTGTAACATGTTTATCGTACATAATAATATGACAAGGTAGGAAACCTTGGTCGCTTCTAGCGTTCGACATGTGTCGAAATTGGCTCGAATTTCGCCCAAAAAAACAGCTTCCACTCATATTCTGACTTCAAATCTCAATGAAAGGATGATAAGCGAATGCTTTTCTAAAACTTGCTTGTTGATACCTCGTCATCCTCAGCAACTAGCCGCTTTTGAAACTCCAAAATCAGCTCAAAATAGCCGCCATATTATCCGTGACTCCCACGACAGTAACCAAATGACCCAAAATAGACTGGACTCCAGTCATATTGATCCCCAACGGAGAGGGACACGGTATTTTTGATCGCGTATCAAGTTGTTTCCACTACCACACCCGGCCTGACCAATCGATGAAACCGATAATCGATGATAATCGATACCAATCGATAATAATCGATGCCAATTAATCGATTGATATTGGAAATCGATGACCAATCGATGACGGAAAACTTTGTGACTTTTAATTTCATCGATTTTAATCGACTGTCATCGATTTTCATCGACTATCATCGATTATCATCGATTACCATCGATTTTCATCGATAATAATAATAATAATAATAATAATAATAATAATAATAATAATAATAAAACCTTTATTTGAGTGTCAAAACTGAAATAGCAGTAATAAGACCACTAAATGGGGACACTTTAAAGTAAAAGAAAATAACAAAATCAAAATATCCTAATAAATGCTAAAATCAGTCGATCGTTTTTCATTTGGTTTGATTCAATATGGGTGTTATTACATCAACTCAGTGGCTCTTAAAAGCGATCAATACCTCATTTATTCATTTTCGACATTTTCGTGATCAGTACTAGTACTTATGCCTGTTATGCATCAAAAACAACGTTATTAAGGAATGGGGCAAGGTTTACACCAGCGTATAGATTACTTGAGAAATACAACAGCAAAAGTTGTGTTATGTGCATGTATAAAATGACGTAAGCTAAACAAGCCAAAGAAATATAAACTTGAATAAACAGCGACAGGAAAATAACTCGGAGGTAAGTGGCTTGGTCTAGGTAGATTCCTATAATCTCTAAAAGGAAAACCAAGTGAACAAGTAAATACCACAGTCGATCTTTCTTCGCATCAAAGTAATGAACTGGATAGCGAAAAAATAATCCACGGATATTTTTTTGTAGAATGTTCATTGCCGGGTCTATTTGTCGAGTAGCGACCTCCATCGTCAATTTAAGGCCAGAGAGGAGAAACCAGCTCAGTTTGTAGGTGGCCTAATTGTTCACGCTGATTAGAAACTTTAAACGCGTTCCCACGCTCTTTCCGTTTTCTCGTAGCCACAAACTCCTCACCAATTTCAACGGTGAAGTAGCAGGCATGGTAGCCTTTGACCATAGCGTCCATTGCTATGTCCCCGGCTTTATCCGCTTCTTTAAACATGTCGTTTTAGGATTGCGAAAATCTATTTCCGAATAACCTGGAGAATTGTCCTCGGGATGCCCAGGTACGCCGCAAGATATCGATAACAATCGATGACAATCGTTGAAAATCGATAGCAATCGATGTAATTAAGGAAATTTTATTTGTGACTATCGATTGGTCATCGATTGGCCGATACCAATCGATATCAATTAACTAACCACCATCGATTGATATCGATTGATTGATTGATTTCCGATCATCGATTTTGATCGATTGGTAAGGCCGGGTACCACACGGTGAGGACGACATTTGCGTGACAACATGAATTCGGAACGTGGAATCATAAAGTAGTTAGTACTGAACAAAATAAAACTGGTGAAGTGCTTTTTGAAAATGCGTATTTGAGTGGAACTCGCGACAATGTAATTCTAGTCTAACTACAGCGTTACTTTTCTCAGGTCACGAGGAAAGCGTTCCAAGACACAAACGAAGTGTTTCATCAGTGAAATCACACACAACGCCACAACAAACAACCCCTGACCTGCAGCGGCTCATCAGAGAAGAGCTTCGGCAACTGCAGAACCAAATTAAAGACCACGTGTTATGCCGAGCAGGACCAAAAGGGAACCTAGGTCGCCGCGGACGACCTGGGAAAACTGGACCCGAAGGACCTCCGGGTAAGCACGGCCCCGTTGGACATCAAGGACCAATGGGAATGAAGGGAGATCGGGGATTACCGGGAGTACCAGGGAATCTAGGGGCACCGGGGCCTAGAGGCCCCCAAGGAGTGAAGGGCGAGAGAGGCATGTCTATCGCAGCTCCTTTTCTTCAGGAGCCTCTCGTTGGAATAACAGTCGATGAAGGCCAAACAGCATTCCTTAAATGTACGGCAGACGCTCACCCACCTCCACGGATCACGTGGTCCAAGGTCAGTTCGTCACTTCCGGTTGGGCGTCACGCGGTGGAGTCCAGTGGCGCTCTAACTGTAAAGAACGTGAAACCGGAAGATGATGGATTTTACAGCTGCAGAGCGGAAAACGTGCTGGGAAGTGTGAACGCGTCGGCAAAATTAACAGTTCAATGTGAGTTTTGTAATTTCTTGTCTATAATCAGCTTCTAATCATGATAAACTAACTGATGAACGCTTCGGCATCATTAATTCGGCAACGCGAGTGTGCAAAAGGTAAATTGTCGTGGCATACACGACAGGTTATTTAGCATGGTAGAGCCCGGAGCCCCATTAACGAATCACGAAAAAAGACCCCTTCAAAAACCCTGTAATTAAAGCGCAAGAAGTCGAAACATTCTGCTATTATGTTACAGTCGACAATGTTGGACCGGAAGGGAAGCTTCAGGCAAACGTTGACATTATCCAGATTTAGCTTATAGCTAAAATGTCGTTATAGCTATCACGAGTTTTTCAGATGAGAGTCATTAAAAATTATATTCTGATAAAAATATTTGACATTGCATTGCCGATGAGTTTACTTCACCACAAAATAGCATCGTCATGGTTCACTATTTTATAATGTAATAAGAGCCGTACCTAAACCTACTGGATTTTAAAATCTGTAATAACGAGCTTATTGATTGAGAAAGCATAAATAATTGTGTTTCTACAGTTGCCCCCCGTTTTTCACTTTCTTCCAATCAAATGATGGCCGAGGAAGAACAAACCATCACCATAGCCTGCAGTGCAACTGGTCAGCCGCAACCTACTGTCACGTGGTCTAAAGCTATCGGCAGTTTACCTAATAGAACAAGTGTCAAAAATGATGCCTTGAAAATTTACAACGTGTCAAGAAAGGACGGTGGGATATACATATGTAAAGCAAAGAATATTCTGGGAACAGCAGTAAGAACTACATTATTGATGATTTTCTCTCGCCTGCAGTTTATATTTCGTCCCCCAGTACAGCTGACCGCTGTGATTGGCCATCCCGTGCAGATACATTGTGTGGCCGAGAGCGACCTGAAACCAACAGTCACATGGATGAAGGATGGAAAGCCATCACTGCCTGTAGACTCCAGTATTCTAAAAAACAACACACTCGTCATTTCCAGTGTCACAAAATCGCACGAAGGATCTTACACCTGTAAAGCGACCAATGCTGTTACTTTTATACAAGCAACTGTTCAGGTCAAAACCTTTACTCCTTCTTCCTGCTCTGTTATACGAAAATACGACAGTCGTTCTAGCGGAAATTACGTCATTGATCCAGACGGCGCTGGTGGCCTGGCACCGTTTACAGCCTACTGTGACATGAGTGACAAGAATGGTGTGGGCGTGACAGTTATAAGTCATGACAGTGAAAACAGAACATTGGTGGACGGATACGAGAGTCCTGGTTCATATTCGCGCAGCATTCAATACTCAGGAGCAAGTCTGTCCCAGCTGACCAGTCTTACTAATGTCTCTACACACTGTGAACAGTTCATTAAATATGAATGTTATGGCTCTTTCTTTGACTATGGTAGTACCCTTTACCACTGGTGGGTGTCACGTGATTCTAGTAAGATGTTTTACTGGAGCGGAGCGTCGTCTGGAAGTAAAAAGTGCGCATGCGGAATGACCAACTCGTGCGCTGATCCCAGTAAAGCGTGCAACTGTGACAAGAATGACGGTGTTTGGCGCGAAGACAGCGGTCTTCTTACTGACAAGTCAACACTTCCGGTTAAAGAGCTCAGGTTTGGAGATACAGGCACCAATGGTAATAGTGTTGCTGACGAAAAGGGCTACCACACACTCGGAAAATTTAAGTGCTATGGTATAGCTCAGGAGTAGGAAATTTGAAACTTTTTTTCAATGTCTTTGATGTTGACAGTGCTGACCATTAGAGTCGCTTAACGTTTAACGTTAGTTGATATTGTTAGCCGAAATAAATATTTCTTCCAATCAATCTTCCAAAAATTGCACTATGCCTCAATTAAGGCAAACTTGTACTACTTGTTAATGATTGCCGCCTTAGCTGTAACTGGCATAGAGATTACTTTGTCCATGGAAAACACTCGTGTTCGGTTTATCATCATCATCATCATCATCATTTATTTGTCACTTCAGAATAAATATTAATACAAATTTAACAGTAAGGTATGGTGAGACGGGATTTCAAGTGACGTGGATGGTCGTAGGTTTTTTTTATTAGCAATTTTCGATTCCGGGACGTTTTTGGGTAGGAAAGTTTGGCAAGTATTTTTTGTGGGTGGCTTGATTTAAGTAGGGATTTATTTGGGTACTAATATAAAAACAAATTATCTAAATATTCGTCTTCTTTTAATAGAGTTGCATTTATAGTCTTCAGAATGTATTTTTAAAATAGAAGTGTACTTGGATGTCTCTAGAAAAGATAAATTCCGATGGTATGATGAATAAACAAATACAAGCATTCAATTTCTGATGTCTTTCTTTGTGTTATATCATTTCCCCTTTCTGGAAATTTATGGGACAGAAATGCGGCATGGGACTTTTGGGGGGTTAATTTGTGGTCCATGGATTTTTTTTGGTTTTTGTTGGAAGACCTAGGGATTTTTTGGGGGTCTTGATGATGCCTCCATTCGGTCATGCCCGTCACTTAAAATCCCCCCGGGCTTATACTACTTTTCATGCAATAAAATGTTTCATTAATACATCATCCATATAAAAATGCAGTTTAAAAAAACAGACTTCGTGTTCAATAAAAAAGTCAATTTTGGATCACTTTCAACTTTCCCACTTTCTTAACTTTTTTATTTTTTCCATTTGATCTTTTAGCCCTTAGATATTGTTGGAAGTTGTTCGGGACCGAGAAAAGTTTTTTGCCTGAGCCATATTTTAGTACTTTACAAGATGCAGGTCCCATAAGTACTATATCCCGCAATCATTGAAACGCATCCATATTAAAATATTCACTTTTTTCCTTATAATCGTCCCGTTCATCATTATCGTCCTCATAATAATCAGTATTATGGAAGTCCAGATATGTCGAGGTATATCCTGGTATGACGCCATAACTGTTGACGTCATCACTGACGACGTCATCATTAATATCAATGACCTCATCATCATCACCTTTGTTCCTTATTGGAATACTCGTCGTCTATTACTGGCATCATCATCATCATTATCATCATCATCATCATCGCTATCAACGTTATCATGATGTCATCCCTTTTGTTGTTATCACCGTCGTCATCGTCATTATCTTATCATCATCATCATCATCATCATCACCGTGATCAAAGCCTCCTCATCACTAGTCAGATATCTCGTATAACAGACCGCCTTGATTCTAAACCGTAAACAAAGCCTTTTTTTCTTGCTCGTATTTGAACACCACACTGTACATGTCGCCTCCCAGTCTCTGAGCGAGCCAGCGATTCTTTATGACGGCCAGTTTAATAGAATCACACGTGAACTTCGCCTCGTAGTTTGTATGAATGGCCCTGAAAAGAAAAGAAAAACAATTTAAAATGAGCAGGTCCTAAAATTGTCGAAAGTTTCTGAAATACAAACCAAGTTCAGTTACCTGCCCATTCCTTCCAAGATTAAGAGATCTGCATCTCTACATTTCAGCGCAAGTTCTGTATTCACTCTCCTGAAAACGTACAACGACATGAAGAAACGTAAGAATGTTCAAATAAGTTACATGAAGGACGGCTATTTTTTTTTAAACAATTATTTCAAGTTTTTTGTTCTTAATCCAACCTTGTTTATTTTCGATTTGAAATTACATTTTTATTGGGGTAGAAAACTATCATTTTTAGTTCCTTACACCAGAAAAATGACGTTAACTTCCTCTAAAGCTGGAACAATCAGAAGTTAAACGAAAATACGTACTATTAAAAGGTGGTCACATGAATTTGACAGTCCGTTCTCGGCAAGCAACAGATAAAACTGGGAAAACACACTAATTTTTTCATTTGTGCAGTAGTTGATGAATCAACTGTAAGCAGGCGATTTCAAGCCCCATGGAACAAGTGGCGACTCTTACTATTCAGCATTATACTGGCCAATCCAAGACTATGGAAGATGGACAAATGGAAGATTTGTAGCTTTCATCGCAGCCGAAACTGAAAGATTTTGGATTTGCTCCAATTGCTCCGTCTTCTGTGAAAAGGTTAAGCATATGCTGGCAATGAAACAAAACCAGCTGGGATAAATGGGCTGTTTTTTATGCATATACATGGGGTAATAACCGAATTAACGGCCAAAACCGTTATCAGGGCTGGGATAAAAGACTTGAAGAAGTGCATTGTAACGTTCTGTAAGGAGCCACCACCAATCTCCAGCAAAAACCAGTAAAACTTTCTTCCTTATATTAAGAATGTCTAATAATTCCCCATGGCGGTCTCAGCTGAGGTATCTAACCTTTAGTTGACCCAACTGTCTCAAGTCAGTTGATACTGTTTTCCGCTTCAGACAAATCCCCGTGCCACGAGCACGTACAACAATCCCATCAGTTCAGCAAAATTTGCGCCAACGTACAGATCTGCATACCAGTAAAGAGCAAGTTATTTGTCGTGGTAGCGTCTCAAGCAAAAAGAAACAAGGTCTCTCGTGCGAATTCCGTCTAAACAGATCAACAATGAACAATGAAGAGAAACAAAATCCTCAGACGAAGGGGAGAAAATCACTCGGTAGTTTGTTTGCCGTGTCAGGATTACTGTTGTCTATCGTGTGTTACATCGCACTTGTTCATGTGGAATTCAGGATACAAGAACATCATCGACTGCTATCAAACCCAACGACACTCTGTGATCAGACTGAGAAAGAAATCCTGCGTAAAGTACAGAAGAATTTCAAACGATGGGCGGCTGAGACAGACAAAAAGTTGAGTAAGGGAAAAGGTAAGCTTTCACATGGTATCAGAGTATTTTTCTCGTCTGCGAAAACAAAGGTTGTTAAACTTGTTGTATCGTGTTGATCTAGATCGTATTCTATTTGTCCAAAACGTTTTCTTGTACAAGGACAACATTCGAAAAGGCAGACTGGTGCGAGTGAAGCAAGGTTGATTAATATAAAATAAGAAATGAACTACGTTTTTCCTCGAGGATTTATTGGAATACCAGACAGCTGTGGCGAAGCGGTTGTTTCGATAGCATAAGTCAAAATCATGTTTGTAAACTTCGCTTTCAGCCCAATTCACCGATCGGAGAACAAAAAAGAAACTGAGTAGAATAAATATGAGTACTGAAATCATTCCAACGAAAACATGCCCCCAGCACGGAAAATTCAAGATTGAGAGAGGTCACACAGTCACACAACTTCGAGACATCAATTCTCTCTCCCTGTTTATTACACATTGCTTTTAACGAAGTTCTCAGAATTTCGATTTACATCAAGACAATATCCCGCTGTTGTTTTAAATTCACCCAAAGAAGTTATGGTGATCATGCCAGTTCTTGGGTGGAGCTCGCGACATTAAAACTCTGGTCTAACTACAGCGTTACTTCTCTCAGGTGACAAGGAAAGCTTTACAAGACACAAACGAAGTGTTTCATCCGTGAATTCACCGACAACGCCACAACAAACAACCTCTGACCTGCAGCGACTCATCAGAAAAGAGCTTCGCCAACTGCAGAACCAAATCTGTGCTAAGGATCACGTGTTATGCCGAGCAGGACCAAAAGGGAACCAAGGCCGCCGAGGAAGGCCAGGGAGACCTGGAACCCAGGGACCACCGGGTAAGCACGGCCCCATGGGAACTCGAGGACCAATGGGAATGAAGGGAGATCCGGGAGTGCCGGGGGATATTGGACCACCGGGACCTAGAGGCCCACAGGGAGTGAAGGGCGAGAGGGGCATGTCTATTACAGCTCCTTTTCTTCAGGAGCCTCTGGTTGGGATGACAGTCAATGAAGGCCAAACAGAATTCTTGAAATGTGCAGCAGACGGTCACCCAACTCCAAAGATCAAGTGGTCCAAGGTCAGTTCGTCACTTCCGGTTGGACGTCACGTGGTGGATTCCAGTGGAGCCCTTATTTTGAAGAACGTGAAACCGGAAGACGATGGAGTTTACAGCTGCAGAGCGGAAAATTTCCTGGGAAGTGTAAACGAGTCGGCAAAATTAACAGTTCAATGTGAGTTTGTGTGTTTTGTTAATGTGAGTTTTTTTCTTGTCTTAGAAAAGCCTGTAGATATGATGAGCGCTTCTGTGTAATTAATTGGGAAATGAAAGGTTTGTTAAAGACCAATTCTCAACTAACATTATTCACTTCCACTTTGCTGAACCTTTGCCTGTTATCTTTAGTTTATGAGGTGTAAGTCAGTATGATAAAAATATTTGACTTTTCATATACTCACAGGAACTTCGGAAGCTTGGTTAGACAATTTTTCCAAAAGCTTCTTTTTTTCAAAAAAAAAAGAAACGAAAAAGAACCATCTAAAAAACTGTCCTGTTGATTAAGGACGCATTGCCCTGCTGATTAAGGACGACATTTGTTTAATTGTATCTCAACAGTCGCTCCTCGGGTTTCCATGTCTTCCAATAGATTTATTTCTCAGGAAGATCAAACTATCACCATAGCCTGCAGTGCAACTGGTCAGCCGCAACCTACAATCACGTGGTCTAAGTCGATCGGTAGTTTACCTACTAGAGCAACTGTAAAGAGTGGTGCCTTGAAAATTAACAACGTGTTACGAAGAGACGGAGGAACATACATATGTAAAGCCGAGAATATTCTAGGGATGGCAGAAAAAACAGCACAGCTTATGGTTTTCTCTCGTCTGCAGTTTAAAGTTCGTCCCCAAGTGCAGATGACTGCTATGATTGGGCTTCCTGTGCGCCTACCTTGTGTGGCCGAGAGTGACCTGAAACCGACAGTCATGTGGATGAAGGATGGAAAGCCGTCACTTCCTGTAGACTCCAGTATTCTATTAGACAACACGCTCGTCATTTCCAGTGTCACGAAATCGCACGAAGGATCTTACACCTGTAAAGCGACTAATGCTGTGTCATCTGTACAAGCAAGTGCCCAGGTCAAAACCTTTACTCCTACTTCCTGTTCTGCAATACGGAAAAAAGTCAGGACTTCTACCGGAAATTACGTCATTGATCCAGATGGCGAGGGTAGCCTGGCGCCGTTTAAAGCCTACTGTGACATGAGTGACAAGAATGGTGTTGGCGTGACAGTTATAAGTCACGACAGTGAAAGCAGAACATTAGTGGACGGATATGATAGTAAGGGTTCATACTCGCGCAGCATTCACTACACAGGAGCAAGTCTATCTCAGCTGGCCAGTCTCACTGATGTCTCTACACATTGTGAACAGTTCATTAAATATGAGTGTTATGGCTCCCTATTTAAATTTCGTAGTGACCCTCACAGTTGGTGGGTGTCACGTGATTCTAGTCAGATGTTGCACTGGGGCGGAGCCTCGCCTGGAAGTAAAAAATGCGCATGCGGAATGACCAACTCGTGCGCGCATCCCAGCGAAGTGTGCAACTGTGACAAGAATGACGGTGTATGGCGCGAGGACAGCGGTCTTCTTACTGACAAGTCAACACTTCCAGTTAAAGAACTGAGGATTGGAGATACCGGTACATATAGCAGTATTGATGAAAAAGGCTACTACACACTGGGAAAATTGAAGTGCTATGGAATAGCTCACGAGTAGCAAATTAATAGTATTTATAAGTGTTCACCATTTATGAGTTACCTAACAATTCTACTTTGAAAAATATCGGCCAGAAAAAGTATCTCCTCAAATATAGAGATAATTATACTTAGCTATAACGAATACAAATGTGAACTAATTGTTACATGTAGAAACAAAATATTTTTCCTTGTCTGAAGTGAGGAGATTTAGATTTAGTGGTGAAATGTGAATAAGATAAGCATACCTGCAATCCAAACAAGGCGAACCGATCCCCGATTCCATGGGGACTAATCGTTCTTCCTTATATGCAGTCCTAATTTAAAGAACAGAGTGGAATGCAAGCTTGTTGTTTTTATTTAGATCTCATATAGGCGTGGGGGGAAGTGGGAGAGCGAAATTCGGAACGGGGTAGCCGGGAGTAAGTGGGGAAGGAAAATCAGGGGAAAGTGGTAGGGAGGACGTGGCGCAAGCAACATACTATAAAGGGAAGAAATTACATGAGAAAAAAAAATTATATTGCAACAAGGTGGCAACGGCATATGGCTAGTCTCAGGCGCAATGTTTTAAGGAATTAACAAAATTGAGATTCGCTCACCTTATTTCTGGACATAAATCTGCTACTTTTTCTGTTAAGATCACAAGTTCACTGTACATGACGTCATTCAGGGCTGGATAAGAGTTAGCAGCCATGACAACCTATGAGCGTCACGAAAGAGAACATAAACGTCTCAGACCTGTCATATGTCACGTAACACAAACAATGTCATTCATAGAGCCGTTTCATAACTTGTTTTGTGGAAGGAGCTTCATTAAATCCTTAAAACGAACAACTAGACAGCCAATTACACCAAAAAGAGTAATTAAAGTTGAATTAACTTTACCGAAGTGAGCTAAGATATTCAGCTAGTTAATTTCTGTTTATTTGTGTCAGTAGATTTACCTTAGTTCCACGTGAAAGAAGTTCTCTGACGAATGGAAACATTCCTAAGATAATATCCACGCCACTGTTATCCACAAATATGACAGCTAGTTTATGAGGAGGGCCCTGTGAAGGCAAATAGAGAAAATTTACGGCGTATGAGAGAGAAAGCGAACGGACGGACGCATTAGAAGTCTGACCAATAAATTGAATGAAATTAAGAACTGACCTTTGACCTTTCAATCCAGGCATCAAGGTCATCTTTTAACCAGGGCCGAGCTGAAAGAACATGGTAGAACAAAGTTGTAAAGAAAGGACTGATTTTTGGAAGACTTTGACATGATTTCGTTAGCTTTTTGACATATCTGGATAGAATTTACCTTCATGGTTACTTGGTTGGGTTTCACGATTAATTTGTTTTAATTCGCAGAACAAAAATATGAAAGTTTTCCTTAGATCATGTATTGTATAATTAACTCAGAATCATTTGCCATGTATGCTTACAACCACAATAGCAAGTAGAAAATTCAGATCTAATAAAAGAAGAAAAGGAGAACAGCTTGTTTGTGTACCTTGTAATTTTTTCATAGCTGATTCGAAGTCAAGTTGGCCTCCTTCCATGAGTCTGTTAAAAGGAAATGACGTTTGAATAAAGACGAAAAGAAGGCCTTTTATATACGAACAAGACTAACAGAACTCAAGTCGCCCGCCTTTGAGGGTATGGCGATGATTATTGCCAGTGACGTCTTCACCCCTTCCCCTCTCCGTCCGTACTACATTTAGCTCGTCCAAGTTGTCCTTGTCCCCACACATCTTATGGCACATTCAATCAAATCCAGAATGCAAAATCCACCGGGCCTAAAAACGACAGGCTACCTTCAAAATTGTCCAAGAAATGACAAATATGATGGGTTGCGGAGAATGTAAAAAGTTTAAATAATTGATTGTATGCCTTTTCCAAGTTTCCAATTTTCCACATAATCAAGTGGTCGCACTCTTACTTTGCAACTTCCTTAGCACCCCAGTCAAAAACATTGCCAGCTATTATTCCTTCAATCAGAGCGAGCTGTCGCTTTTCCCATGACATGGCGTCTAGTTTTTTGAGTCGCTTGGACAGCAGAAGAAGCGCAGCCTCGTTCTCCTCTTGCTTAACCTGTGGGTAAAAAAGGCGGGAAAACAGGCGCTCGTCAAAAGCGGCGGGAAAATGACTGGTTTTGCAGAGGCTGGCTGCAACGCACATACTAAGTTCTATAATTGTTCAAGAAACTCGTGAACAATCTCTATAACCAATCAGATCACAGATATGTCTTTTCAGATATGTCCAGGATTGAACGCAAATGAGATGCACGTTCCTCATGACAGGCATCACAAAGTGTCCTCATTAATAAAGTTCGCCGAAACACACCAAAATCTGTCAAATATGAAGTAATATGGAAATGTCAAATAACACAGTCAAACATGAAGTACTCATTAGACAATACCTGCGTTCAATCCTGGACATAAGTGAAAATTTGACGAAACTGTTAAATAATGGCTTGAAAATCATCGAACTCTTATAAAAACATGAAAGAATTCTAGAAGACAAACAAGAAGTATGGATGATCAAAAACCGAATAAGATTACGACGGATTGTAAACTTCATAGCCTACCTCTGCGTAAGGATCAGGAAAGCTAAACTCGTTGAGGTACTGTTCTCTCACGTCCAACAAACTACGAACATTTAAAGTACCATAAGCCCTGTGAAAAAAATCAACATGTCACACAGTTTACTTCAGGCTGAAACTTAAGGTGACGAGGTGTTGTTGTTGTTGTTTTTTTTATTACAAATGTATGACACGAAACTTACGCAGGTTGTTGCTTAAGAACATCAAGGCGAAGTCGAAATTTGTTGCGAAACTTTTCTGCTCTTTCTTTGGCGTCTGGGGCGTCTGGTTGGCTGGCTACTGCACGATCAACTACCTGGAAGAATCCAAAAGACGAGTTAAAGCCTGATGAATGGAGTTATTCTTCGCGCAAAATTTATGATTTTGTCGGTGGGAGGGATGAAGTTTCTTGTGGACCTTTCACTTTTTCCACATTTTCTGTCTTCTTTCAAAAACAAATACGGAAGCAATTGATCTTGCAGGGATTGTGCAGTGGTGAGAGCGCTCGCCTCCCACCAATGTGGCCCAAGTTCAAATTCCGGACTCGGCGTCATGTGTGAGTTGTATTTGTTGTTGGTTCTCGTCCTTGCTCCGAGCGTTTTTCTCCGGTTCTCCGGGTTTCTACCTTACACAAAAACTTAGAATTCTAAATTCTATTTCGAGCAAAAAAACGAGGGCCACTGTTTTGTCAGTTGTAAGACTGTTATGTTCTACCCTCGCTATTACAAAATTAATGTAATAAACAGTTTGATCAGAGCACTGAATAGTTTCTTTTTTTCTCTTGAGGCTGTAACAACCTTAGAAGAATAGCAAGGCTAAAACAGTCAAGTAGGCGTACTTTGTCTAATGCGTCCTCAAAGCACTTGAGCCAGTAATCTCTTGCTTCTGTGTCAACCGTGAGATCCTGAGTGTCGGGATAGTAGTCACCGTGAGAGGCGAGGAGAGGGAATGGGACTAGTGTGTGAGTGAATTGGTCCATCTCCAATACGTCATACTGTAAAGGAAAGAAAAACAACAACAATTGGCTCATATTTAGCTTATTTTTTTTTAAACCTTCCACGGTTGGGTATAGTATGTCATTTTGTCAAATTGCCCTAATCATTCGCTGGTCCCATTTATACGTTCTAGGGTGTAGAGGCTATATGAGAGCTGGCCAATTAACCAATAACACAACATGTCCACGCAAAAATCAAGCCAAAAACATATCTCTAAAGCAAGTTTAGAGATTTTGATCCATTATTATTTCATGTGTCTGTAGGTTGATCTTTGTGAATAACTGAGCTCTCTGCGTTTCTATACAAGGCGTTATGTTCAAGAAAGTAGAACTTCCCGAGCACTCCCAGAGGTCAGAGCGATGTACTAAAAGAAAATCGCCTTGGCCAAGTGGTCTACAACGAAGTTTTGAATTCTAGCACGTATTCCCCTCTAATAAGCACTTTTTGCCGGCCATTGCATATTTTAGCAATCACACAAAGGATCTTCCCTAGAAAGCGTTGCGTGACATCTTAACGACTGCTATGAAGGAGGCAGAACTGCCGAATAAGGAAAAAATATCTTTAAAATCCAAATTAAAGCGATAATTTCTTTCGTTTCTTACCCTAACTCCGTCAGCTATCCGAGTATTGATCAGATCAGCGGAACGTTTTGCAGCTGAGAGGCCTGAGCTGCCTGCGTAGTTTTCTCGCCATGTTAAAACGTCGAGGTTACTTAACGTAAAGTCCACTACAACAAAGAAACAAAAAGTATTTTAAAAGTGTGGACAATATTGCAGTTGTTGGGGAACTTCCCTGTATAAGCTACTGAAAAAAATCACGGATGTACCATAAAAGCCCCGGTCCCGGAGGCGAGCCTTCCAAAGAAGCGAACTCGAGTGTAATTTGACTTGTTGGTTGATTCCTTCCAAGAATATTTGTCCAAAACTTTATTTCTAATACTACAATGGGTCGACATTCACATGTTTTATGTTTCAGTTAGCTATCTGAAACTATCGATAGTGCGTTATAGTGTATGATTTTTGTTGTAAAAAGTATGAAATAATGAAAATCTGAAAAATCTGAAATCGAGCCGTCCGAAAGTTGCGACAGGAAAAGCCTGTTAATTCTGAAAGTAATGAGGGTGGCTACTTTTGGAACGTAAGTTATATACTATAATTTTTCATGTATACAGCAAGTTAGCCCCGACTTGCTGAATTTTATAATGGTACAGAATGTCTGCAATTGCTGCAGGAATAGTAATCTCGTCACATAAATCGAAAGAAATGAAATAAACTTCAGGGCATCTAAATTTAGTGAAAAAAGCACATCGAAAGTGAGGACTTTAACGCACCATCTTCTTCAGCTCCTTTCAGAAATGCGCCTATGGCTCCCAGGTATCCTTCGTGTCTCAGAAACAATGCTTGCTGGCTTCCCTAAAAAGATAAATTGCAAGAAAACCAGCTTAGAATAAGGAAATTAACACCTTTAATTTACGGCCTTTAGCTCTGGAGTTCATGCTTAGTAGTAGGGTCATGTAAACATTTTAAAACTGAAGAGAAGATGACTTCCTCCCAGAGGTTAATTAGCAAAACGCTTAATGCAGTTAAGGCAAGTGCTCTTTGTGTTAACAAATAAAACGAATATTTTCTTTTTACATCACCAAAGTCGATTCGTAGAGGAGAGCAAAGAAATGTAAAATAATTTATTAATGCACGTGAAAAGGCGTCTTATGTAATAATTAAAAATAATTAGTATAATAGCTTTTTAAAACCTGTAGTCTTAAAAAAGGGGATTTTTCAAAATAGGAATCGCACTAGGAATCATTATAACGAGGAATGACTTGTTACAACAGAAAGATCTCACGAGGTTGCCAAAAAGCAATTAAAACTTACAGTCCTTTTACTTAAAATAGAGTTCAGTGCAATAGACATTCTCGTACCTTAGACCAGTAGTTGATGCCAAAGGAAATAGCGTGCATGGTCACTGGGTTTCCTCTGATGAAATATCCGCTGAAGTAGATTTTCTTCAGTCCATTTAGTTTCGCATAAAGCGAGGCAATCTAACAAGGAAACATGTAAACAGTCCATTTCTCTTCAGAATATAAGTGATAAGATTCTCAAGAAGAGAGTTGACGGTAATAGGATTTAGCGTCACCTTTTCCTTTTTAAAGATAAAGTAGTTGGATTCAAAATCGACAAAAAATTGCATTGCGTCTAACGGTCCTCCCCTAAGCTACTTATTTCTCTGCTTCAGTTTTACAAACATAAAAATAGTCGCACAAAGTGATTGACCAAACCTGCCCAATGTCATTACAGATCATGTGTAGCAGACTTTTTGCAACATCTGCTTCGGCAAAGTGAGAAGCTACAAAAAAAGAAAACATCACACAGACAGTTTAGAATGGCTTTTGAAACAGCTGTGAATGTCGTTACTCCAGAATTAAACACAATGAACCGATCAGCAACTAGAAGCAAAAACACGTAACCGGTGCTAAGCGCGGGAAAAAAATGTAACGGGTGCCAAGCGCGGGAAAACGCGAGTAAGCCAAGTTAGGAATGGTTTGACGAATTCCTGACTGGTTGAAAAAACAGCTTATTTGTTCACGTTCACGTCGTTTTGAACCAGTAACAAAGCTTAAAACGAAAACCTCTTAACGGACAACTCCATAAGACGGACACCTGGTGATGGTCCCTGCCGTTATTCAGTCATTTTACTGTAACCAAACTCCCTATAAGACGGACACCTTTCTAAGACGGACAACGGACACTTTGAAATCATTAACGGACACTTGAGTAGTGTTTTTTATCATGTTTTAATAGTGAAAATACCTCCAAACTTCATATCGATCTAAAGCAAAGTTACTTACTGACCAAATACAATGACGCTTTAGCAGTTACTTCTCAGCTTACGTGTATGGGCACAAAAGAGGTCATTTTCTACTTACAGTATTACAGTTTGTAGAGAAAAAGAAGCGAATACAAGAAAAAGAAGCAAATACGGTCCTTTCATTATTTTAGTCTTGTTGCAGTTAGCAAAGGTTTGTCGCATTGTGCAAAGGTTTAGCTTTATTATCTCGAAATTACTGGTGTCATGTTACCTCGACTCTCTACAAGGCGGACACCTCTCTAAGACGGACAGTTGCCGCCCGTCCCGAAGGTGTCCGTCTTAGAGAGAGTTGACTGTAGTAAACATGCAACAATTTTCGCAGCCAATCGAAAAAGAAATATGGCTTAACAAGAAAGATTTACAAAGTTTTAACAAACCAGAATGTTGATCGTCCTTCGGTGATCTCACTGTCTTGCCAAAGCTGCTCGCAGTCAAGTCTCCTGGAAGCTTCAAAGCATCGTATGCGCCACCGTAGATGTCTTTTACCTTAAAATAAAATGCGCGATGATTATTCACTATGATCTATTTGCAAAATATCACCATGATTACAGCGGTTTACAACAAATGCCCTTACCAACATATCCACATTTTGGTGGCGGCCTTTGGTTGCCAGTTCTAGCAACTCGTCGAAACCCTGCAATAATTTTAAAGCAAAAAGTTATTAGTCAAGAGCGATTTCTAATTGAGTGTCGAAAAACCAAAGTAATGACTTTGGCCAATCAAAAAGGACACAGACAATCCAGTAAACCAATCAAAACTCGAAGCAAGTACATGTTGACGGCACGAAGCGCGGGAAAACATGTGTGAGCAAGTCACGATTTATTTTGTTTTTACTTTGGATTAATTGGGAAAGTGGCACGATTTTTTTAACCCAACTAAGTGTAGTAATGTAAAACCAAAGTAAAACAACAACAACAACAACAACTTTATAACCAAAAAGACTTACATACATTAGGCCATATAATAATATTATCATCTTGTACACATAAATATTGGGAGGCGCGGTGGCCTAATGGTTAGCGCGCTCGACTCCGAGTCGAATGGCCCGGGTTCGAGGCCTGGCCGGGGCGCTGCGTTGTGTTCTTGAGCAAGACACTTTACTCTCACAGTGCCTCTCTCCACCCAGGTGTATAAATGGGTACCGGCGAATTTACTGCTGGGGGGTAACCCTGCGATGGACTAGCATCCCATCCAGGAAGGAGTAGCAATACTCCTAGTCTCTTAATGCTACGGAAACCGGGATAAGCTCCGGCTGTATGAGCCTCATGGCTCGGACACAGACTTTACCTCATACATAAATATTACAATACCTTTGCGCTTGTAAGTAGAGAACCCAGACCCCAGAATGTGTACAAGACGATAATATTATTATATTATCGTCTTGTACACATAAATATCACAATACCTTTGCGCTTGTAAGTAGAGAACCCAGACCCCAGAATGTGTACAAGACGATAATATTATTATATTATCGTCTTGTACACATAAATATCACAATACCTTTGCGCTTGTAAGAAGAGAACCCAGACCCCAGAATGTGCCTCCTCCCATACTGGTTCCACCGACTCGCTCAAACTTGTTCTCAGATTCCACCTACGGATAAATACAAGTAAGTACAAGTTAAATCGTTATCAACGTGTCTACGGGATTAGTGAATTAGAGAAAAAGTGGGCTTCTACCAAGTCAAGAATCAACGCTCCGTAAAATTAAGGTGATTCCTCACAAATAAAAAGTGTGGACAGACTTTTTTAAAACTTTCCATGAATGTTCCCTACCTAGCAATGTTTCGAAAATAAAAAATAAAAAGATAGGTCACCATGCTCGCAAAAGAGATATGGTGGGCCAGTCTTACCCCATTTATGCCTGTTGTGGTACTAATCACGCGCGTTATTTCTTTGGGTTAAATTACATTTTGCGGTGCGACGTTTTTGCAAAGTAATACTGAAACAAAAACTTGATACTAAGAAAGTCTCGAGCATAAAAAACAATGTTATTTAACGTATGGAAATCGAATCAAAACGGTGCTCAAGTCGCTTTTAACAAGGTCATAGTTTTTGTCCTTGAGTGCGAGTTTTGTCCACGCATTCCGCTTTATCGTTTTCTAACTCAAAGAGAGCAAAATTTGCCTTTATTTAAGTCACGAATATTTGTTGGGTTAAAAATCTGCTGGCATCACAGAGACAACCATGAGTGCTCAAGATGGTGGAATTCCTCTCTAAAACCCTACATCTAAAGTTTGTGGTAATATTTGTCATAAATCGAGCAATATGACTGTTTTGTTCCAAATTATGCTACTTTTGTACCATTTGCGTTAAACAGGTTTATGTTACCTTGATCATACTGACTCCAGAGCCAATATTGACTATGAGGTAAGGAAATATTTCTGAATGATCAAGTTCTTGGAAGACGTATGGAGGACTCTGTTCTTTATGATACTCAAACACTTCATCAGCAATGTTTTTCAACAGAAAGTTGCCGCCTCTGATGATACATTCTATTTCATCTTCTTTGTCAACCCTACATTGAAGAAAAATATACCATTATCTTTTGTCCGCTTTTGTATTTAACTGATTTATCCATTCTTACATCTTACCTTCCTCTCCTCTTCACTCCCTCTCTTCCCTCTCTCTACCCTCCCCCCTACTTCCCTTCATCCATCAAACCATCCTCTCCACCTTCCTCCATTTTTTCCTCCCTTCCTCCCTCACTCTTTCCCTTCCTCCATCCATCCCACCCTCTATTCCGACCCATCCTCCCTCCAGGGCGAGGCAACCATCCAAATCCACCTACATTCACTCTCCTCTCTCCAGCATTCTATTTCTTCATTCCTCCATCTCTCTATCCATCCGCCCATTCATCCAAACATCCCTCTCCACCATTCCTTCTTTCTCCCCTCCCTCCCTCCCTCCCTCCATCCATCCAACCATCCCTCCCTCGGTCTCTGCAGTTTTTTATCCCTTGCTTTCTCCGTCTATCCAACTATCCTTCTCTATCTTTCTCCACCACCCCTCCCTCCCTCCCTGCCTCCATCCAGTCCTCCATCCCTTGCTTCCTCCCTCCCTCCATCCAACCATCCTTCCATATCTTCCTCCACCACCTCTTCCTTCTTCCCTCCCTCCCTCCATCCATCCCGCTCCACCGTCCTCCAACCTTTACTTCCTCCCTCCCTCCCTCCCTCCCTCCCTCCCTCCCTACCTACCTACCTACCTACCTACCTACCTACCCACCTACCTACCTACCTACCTACTTCCATCCATTCATCCAACCAACCATCTCTCTCCACCTTCCTTCCTCCAAGTCTCCTGGCCTCACACCCTGAGTTATACTAAATAACTTTACCAACCTGACACCAAGTTTACTTGTAAGTAAATCCATGTATTTATGAGCTCCACCACCTTTTGAATGAAAGAATTATAAAAACACAAATCAGGAAAAATTATACTACTGAACAATCTTGGAAAACAAAATATGCCACACTGAGTGTTTAGTCAATAGAAGAACAAAATTAATAGTGATGAGATAAATGAGATCCCTGTCAGTGTAGTCTGTACATTCGAGAAAAACTTGTAGCGTTCAAGTTTGTCTCAGAAGTTTTAGCTAACTGTCAAAAATGGCCTCTATTAATATAATATATGTAGAATTTTGTAGTGCTATATGACAACACCACATAACTGATAAATATGCTGGGGTAATCACCACATGTTTAATATGCCATGTAGGTTTGTCTTAATACAAGTGTAGTCCAAAAGATTAGACAGGGCAATCAAATGCACCTTCAGAATATAAACAATCATATACCTGTGGCTTTGAGTGCCTTCTCTTTATATGCTTCTGATAAGATGTTCTCTTGGATGAAATTGACACACATTTCAATATATTTGGTTTCAAATTTAATGAAGTGTAATCTTTTGCTAGATTCTTGATCGTCCTTGATCTCATAGATATGCCCACCAGCTGCACATTTGTCAGACTAAAAAGAAATGATTAATAAACACTTCAATAATCTGTTTTTTTGGTGGACATGGTGGCTTATTTTAGACCTAAATTATTATGGGTTATGGGCACCATCTTGATGGGTAGGCAGTGCTGTCAGAAATTACAGAGTTTGTATAGGAATCTGCAGGGAGCATTTTTCCAATTGGAGGGCTGTCTAGTGACTTTAAGTGGGGGGCTTTAGAGACTTTTCTCTTAGACAGTCTTTATTTTTTCAGACATATAATAAATAATAATTAGGGAATGTTTATCCAGGATAACCCTTCAGTACATGCATACTGTTATCAATGGGGTCCTGCTATATATAACCCAGCCACTCCCCATGGCTGGACGCAGTCCCTGATCTGATGGTAAATAATTTTTCAAAAATTAAATTCTGAACAACTTATGATTCACAAAGTAAAGATACAAGGTAAATTATAGACAAATGTATGGAATCATAAAACAACTGTATGCTTTCTTGCACAGTCACAAAACTGTGATAAGGTTGTTTCATTAAGTTTCATTCTAGTTTAAGTGTAGAACTCTGAAGAAAGTTTATACTATACCCCTTTCTCCTGGTCTTCATCAACCAACTTGCTCAAAGAAGTAAAGCTGTAATGCCGTTTCCTAATGTTTCTCACTTCAGACATGTATGCCACCTTGGCAAGAGACCCACCTAGGAGATAAAAATAAGCAGAATCAGAATTCACCATATGTCTGGCTTGATTTTAGGACTAGAAAATAAATTAGAAACTTTGCGTGACAGCCAAGTGAAGACTTTCTTAGCCTAGCAAAAGAAATCAAGACTCCAAAAAGGCATTGTGGAAAAATTCAATATGAAGAGATCTCTGAAATTTTTATCAAAATTTCTGTGAGAAATGCATTTTTAAGGGCCATGCATCACCTCTCTAGCTAGGCATGTTCACAGACATAAAATGCATTGCAATCTCAATTCTGATTCTTGACCAGAGATCAAGCAGAGATACATCCTCGAAGACCCAGGGGCAGTTACTGGGGGTTAGGAAAAATGCAAAACTTCACAAAAAAAAGTTTGGCATAGAAAAGTTGGAGCCAAATTATGAAAGGTGCCCCTAAGGAAAGAGTCTTCCCAGGCCAGTACCAAAAGGCTCTTTGAATACTACCTTCTGATTGGGCAGAAAAGTTCTTGGTATTGCCTTTGTATTATTCTGCCCAATCGGCGGCCCCATACATTAATTACGTATGCCTCTTTTTATACCATTAATACACACAAATAGATGACATGAAAAGAACGAGTCAGTCAGAAGATTGGGGCTGTGCGGAAATCTTGCCCTGGCCTGGTAAGACTCTTTCCCCAGAGGCACCTTTCTATTGCTTCAACTAAACAATGACTTCAGAAAGGTCAAAGGTCGCCCTTTGTTGGTAAATATGACGTGTCATCGTTGGATATCTGTTTACAAACTTATAATAGAATAAATATTTCAGCATTTAATTAGCGATTAAAACAGTGCGCCGGGAATAGAAAGAAAATGATCCACGGGTTTTACATTCTTGACAAGAAAAAATAGCCTTTCTCGTTAGAGAAGATTTGACTACTCACCAATGTCTACTGCAAAAATCTTAGCAGTTTTAAGGTTTCGAAATATCTCAGGCAAAGAAATACTTCTTGCATAGCCCGAAGTACTGCCCTGTGCAGCTTTAGATCCCATAATCTTGTTTCAAGAGGCGATCGTTTTGTGCAAGTCTTACGCAAGATCTTTGAACAATTTCTGTCAAAACAATGCAATCTTGTCCGCCATGTTGAATATTAAATAAAGTTGAGCCAGCAGTCATAATGCACGTTCGTTTCCAGACTTCCTCTCCACCGAGAGAGATTCTCTCCATGTGCTGCGAAGTTTCCCGACGTTTGGAAACGTATTCTGCGTTCTTATGGTTATAAAACAAGTATTTGGAAATGAAAGAAATTTAGTGGAAGCTCGTTGCAGTTTTTAGTCAGCTTTTAGCGTTTTCCTCTTAAAGCACCTGGAGATTTGCATCACTGCGTGTTGGAAGTTCTAAATTTGACAGTACGCTCGTACTGTACAACTGATACATACAACTTTGTGTACAGAACTTTGCAGATCATTCTTTGCGGGCAAGATGGTTGTGATGACAACATTTCCACCTCCAACTGAAGGTTTGCACCATGTCCAAGATAAAACAGAGGCTTTTGTGCACGATAAGTCATATGGAGTGGGAACTTTGTACATTGCATCAGAGTAAGCAAGCTTATAATGCATGTTTTACTGTGTCCAAAAAATTGATAATGACGATGATAGTTGAGTTAAATTAGTGGTACTGGTGGTGATACTAATGGTGGCAAGTATGATGACAAAGACAACACAGGGCTTGAAAAAAAGGCCTGTAAGGTCATCCAAATAGATTTTTCTGCTGCCAAGTAACTTGCCATTTCTTATGGGAAAGGTTGCAGCCTGTTATCTAATTTATGAATTTAAAACAAAAGTTAAACTTTGGGTGTATTTATTTGCAACATATGCGTATAGCGAAAACATTTGCCTGTTGGAATTTTTTGTTGTTTACGAACTTAAAAAACAATAAATAATTCCAACGGGCAAATGCAAGGGTTATACCTGTATGTTGCAAATAAATAAGCCCTTAGGCAAGCAAGAAACTTCCTCAGCCAAGCAAATGTTTTGAGTTAGTTGTCTGAAGGGCAAGCTGCAATTCAAGTATTTTTCCAAGCCCTCTTCATGTTTGTAGTTTTTAGAATCACTATCTTGTTTGTTTTAGCAATAAAAAAATAATCAATTTCACCATGCAGTTAAGGTTTTTGCACCAGCCGGTAGAAAATGGAGGACAAGCAAATGAATTTGTTTTTAGCATAACCCAGAGGCTGATATGTTGATCATAGAATGCTTATAAAACTGATTTATTGACACTTTTTGGCAATAACACGTGAATCAACATGGGGCAATATGTATCAATCACGACACAATATCCGCTTAGCAAATCAGATTGTATCTTTCTGGGTTTTGGTGCTAGTTGATGACAATCAAATGAACACTGTCCTTAAATTTGTTTTGTTTGTCTTAATTTATTGTATGCTAAAGCAAGACTACATGTCAGAGGTTTTTGTAAGAAATAGTCAACCAAGCTCTGTATCATTGACTATTTGCTCATAGAAACTTCCCATTTGCTTATCTAAGTGTTAATTGAAATATTTCAATACTTCTATTTGCAGGAGATTGTCTTGGTGTGACACATCTGGGCAAGGCTTCTCACTGGAATATCCATCAATATCTTTACATGCCATCTGTAGAGATACTTCGCAGTTTCCTCATGAGTGTATCTACTGTATGATGGAATCACCTTTAAATGGTATGTACCTCCAGATCGTTATCATGCAACAGCTTAAACATATTTAAAAATTTGTCACATTGGTTAACCTAATTTAAAGTTCAACACAACCATGGCACAAAGATAAAATTATGCCATGTTACAATTTGAACTATTGAATACAAGAACCTTTCTTCTAGATAATGACAACGATGCTGGAAGTGATGATAGTGACGACAAACTAGGAGAAGTCAGATTTGTACCTGAGGACAAGTCAGCATGTAAGATTCAAAAATTTAACTTACATATATTAAAATTATTCTCTTTCAAAACAGCAAAAAAAGGATTAGCTCAAACTAGATTTAGCATCAACTTCTTATTCAGTTTCACATGTCATCAATTACAAGATCTGTTATTGTATTGTTTTTGACTGGTGGTAAATCCATGCAAATTATGTAGCTATTTGTAATAAGTGGTAAAAAATATTCATAACAAAAGGAAAAAACATGAGAAAAACTAAAATCCTAGACAAGCATTACCGGTATATAACTTCCAAAGGATCAGTGAATACTTTCCAGGCTTATCTCCTTCAAAACTTTTTGTTTTTGCAAGTGGAGGTCATGTTTAAAGCTCTCTCAGAGTGTCAGATACTTCATCCAGACCCCCAGGACGAAGAACAAGGTAGGTTGGTATTGGCAAAAAACATTCAAATGAAGTCCCAAGTTAGACCTGTTTTGTGTAACTTAGTTAAATGTACACTCAGGCATATACTATTATACGTATAGGGGCCTGAAGAGGTAAAACGGGAACTGAGATTTGGTCAAATTTTTATTGTGAAAATGGGTTTTGGGTCACTGGGAATGGGAATCACAGGCAGTAACATGTTTGTTTTGTACTTATTAGTGCAGAATGCACTATTGTGATGGTTTGGTGGGTTGGCGTTTGCTAAACCCCTAAACCACTAAACCACTAAACCACTAAACCACTAAGCCACTAAACCGCTAACGCGGTGTAAACTTTTAATCACCAATTAATTAATTAATATCAATTAATTAATTATTTCTGTAAAGGGGGGAGGGGATGGAGAGCACCTGACCGTGTGCCCTTGGTAAATCGGGGAGTCCATTACGATACTTACAATTGAAGAACTCAAGGTATATATTTGTTTCAGAAAGCACTATGCTCTCCTTGTGGTACAATTCTTTCTGGAAAAAATACTTTGTGCTAAACGCATGCGCAGATCAGTCTTCATCACGAACATTGCGTTTTTCTTCTGCAGAAGGATTCGTGTAGACTCCGTGGCCCCAAGTTAAAACCACAAATTAATTGAATTAGACAGTAAGGCGTCATAGCAGATCATGTGAAATATTTCTTGATATGGCAATGCTGTTTTCTTAGAAAAGGTGATCTAGCATCTCATAATTAATTGATAACCTGATAACATCTGTGTTATAATCAATGTCGCCTTCTTTGCAGAAAATAAATCACGTTACCATAAACATCATGTTACATCCGTTTTTGACAAAAACAAAAGTATGTTACATGTTTTTGACAAAAACAAAAGTATCTCGTTTGCTGTTTCAATAACAAACTGAAATTCAAGCTATCGAAAATTAAAATAACAGTGACGTGTTTAGAAATTTTGTATTAAAGCCTAACGTGGTGTGCTTTTCAATGCGGTTGAATTCCTGTAGAATCCGTGGCGTTAATTTAATTAGACTTAAAAGGCATCACAGCGATCTGCGAGAAAAAAACAACAATATCATGTTACATCCGTCACTTCCTTTCCTTTTATTTGTTCTCCATCGGTTGAACTAACCTCCGTTTTATTTTGTAAAACCTCTGCCGCTTTAGTGTTTGAACATGCTTTCGTGACGGTTCCGACATTTCTTGAAAGAAATCTTCACACTACGTGCTTCTCGGCTTCATGCTTGAGTGAGCGTGTGACGTGTTCACAGCGCTTTCGTAAATCGTAATTAGGTATGCAAAAACTTGCACCGGGATTTTCGGCGTGAACACCTGATAACCAGGAAACAAATATCCTAGCTGTACTGCGTTTTAAAAACCCTTTCGAAAAAGATGTTTTTTGATTAGATTTGTTCTTTAGTTTTGAGAATCGTCTTTCGTGCAGTTTAAACCGTAACTTAATTAAATTAAACAAATGTCATCGATGTCGCCGTAAAACAAACAAAAAACAAGAGTTTCATGTTACGGCATTTTCAAGGAAAACAAAAGTATTTTGTTACAAACGAACGAAAGTGTCGTGTTACGTTTGCAAAGATTAACGTAAGGAACACCTAGGAAAGAATACAAGTAGCCTGTGAACAGTTTTTCCGAAAGTAAAGTAAAGCAAATAAACACGAACATATATAAAACATCATACTTTCAATTGTTCCATATTGCATTCTGCACTTACCAAATCATCGAGATTTTTTTTACTACCGGTAAGTTTTCCCTTTAGTTTATAACAACTTCTTATGTTGCTGCAATTTTTTGTGATTTTAGAGGAAAATGAAGACTTCTTCTGTGATGCAGACGAAGGAGAGCTCTCAGAGCAAGGACAGGTACAAATTCAATTCATATCCAGCTTGAGGCCTTAAATATTATCAAGGAAGAGGTCACTTATTTAAGGAGGTGCTATTTATTTTTACCCCACTTTCAGGGGTAGGAGGGGGAATAAAAATATGGGTGGTAATTTAATTGAAGAATTAATATTTTACTGTTTTGTTGTAAAACCATTGACTGACTGACTGACTGACTGACGGACAGACTGACTGACTGATTGACTGATGGACTGACTGACTAAATGACTGATTGATGATTGATTGATTGATTGATTGATTGATTGATTGATTGATTGATTGATTGATTGATTGATTGATTGATTATTTCAGGCAACACTTGAAAGACTGGAAGGGATCATGCAGATGCCGAGTCAGGAAGAATTTGTGCAAATGACATCAGCCAGTAATGGACACTACCTTAATGGTCATGGCAGTACACCAGGTTAGTGGGAATTTTTCTGCTGGCAGAATAAATCAAATGAAATTAGTTGAATTCCTCAAACAATTCTTCTTAGTTACATTTCTTATCAATTTTGAGTGAGACTAAGAATTTTTTATGTACAAAGGTTAAAAACTTTTCTTTGGAAGATCTGGATCTGTGCAATCCTGTTCTTACTTAAGTCAAACCTCAAACTGCTTTCCAGATAACAAAGCTGTTTTTTTTTCCTTCGAGTCAAGTCAACTTTATTTAGGCGGCATGGCCCAATCAGCACTCTTTAAAAACGAACTCATTTGGACATGCTTTAAAATGATTGATAACTATTATATGTATTGAAATGATTTTTTTTCCTCAGATATGAACTGCTCCTAAGAATTTACTTTTGTTAACAAGTATAACAATTCCAGTAATATCCTTGTTTAATTTTAGCTGACGCTGAGATGGAACAGAATGGAGATCAAGAACAGTTTGAAGATGCCGAAAAATGACAATGTACAGGAAAGTCATACAGCATCACTTAGCTACAGATGTAGAAGACATTTTATCAATCCATAGTTAAAGAAGACTGATTTGTGATGCTTGACTTAGCTTGTACACTTGCTTAAAAAACTTACATAGATTCTGGAAAGTTGGTGTTATTTTGTAAACCAACTCTATATACACCTGCTTGAGGCTGTAATATGGCGAGAAAGGAAAAATTAACAGCTGGAGGATAAATTACTGTAGCGATCGACTAACAAATACCATTTGCAAGATCTTTATGGCAGTCAGCAAGAGATTAATATTTTGTTCTTGGGGCTGTAAGGGTTACAGTATGTTCAGAAAACCATGCATTTATTCAGTGGCAGCATTTACCAGGTTTTACATTCTGGAGATACCAACAGTGAATAAAATAGACAAGCAGCATCGTTTTACATAATGTCATATCTCCTTTTGTTTGTAGAAAGTGTTGGATAGACTTGACCAAAACAAAGCCACTTTCTTCAAAATAAAAAAACCTTTGTGTTGTATATTGTTGTGATTGTAGTGCTTGAATTACTTTGTGCTGATAAGTGAACTGTTACCTTTAATGTCAGCCCTCATCCTCTGTAGAGAATTCAAAGGTCTCAAAGGGGAGAAGTTGAAGTCTGCATCTGTGCCAAGTGGCCAGTGGCCCATCACACCAGATTTTATCCAAGTTACCGTAGCATTAAGCAACTGAGGGTATTTCTAACCCTCCCTGGATTGGGTTGCAAGTCCATCTTAAGTTAGCCTGCGAATAGGCTCCCGAGTGGGGTTACGCGAGCGAAGCAAGTGGAAGAGCGGGGCCTCAGGGGGAGTACGGGGGGCGCGCTTAGGCCTCGCTCTTCCGCTCGCTTCGCTCGCGTAACCCCACTCAGGAGCCTGTTCGCGGGCTATCTTAAGTTAACCCCCAGCATTAAATTTCCCAGTACCCATTCACACATGTGGGTAGAGAGAGGAACTGTTAGCTAAGTGTCTTGCTCAAGAGACCCTGGCTGGGGCTCAAACCTGCACCACTCGATCAAGAGTCCAGCACCCAAATTATAAGGCAGGGTTCCTACAGGTCATGGAAAACCTGGAAAGTCATGGAATTTTAGAATTTTATTTTCCAGGCCTGGAAAGTCATGGAATTTAAGTTTGGTTCATGGGAAATGGTATTGAGAGACGGGTTCTTTTTGAAAATGGTAAAAACGTACCCAAAATCAAGATGATTTTTTAAATAAACATGGTCAAAGTTAGCCTGAATTTCAGACCTCCCTCTGTGCTCGCCTGCTTACCAGAAGGAACGTCTGAACACATTTGAGCCTAATGCCGTCCGGTGACGTCACTACCCGAAAACCGGGTAGTGATTTTGATTGGTTGATTTTAAAATTATTTGCATAATTATGTGAAATTATGACTGAATTTTACCGCGCGAGGATTGTAATTTGAAAACGTTTGGAAAGAGTTCGAAGGAGTTACCTTCCCAGAAATGAATTTATTAGTCATTTACCTTGAGTTTATTACTTTATTAGTTTACCTACGGATGAAGAATAGTAATGGAAATCGGTAGGTTTTAAGTTGGCGGCATTCGTCGCTTCGACATGCAGTGTTTTGCCAAATTTATATATGTATTCTTGTTTTGTCAACAAAGCCGCTCGACGCTTATGTCCTGCAGCCTCGATGAGCCAGTGATTTCTGAACTCAGCGCCCATAGTCAAGTAGGATATTTTTGTATTGAATTCCGTTTCTTGATGCCTCAGTAACCGTCTAAATTGATTCATTTTTAAAAGTACTCACGAGTGTGTTGTATTTGCTCGCTGCGTATTATATTTTGATCGCTAGATAAGCTTCAGTTCAGATTAAATCGGTTCCGTAGAAGAATATAGCCTGCATGCGATTAAAATCTTATTCATTTGTCTCAAGTTTTCAATAGTTTACTATTAAAACAATTTTATACCCTGTAATCCTTTATTGAAGCGATTTTTCTTTCACAATTTCATGGCCTCGACAGAAAACTTTTCCGCATGAATTACAACCAAAGTGTAGTGACGTCACCGGACGGCATTAGGCTCAAATATGTTCAGACGTTCCTTCTGGTAAGCAGGCGAGCACAGAGGGAGGTCTGAAATTCAGGCTAGGTCAAAGTTAGGTCATGAAAAACATTGAAAAGTCATGGAAAAGGTCATGGAAAGTCATGGAATTTCAAAAGCTCAAAAGAGTACGAACCCTGTAAGGCCACCACGTGACACACCACGAAAAATGAGAAGAAAATTCCTAGGATGGGTAGAAAAAATATAATTATGGTTCAGCTTAGAGCTAGCTTAGGGCTAGAGCCACGCTATATTATCAGAGTGCTCTATTATATATGGTAATGGTCTCTTGTATAGTGCATTTCCCTTTTTTGACAAAGAGTTTTATTACGCTTTTAATTTGGGTGAATTCTGGCAGTTTTCTCAAGGAGAAATCTCCGTAAAATTTGCGTGAATCGAGACCTGATCACCGGAAACGGACTTCCCCAGTCTACTTCCGGAACGGTTCTTTTTTCATTAACCGCAATGACGACATTTCCGGTAATTTGAACAAAAAACAAAATCGCAGAGCAGTCCGCCTGCTGGCTCATTTTCAAGATTCCCTTTACTTTGATGCCGTTCTATTGCTGTCAGAGCTTGCTGGTGGCGGATCGGGAGGCCGAAGATATGAACTACTACAGAAATGCTAACAAAGATGTAGTGCCTAGAAACAATTACAGACATCGTATCGTTAGCAAGGAGATGGCTTTTTACTGCTTCGACATCTTAGCCAGCCATTTATATCGGCTTCAAGAACCGCCTGGGCCAAATTTCCCAAATGAAGAATTGTAAGTATGAGTCGATTTTTTTCAGTTGCAGTTCGCTCGACAGCAATGCTAACATTGCGTCGCTTTGCTGTCGGCAATTTGCGGTCCTTCGAGGCGCGATTGAGAAGAAAACGCCCGTTTTCCATCTCATAGGTTTCTCGGTTCCTGACAACAAAAGATTGTAACAACACGGATTTTTGGCGAGCGAACACCTTTTAACATAGATTCGGTTACCAAGAATGAGTTTGTTTGTTGGTCATATCTAACATTCCCATTCTTAGGTACGAATCTACGAAGTTTTTCCCGCATCAAGTTGAAATAGGGCTGATTTCTGGCCTTGAATCGATGGCAATGTTTTTGCATGCCTTACAGCAAACCTTCATGTAAATAAGACGACCAATTTTGGCATTGTTTTCGTTTGAGCCTTCATGATTATATCACCCTCTTGTCATGTTACCTGTTAAATTTTCCCAGGAATTGGTCGTGCATCTTAATAAGCGAATCCTAGAAACTTCATTCAGACCAGAAAGCTTTTTCGATCATTTGCCCAAAGTAGAGAAAATTATCTTATTTCTTTACATATTTTAAGTTGACTGCTTCCTATATTCCCATTGGGTTTTGTGTGTCAGCTGTAGTTTATTCAGGCTTATTAAACTTAATATTTTCCTTTCTGACGTTGGTTGGTCCTTAACGTTTTTTGTTGCATGATTAGACCGAACCTAGCGAGATTTTGTTGCTGATATTGATATGGTTTCTGAAAAATCCATAACTTGCTATGCTAACCTCTTTTAGCTTCAGGCATAAAAAGTGTCTCTTAGTTATTTATTGAGGTATCCAGGAGATATGACTATTAACAAAATCAGTCTGTTTGCTTTTTTGAGAAAGAATAATTCAAATTTTGTATACCGTTTCTATGGCACTCCTTTTGAAGGACTTATTCCTTACGCATAGTAATTTGTGATGAATAATTTTCATTCTCCCTCAAACATAAAGAATTAAAATAAAAGCTGAAGTTTAACATATTGGGATTGCTGTCAAAAATCTAGCATCGTAGAGGTCATGGAATGAGGAAATTGAATAGTTCTTGCTTCTGGACCAATTCCTGTTTTGACTTAAAAAAGATGTTTAAAAAAATGAAAAAATAAGAGATATACATAATATTTTTCTACCTTGGCCTTTCTTCATTATGGCGTTATTTTATTCATCCAATAATATGGTATAAATTCTGGACTTGGAAAACTCTATATTTCTTTATTTTTATAGGGAGGTTAAAAATACATGTGCATTGTTTTCTTCATAGATAGCAATGTTATTTCATGTCTTCCTCAAAATAATATTCCACTTCAGTTTGCTACATGTTTACCCACAATCAATGACTGTTTTTTGTGTTCATGAATATTCTCACAAATAATTAGGTCCAAAGTCCAAAAATCTGTTAAATTAAATTCTCAATGTTTGGATGACCATCAGAAATAGAGTGGATTATGACAATGTATAGCTACTGGGTGCATTGTAGCTTGATTCTGGCTTGGTATATGTACAGTAATGTACAAAAAAAAACTGTACACACAAGTCAATGTACTCCTGGGACATGCCAAGTTTTTATTTAAAAAATCGCCTGTAATCAGTTTTATTCTTGATTTCCCAGCTGAAGATTTTCCTAATAAATAAACTGCAGGTGTATTTTAAAAGTTGAGTGTTTTTGCCTGATTGCTAAGCTCTGATATTATTAAAATTTAAAAAAAATTCAGTTCAAAGATTGGTTTAGTTTGAATTTTACATTTCTGTAGCAAGTAGAAAATTTTTTTCACAGCTGACAAGCTAGGATATACCGGTACTACTTTGTTAGTTACCATTCAGGTAAAGCACTCAATAATATTCCAACATATCCATTCGCACTGCTTAAATTAATAAGACATTATTGTTAGCAAGTTAATAAGAATCAGAAAAAATCCTAAACAAAGAGTCTTGTTTCCTTGAAAACAGCTAGAGCGCGCTATATATGGTTTGTATTAATTTGTCCTTCTTGTGGTTAAAAAATTGTTACCGTTGCAAGTTCAACGGTACTATTTAGTCACTCCAAGGTCAGTTTGAAAATGTTTTTGCTAATAATTCTGTTCATGGAAAATAAAATAAATAATGGTAACTATGAAAGGTTCATTTTCAACTGAAATGAATTATTCTTAATGGCTGTCATGTCAGAAGTAGTTTAAAAGAGCTATCGAGAGAAAAAAACTGATTTTACATGTGCTTTGCCTTTTTTTATCGAGCGTAAGTTACCTATTAATTGTATGACCTTCTAGCTAGCTTGGTCATATTGACTTTATATACAAATTTTGGCTACAGAAGATTAATATCATAAAGTCCTTGTTGGTAACATTGATAATATTATTATTATGGGTATCTTGAGTACAGGGCGTGGGTAGGAATAAACTCAAGAGCCTGCCAAGTGCATGCTTTATACATGTATGGAGGCAGGAAGTGATTAAAGATAGCAAAGAAAGCATTACGGTAATCAAGCTTTTGTCAGCTGGTGATAAGTTCTTTCTCTACCACTGAAATTCACCAGCAACCAACATTTAGCTTTATCACTGCAAGTGTTGTGTAGCCAGTATAGAATTCACTTGATATATAAATCCACAGATTACAGCACTTATTTGTACATTTACCACCTTTTCACAAGATCCATCTGGTTTCTTGAAACTTACCTCATTTCTCATGAGTTGCTTCTCATTATTCATAAAAAGTCATAAAACAATGTTAAGTACCAATAATGGCTTGTCAGATGGGTTAATGTTTTCATGTAGATAAAAATAATAAGTTGCTGTGTAGCACTTTGTTCATGTACTATGAAATGTTTTTTTTTTTACTTACAAAAGTGCTAAAATGTTTGCTCGTTTAGCAAAACGTTTCGGGAATAACCCCTTCATCAGTCGCAAAGTAAAAACCGCTCAACGGTTTTTACTTTGCGACTGATGAAGGGGTTATTCCCGAAACGTTTTGCTAAACAAGAATTCAAAGCACTTTTTTAATGTTTTCATGTGCTTCCATCTGGCCTCGACAGTGTTTGTCAGTAGAAAAAAGATATTTTCTTGAGGTTGTTATATGATTACTAATAAAACTTTCAACTCTGGAGGTCTAACATCTTTTCATTTCCTTTTCAAAGCTTACACATCTATAGAAGACATCAACAGATTTCTGCAAAACATGCAACATCAGACTAAGTTTATCTTGAGTAGAAGTGCAAAAACTGCTTGTTTTAAGTCTGTACTTTGATTATTGGATTATGCTTTGTACTTATACTGTACATCTATTTAGTGTGTAATGAGTTTTGAAGTAATTTTACAGACCTCTCAACTGTCTTTCTTTCATTTCAGTCCTCTCTTTGTAACATGGAAAATTGGCCATGATCATAGACTACGAGGTTGTATAGGAACATTTACTGCCATGCGACTACATAAAGGTCTTAGAGAATATACCCTTTCCAGGTAAGTGCTGCTTTAATGTTCAAGGAGAGACTCCACCCTACAGTCATGTATACTCGCCCCCAAACTCCTGGAGCAATCACAATCCTGCTGCATGCTATTTCATTAGTTTAGACGTTTCAGGCCTTGATATTTTCTAGTGTAATGGTGGCTGAAAATCAAGAAATTCCTTTTTATAATAATAAACTTTGTTACGTGTATGTTTAATATTCTGAAAACATAGCTAGGTATGTATATTATCCATACAATTCAACCTTTATTATCCATAAGTTGCACGCTTTTCAGTATAATAAATTGAAAACGCCATTTTATGTAATTACGTGCCTTTAATAGTACGTATAACCGTAAAAGAGTGCATAAACGACATACAGTATGAGAGCCAGGCTAGCTGAATTACACAAATGTAACAAATGAAAATGATTTTATCTTGTGCATGATAATCTGACCTATGTATGTTTTTTTTTTCAGTGCCCTAAGAGATAGCCGGTTTTCTCCTGTAACCAAAGAGGAACTAGCTCTCCTTTTTTGCTCTGTATCAGTTTTGACTAACTTTGAGGAAAACGTCAATTGTTTAGACTGGGAAGTAAGTACATGCAGGAGTTTTGTATACTAGACGATCATATTCACAGACACTTAACTCATTGTTGTCACTTGTAACAAAAATAATGCAAAATTGACCATGTCGCATGTTTATTTAATAACTCCAAAAGTATTTACAGCTATAAGGTCTCCAGTATCTCATTTGAAAGGGCACAAAATATGCTTTCTAGAAAAAATATAATCTTCATAAATACTTAAAACGTTTCAAAAAAAAATTCTGAATCACAAAAAATCAGTAAAAAATAAGTCACAAAATTTAGGCAAAACTGAAATAGTGCAAAAACGCTCCACTGGGTAAATTTTAAGGTCCAAGTAATCATTTTTCATGTTCTAAGACAAAATTGCTGCCGAAAACCGGATGAAAAAATTCCAAACAGGGAATTAATTTATATTAATTTTTTTCTTACGTAAACAGAAGGATCGCATTTCAGTTTCCATGGCAACGACTTATCAGAGCTCAAGTTACGTGCAGCTACTCACGTCTGCACTATCCCTACAAAACGAGTGATTATCAAAGAAATTGAGCTTTACATTCCCAAACTCGACAAAGGACAAATTGTTAATGATAAAGGCGAGTTTCTAAACGTAATAAAACGGCGATCCGAACGGTTTTTTGTCGCATTTTGAACAACATGTGCTCATATCACAAACAGACACAAACATGTGCAAAGCAAAATAAAAGATCATTTACCTCAATTTTTCGCTTCGAATTTCGAGCTAACTGTCTAAATAACTTTGTTTGAGACTTCTGGATCAACTTCCTCCTCAAAAACCATCTTCACCGGCTTTTAAAAGCTGTTTAAGTTCATTCGACTGATTTCGTAGTCACGTCCGCCATGTTGAAATTTTAAAACACGCTTGGAAAAATTGGTCATGTAAGGCACATTCAAGTGTCTTGGCCCAAAATCACTCTGTAATTGGCTAATCATATCAGTTTCCTGTTCTCTAAATTTGGAGGAAAACGGAAGTAAGGCAAATTTTCTAGGAATTTTTGCACTACCGGTCCAAAAGGACCGGTAAATGGCCGTGCGTGACAAGAAAGAGTTAATATATTACAGCAAACTCTTTCAAATTTAATTTTGATTCCTAATCTAAACATTGTTTTTGTTTGGTAATTTTTGCCCTAGGACATGAAATTTCATATTTTCTCATAACAGGGCTGCTAATTGTAATGTTATACATGTATATGTAACAGTTTTACTGAATACTTAAATTTGATAACTTTAGGATGTCAACTAGTAACACATAAGAAAAGGATGATTGATTTACAATCCCATTGGTATGCTTTTAATAGTATACAAGGCTAATTTTGAGTTTATACATCGCAAGCAATACTCTGTCAGTACAATTTTTATGATCAATCAATTGTGGCATTGTAAGCTAATCATATGCTGTATTTGTCTCTATAGATTGGTGTTCATGGCATAAGGATAGAATTTTATAATGATAAAGGTCATAAACGAACTGCCACTTACCTGCCTGAAGTTGCCAAAGAACAAGGTACAAAATACATTATTTATTTAAATATTTTAATGTTTTATTTTTAATAATATACTGATTGATAAATCAATTTGAAACAATAGACTCATCATAATGTCTACTTGCAATTTTTTTTTTTTGAAAAAAACAACAAAAAATAGTCAGCTACAAAAAGCTATAATAATTTTGAACTAAACAACATGGCCTTCCCTACCAGCCATATGGAGAGACCTTTTGAATGATATTCTTCACAATTTAGTTTCAACTAAAATAAAATTTAATGCCAATTTGTTAAGGGTTGGAATATTAAACAAGGGGGACAGCCTCTTAGGCTATTTGAGAGTATGGTACCATAATATTCACTATGAATGTTATCTCGATATTACAGGATGGAATCAAATTCAAACTATTGATTCTCTCTTGAGGAAAGGTGGCTTCAAAGGAACAATAACTGCAGAGGTCCGCAACTCCATTAAAGTGACTCGTTACCAGAGTGAAAAGGTCACGGTAGCCTACAATGAATACCTTGCCTCCAAACAATGTACATGACAAACGTGGCGCCTAGGGTTATAAATTAACAATTTAGCCTACTAGTTGTGAATACCATTTGCAAAGATGTTTATAATTCATTGTTGTTATATTATATGTATATTTATTGACACTATTGAGTGTCATTGGTAGCAAAAAAGCTTTCTTCTCTCTATTTTCCTCTGAGACTGAACATAAGAAGAAGAAAACATTGCTTGCTGTATATGGGATTGCTCATTGGAATGCATTTTTTCCTTCAATAAGTACATTTTTATTGGTACATTACTTGTACTTTCCAGTTAGGATAGAATGAGGGCTAAAAGAAAAAAAAATCTTGTGTAATGAGGGTATTCTTATTTAAGAGTAAATTACAAGGTTGGGTGATAAGCACGTTTAGTTTTTATTTCACCTGAGCATTTTAAATCAACCAGAAATCTCCTGTTGCAGTCTGTATGTAGATGTACCATATTTCCTCAATTAAATGCCGAGGTGGAGTTGTAAATAAGCCCCACAAGCATTTATTTGAGGTTTAGAATGCTTTAGAGAAAATGCATGGCAACGTACATGGCCGTCAAATATCAGAATGACAACCCTTGGTTATAAACATCGGGCTTGAATAAACTGCAGGGGTCAAATAAACACGGGTTCCACCCCCAGGGGGGGGACTTGCATATGGGGTGTAAACTTTGAAGTTTTGGTCTCGCTTGGAGAAAAAACACTAATATTTTTAGCCATAACAGTCTCATTTAGGGATGCACACGAAGAAATATACAAATATAAATTCCACACTTAGTTTTTTGTTATCTTTAAGGGGTTAAGATAAGCTTGAGCCACACCCAGATTGGTCCCGTTTAGGGGTTCTTTTCTAAATTTCTGACAAGCATCCCTGTCCCTTTCATGTGCGATTCCCCCCCTCCCCCCTCCCCGAGGCTCCACCAAGCCAAGTTTAAAATAAAGTTTAAACACTAGGGGCATTTAAATTATCAAGAAAATATGGTACATGTTAAGTTGAACGTTCATTGATAGATAAATCCCATAGGTAGACAACTGGTACTTACTTGCTGTATAACGCACATGTCACATAAAACACTGTTTTTTTGTCAACATCCAATTAGCAGTCACTTATTCTGGTCCTGAGGGTATCTGCTTACATGAGAATAAAATCTTATACCAAAGTTGTTTTTATTTTTAACTTTTGAAGGTTTCTGTTTGCCCTCTTTTTTACTTGCCTGTATAGGTTTGTGCTTCTTTTTTTTCCTCTCTTTTTTTTCTGTTGACATTTTTTACTGTTCTTCGTTATGCATAACATTCTTTTTGTGGAGTTATTTCCTTGCTAACATAACCTATCCTTGTGGTGTTGTTACTAAAAAATCTGAGCTGTTTTTAGGCTTTATATCAACTTATTAATTAAAAATGTACAATGGAATCCTGATTTCTGCAACTCTTGATTTCTTAAAACTCCAAATAAATTGAAATTGCCTGATTCCCAAACTGATTTTTCCTGCCCTTAGAGTTTGTAGAAATCTAGATTCCACTGTACTTAGCGTTTTTAAATTATCTTTAGCTATGTAACAATAACTAGCTAGGATAGATCCTGTATTACATAGTTAGCGTTACACAAATTGAAAAATAATTACATAAATTGGGGACATTGGTTTACGCCACTATGTGGTATTACTGACATTTGTTAAGTTTTGTATTTTTTTTCATTTTTTTTTTGAGGCAAGAATCAGTTGTTCTTCATTTTAGTTCATTGTTAAATAACAGTTTTCTTTTTCAAATTAAATGCTGTTCACTGTTTTGAATTAACATTGCATGTGGGTTTATCAAACGATCAAAATAATGTTTTAGTTGTGTTTTAAAAAAACTTGAAATTTTAGTCACAGCTCTACACTTTTGTCTTGCAGTTTAGCACAAGTACAATATTTCAAGACTAAAATTATTGGACTTCCTGCGTGTATTTTAAATTGCTTCCTTTGAAAGTTGTACTTATGCCTAAAGTGCTATCTCTTTGTAAAACAAATCTCTCCTAAAGAAATCATCTTTATCTTGGATCTTTACATTGTATTGCACCCATGGATTTGATCATCTTGTTAATATAGCTTTTATGCTTTGCTGTTAGTAATCTTTCTCCTTTTTGTCATCAATGTCAAAAGTACATTGACTTTATTGCTCTAACATCTAAATATAATTTTTTTTCTTTCATTCCTTCCATTATCAATAATAAAGTTTGAAATTCTATGAACTTTTTTGCCTTATTTTGTCATAATTGTAACTCAACATCTTTCAATAAATGCTGCCATGAAATTCTAAAACAGTAAAACTTACTTCGGCTGGGCTGAAGAATACCGTAAAATTCCGGTTAAAAGCCCCCCGCTTATAAGCCCCATAGGTTGTAGGCCCATCTACCTGGAAACAAAAAGTTTCCTCCGGATATAAGCCCACCTCTGCTAGATGACAGTATTGAACAGGGCTGAATGTTGCTTTTTATGACTTTTTACTTAAAAACACATTTCAATCAACGCTACCGTGGCTCGTTTCGAAACATTTTTTTTTATTCCGCTTATAAGCCCTCCCGGATATAAACCCCTCCGTTTATAAGCCTACCCCAAATCCCTTACGAAGTTGTATAATCCCAGGGTTTATAACCGGAATTTTACGGTGTTGTTCAACACACCAGGAACTTGGTTATTGGTAAGGGTAAAGACTGCATATGAGGCCGGAGTTTATCCCAGTTTCCGTAGAATGAAGCGACTGAAAGTATTTTCTACTCCCCCCTGAATGGGATGCAAGGTCATCACACGGTCACCCCCAGCATTACATTTGCCGGTTTTCCATTGGTATCCATTTGAGAGAGGCACTAAAGTCACTAAACGTTTCAGCAGTGCTGCCTTCATCAGTAGTAAAAAGTGAAAAATGACGTTGCTCACATAGCCAGGCCACCATGCCTTCAATGACTGTTATAGAGGGCTTCCACTGTAATAGTATTAAACCATGGAGTTATTTTTGATCAAAATGCATTTTCATTGATGACTGAGTGCTGCTATTGTTGAAGACGTTATACTAAACGGCTGGGATGCTATTTACATGGGTTTTTGGCAATGGAAAATTTGAGGTGCACAAAGTCAAAGCAAAAATTAAATAAATAGAAAGCTCACAAAGGCCTATCGCCCCGCCGGATCGTCTCTGTCGCTTCTGTCGTTTGCAAAGTCTGAGGTGAATGGAGCAAGCAAACTTTTTGAAGCGACAGAGGGGACGATCATAAGAGAACCAGGCTTTACGATCCCCAACTGATATTTGAAAGAGAGAGAAATAAAGTTCACTTAACAGTTTTGTTGGTTATGTTTCGTTTTTTTTTTTTTTTTATTTGAAGGGTTGTTATTTATTGAAAGCCAGATAAATAAAGTTCACTTACCTTTTGTTGTTTGTGTTCTGTTGTTCTGTTCAAAGCCGCTTCGATCGATGGTTACACAATGCTAGAGGCTAGCATCCTACGCAGATATATTTTCTTTTGGCTCGTCACGCAATCCAAAAGAACGTTTGTGTAGGAGGCTTTCATAATAACGTCCATTTATAAATCTTTTAGTCTAAGCAGATATTTGACAAGGGAAATTTGCAGCCAGCCGATAATCAAGGGACAACACCGCAACACCACTTTCTATACTGGCTTTTGCTCGTCGCTTATACTAGTACTGACGGAAACGATTTTTTAACTGTACCGCACCGTGCCTCTGATGAAATCGCTTGGGGTTTTGTCTAGCAGGAATTTGACATGGGAATTTCCAGCTAGCCGATAATCAGGAAAATCAATCAACTGATAACCTTTCTTTTGGAACAAAGTAGGGAGGGAGGGGGGAGGGGGGCCTGCAAACGACTTTCCCCCGGCGGAAAACCATTTGCAGCCTGTTGATTTAATGCATGGCAAATCGCTTTCAACATTATTTTTTCCCCTACTCATACTTCTTGCAAAAATAGTCGGTATCTCGAAGTGATCCTCGATTCAGTCTTATGGAGACCTTCCGTTTTAAAGGGTGGGGTGTGGGGGCGATGCTTGGGCTGCATGGCTCCCCTCTTTGGTATGTGCTCAACAGATTTCTTGGCCCTTTTCATTTACAGTCAAACTGGCGAAAGTGTTCTGCTACGAAGATGATCATTAGGGACCGTTTATTTTTTATGGAGTAGGGGGGGGGGGGGGGGGCTGGTGGGATTTGAGGGGAGGCCATGCGAAAAAATATGGCTTAAAAGGGGGGTTCAGCCAAAAAAATTTGGTCTGTAAGGGGGGGTCACTGAAAATAATTATAATTTTAAGTGTTGTAACGAGGGCTTCTATAATAGTTTAAAACCTTGCCAGAATGCCCAAAATAACATTCCTGAGAATGTCTCAGTCTAATTTTTAACATTCCTGAGGTTCTTAAAATTCAAATTTTCCCGGGGGAGCATGCCCCCGGACCCCCCTACTTTTTATATGTACAACACGGCATTTACTCGACCCAACACCTCAGTCAATGGTTACAAATGCAGTCAACCCATACTAACAAACGCCATCACACAAGAAAAAATCAAAGCCAATGTCAGCTATTTGGAGAATGTAACTTGTCTATTATTATGACTGAACAACTGATACACTCTTTAGCTTGATAAATTTAAAATTTACTTGATTGTCGTGTATTTTTTTTGTAGGGGGGGGGGTCATCCAAAAAAAAATTGGATCTCGAGGGGGGGTCAGGCTAAAATTTCCGATGAAGAAGGGGGGGCCATCATATATAGCAGCAACTATCAATCAAATCCCACCAGCCCCCCCTACCCATTAAAAAATGAACGGTCCCTTAACTAACCTTTTTAATTGATTCTTAGACCGCAAGCACAAGCGCAAGGATAACAGCTCTTATATCTCCGTGAAAACGGCTTTGACTCAAGCAAAAGCACAAGCGCATTGCATTTGTATGCTTGTGCATCTAGAACTGTTTTTCTTGCCAACACAACCCAAGTGAATACTCAAGATTTTAACAATTTTCAAAAGAGAACATTTTATTATAATTGCACAATTTCTACACCCATGGTTACACAATTCCATTTATGCTTGTAATAATTATGACTAGTGTTATAAATTAAAGTTGAGTATAAAAATTAAATATAAAGCAATTCACCAACAATGTCAAATATAAAACTTTTGATTACTTATAATGCCGCAAAATGATGCTAAATATATTATTAAATAATAAGACAACCACGTCAAGCATCAACCTACATACAGGGTAATTTCAAAATTGTTGGTTGAGCAGAATCCTCTGTATATATCAGTGTCTTAGCCCAAAAACTACAATAATTTATTTCAATAAATTTAGTTATTGGTGGGCATATGTTTTAAGACATTATTTCCTATTGACAAACTAACCAAAATAGTTTACCCATAAGTACCAACAAACCATAAAGCTAAAGTTAAAAAAAAGTTAAAAGTTTTATAATGACCTGCATGGCACTGCACATCGTCAAAATAGTTTAAATATTTTAGTAGTTAGAAAATGGCAACCCATATACCAATGTTGAACATGTTTATTTTTTTTATTTTTTTTAACAAAAAACAAAGTTACAGACTGGCTTACATTGATCTGGAAAAAGCCATCCAGTCTGTGTGCACTTCAGCTATTAATGCGCTTGATTTACATATTTATCATTGACAAGTTTTTTTTTCTTTGCAATTACGTGAATTTACCAGGAGCAAACCAGACCATACGCTATCAATGTACATACTAAAAGTTAAGAGACAAGATACATGTACCCAGAAACGCAGTAAACAACAACAACAAAAAGAATGGAGTCATTGACCCTGGAAATAAAGATAAATTCCACTAGGCTTCTTTCGATATATTAAAATTTAGCTTGGTAGCGAGGCCTTGAGGACACAAACAAATGAAATGAATATACATGCTTGTAAAATTTCTTTTGTTTGTGTTCTCTAGGCCTCGCTACCAAGCTAAATGTTAATATATTGAAAGAAACCTATTCCTCTACCATGTTAATGTGATGGAGAAGTTCATTGCACTTTTTAGTGGTTAAAATGTCTAGATTGGTACTACTTTTGGTGATTTAGATGGTGACCACTGTCTGTCAGAATATTACTCATGGCTGGTCCCTGCATTATAATGTATTTTTTAAAAAAAGGTAATTGTTCTGTTTCACAATCAGTACCTTAAGGGTGAAAATTACTTCCACACATGCCAACAAAAAGTTGTCACTGCTTCACGTACATTTTAGGGTTTTATTCCAATGATCACTCCATCACTTTAACATGGTAGTTCCCCCAGACCCTGTCCCAGATGTGATTTGATGCAAGTATGATTGAGTCACTTGAGCTGAACAAATCACACAAGACAGTATTCATCCTGCAGCTCATAACCTATAATCATCTTGTGCGTCTATGTCATCCATCAATGTGGGTCTGTGACCAGTGTATTGCTTTCGCTTGCAGTAAAATATCAACATGGTGGCACCCACAAGTGCGACAACCATTGACACTACTGACGCTCCTATGGCAATCTTGCTGCCTTTGCTGAGTCTCTCTGTTAAAAAACAACACAAAAATGTCACTTTCATAATTATTATTTAATTTACTAGTTCAGTCACTGTGGAACCTAGGTTGAACAAACCTCTTTACAACAAAGTCCTGGGTATAACAAATGATAATCATTGCCCAGGTAATAGTAAAAATACTCCTTATAGCCACATAGTTTGTCTGTCCCTTTGCTTTATCTAGGTTCCACTGCTTAATCAACAGCTATTGAGTTACTGTGAAAAGGTGTTTTTTGGCTTTTTGACATCCTGCTAATAACTTCCCTGTTTTTGTTAATTGGCCATGGTCAATCAAAATTTGAGAAGTGAAGAAGACAGGGTCGACACTAACTGTTGTGGAAGGGCAAACACATAACTTGACAACTCCAATTCTCACAGTTCTTGCACTTTGATTTGTTAGTTTTAATAAATGCAATCAAAAAGTTATTTAAAAGATGCCAAAACTTTATCAAGTGGCAACAACACAGCACTGTAAAAAGCTGGTCATTGATTATAGACTCCATTCCAAGTGTAGGGGGGCAGAAGTTAATTCCACAATGGTGCAATAGGAAACCCCTTAAGAAACTTTACGAAACTTGTAAATAAAAAACTTACTTGCAGTTGGTTGAGGTTTAACGCAATCCAGTGTATATTCATCTTTCAACACTCTGTATTCAAGTCCTTTGGCAGGCACCATAAAAAGCTGAAAAATAATATCAGTACAGGCGTAGTAATGTTAACTATGGCTAAATGAAAAAAAGATGAGAAATTAATTAAGTTTCAGGTAGACACCAGGGATGGCTCCAGGAGTTCTAAAAATGGACAACTTATGACAGATACATACGTCAGGCTTACATTGCTTAGCAACTTTTGCTGTACGATACTGTAATACAGGACATTATTGCTAAGCAATAATGTTCTCTGACCTGTAAGCATTTTTTAAAGCTTAGCAGCAGCAAAAATTGAAAATGCCTGTGTTTTTTAATTACTTTGAATTTACGGTCTTACCTTTAATTTTCAAAACCTTTGAGGTTTTTCAGAAATCTTAGTTTGTAGCTATAAATATTACTTATCCAGGCTTATTTATCCTTTATGTCAAACTTTACCTACCTGGTAAAAAACTTTATCTGATGTTTTGCGGATCTGGGCTTTAAAATTTACAAATTCCCATTGTGACTTTTCCACAGCCATTCTTCGATGTTTTGCTGATGATTTACTGTCCACAAATGTCCCCATTAGATGAATACGCTTTTCTTCATTGTCAGCAAATGTTTCTGTTGCCGTCCGATGCCAAGTTCCTGATTGGTTGCGATAGAAGTTGACTTCAACTGAAGGATTGGCAGCTGTCAGATCTCGAAAGGTGGAAGAAAATCCAACATACAGTGTATCATTATAGAAGCCGATAGCTGTGCCGTCACACCAGTGTTTGTTGCATGACGGTGCAATACATCTGCCTGTTCAAGAAAAAATAAGTTAAACATCAGTTAGATGTTGAAGGCCATGTTGCAAGTTTTATCTTTCGATAAAGGTAAAAATCTGTGCCAAATTACATGGTGCTGATGGTGTTAGTAGTAAATGCACCAGCAATAACACTTTGTCATACGGTGAAACTAATTTATTCTTAATGACACAAATTCAAACTTGACACAATAACCGGTGGTTTCTAGGACATAAATAAGAAAATATATTACACTTCAGACTGAGAACGGCAGAGATGACAGAATACAACAAAGGAAATAATTATGTACAAACCAAAGAAACAACATTTACCTGACGAATAGGATACGTGAACAGAACATGAACTTAAACTTGAACTGGTTGAATGTTGAAACAAATAAGAGCACGAAAAACTTGCTATTTGTACATATCCGCTGTGGGCTGGGCCGAGTTCACAGCCGTAAGGGATTGGTTCAAACAGATGTTAAAAATCACTCCATACCAGTTTCCGTAACAAGAAATCAACTAGGTGTATTGCTACTCCCCCTGGCCATGATGCTTTTACATTACAGGTCACCCTCCAGCACTTCAAGTTATGCCAACAATAAACCAGTACCCACTCACATACAGCAGTAGAGTATTCCAAACGCTGTCAGTGATAATTATCTTGGACAAGAGCACCACGCAACACAATGAGCCCAGGTGGTCCAACTCTTGAAGCTAGTCTATGACTGCTCAATTTGGAGTTCGAGGCACAAATCATAGGGCCACCATGCAGCCCATTTTGTGGGCCCTTTGCAGCTTATGGTCATATGATAAAAAATCTGCCATGCTGAAAGGCAAGCTACGCTCTGGAACATTCAAAACTAAGGAAATCAAGCACGACTGGTTGAAGTCACTTTGTTTGGATGTCCCAGTGCATTCCTTGCCCTGTAGCATATTTTGTATCATGTGATCATTAGCTGCATTAGCTGTTAAAATTAAGAATTATCAAGATAGGTGTTGTTCAATCTTCATCTTGGGACTGAAACAACCCTCCAAGTTTATTTTTTTCCTTAGTGGCCATTTGGCCACTGACTGCTCAAGTTTGGTTGCCAGTGGAAACTTTTAGTCACTAAATTTAGCAAACGCTTTCAATCCTTCTTCTCAATTTTAGTCGCCAGACTGGCGACTTTGGTTCCAATTAAGTTTCCAGCTCCAAAATTTTGGTTGCCATGGCGACTAAAATGGTCCTATCTTGGAGGATTGTGAAACTGTAAAGAAACAGTCAAATATGTACACAAAATTGGAAAAAAAATTATTCCAAATGTGACTTACCAAGTTGGCAAACATCTTCACTGAAATGTGCTGAAACCAATTCTTCTCTATGATTTGTTGACAATGGATGTACTTGGCTAATCTGGTGGTAATACATTTTGTGTTAATGATAGCTCATTAAGGTATCAGTGTACCCCAAAATTGACCATTTTAAAGAAAAATATATTTTGGTATTTTCGGGTAGATCTCATAAAGACCTTTCATTCAAAAAAAAGAGCATGAAAAAAGATTGACTCTACACAAAGTTATGAGCGAAAAACTTTTCTTGCCATTAATTATTTGATATTGATAGCTGTCAACAGGCTGTCTAAAGAAGCGTAGCGATCTACCGTTGCGTGATTATCACAGTTCTTTCGAGGAGATGCTTTGGGTGTTTTGCGCTGGCCAAATGCAACAACGGGAAAAGACTAAAGATTTGGCAGATGCACTAGTAGATAGCGAGTCAGCAAATTATTTTTCACCGCTTGAAGCGGTAATGCCACGACCCGGCATCACGACCAGTTGCTCGGCTTACTTTGGGACCTTTACGACGCTTGCGACTCCACGTTTTTATTGTTTTAGATTTAACATTTCTAAAACTGTTGCACTGAGACGAAAATTGTTATAAGCGAGCGGTAGAAATAAAATTATGCAACAGACTGTTTCCGACCAGAAACAACATTTGACACCGCTTTGAACAAGTTCTATTGTTAAAGTAAAACGAACCTTCATTCTATCGCTCAACGCGTGGTCATTTTCACACGTCTTGTGTAATTAATCTCATAAAAGCGGAAGTACGCCCCAAAATACATTTTCTTTCGTATCTCGTAAACAAATTTTCGAAGAGAGGGGCGCGCATTTTAAGTTCGTTTTCAATGGGGTTTCAACAATTTTCGCTGAAATTTAACAAGAATGTTGCCCGATAATTGAGCAACAAAACTGTGTCGGCGAATTTTAACTTTTTTCCTCTTTCAAAAGTTATGGCTGTTTTAACGCAGAGAATAGTTGTTCCTTGCACTCTTAAAGTTTAACTGCGTGTCAAAAACAAACCAGACAAGTAATCAATATTCCCCGACACAGTTTCTTAGAGAAATGTGTGAAGAACACATAGCGATGTAATCGCTTTTTCCCACTCAAATTTGTCCGGAAACGAACCCGATTTATGAGCCTCTGTACTTTTGGAAATAACACGCTCTTTTTGGATAACATTAATATTTTTACTTAAAGTAAATATATCTTCGTAATCTACATTTCCTAAGCTTTCAGAAAATATATACTTTGCTGGGGTTTGCGTTAATTACCAGACGGTAAGGCAGCTCCAACGCATGATGGTCATTTGGGGTACACTGATACCTTAAGCAGGATAAAGCAATATTTTCAGCTGTCATAGTCTTCTCTAGGGTTGTATGTGAAGAAATAAAATCGCCGTCATACCGTGTTGGCAGACAGTAGTCCAATCAGGCATGATAATGGTATCTTTTGAAGGTCAAAAAGGCTTAAACCATACCCAGATTGGTCTCCTTTTGGGGTCAATCCAAATTTTTGGATGAGCATCCCTGTCCATTTCACATAGGAGTACCCCACCCCCAAGAATTATATGAACGACTGGACTTGAACCATTACTGAACCTCCTGAAGTTATGCTTAATGCAACCACAAGATCACCAGGCCTCCAAATTACATTTCTTTTAATATTGAGCAAATTGTCAGCAGCCCCTAATTTGGGGACAGTTTTCTGACTGCATAATCTTTCGTTATTTTAAAGAACTGACCCCAGTTGTTCAAAAGATGGATAACGCTATCTCGCAGATAAATCGTTTTGTTAACATTTATCCACTGGATAGCGATTTATCCGGTGGATAGCGTTATCCACCCTTTGAACAACTGGGACCTGAAGGATAAGATTCTAAGCAATAAAAAAGTCATCAATCAACTCCTACCGTAACATGCAAAGTTCCTAATTTATTCTCACTTAAATGAGAATGCATTTCCAAACCAAATCCATAATCAAGGTTTCCTGAAAAATGCAACAACAACAACTTATAAAACTGAGTTTGCATTATAAGTGACTGTCAAAAATTGAATATTATTTTGTAACTTTAAATTTTCAAAATGAAAATCTGGTAGTTACCTATTTTTCGGGGAGGACTTATATCAGAGTAAATAGTTTCAGCAAATAGAAAACCACTCTCAGGTTGAGAGACTCGTAATGTCACTAAAGCTGGTAATGTACACATGTCGACCTTTGCTTCGTAGAAAACTGCTTTGTTGTCAGCAAAACCCAAGCAGTCCATTGTTGTATTTGAAGTCTTACGACAGGGAAATGGTGGGCGCTCTGCAAACAAAAAATAAAATGGAAAGTACAGCTGTATTCAAAATGTATAACCTTATAAACAGTTACTGTAACAAGTGAGTAGCACACGTACATTCGGTGTATTTTCTAAAAAAATATTTCTTCCAGGCATTGCATTTGCCAGTAAATCTTAATTATTTTTAAGATGATGACCAAGAAATATTTAAACTTTATTGCCATGATCAACTGCAAGTCTTTAAAGCTAGTTTTACTAAGGTTTGCATTCAAGTATCATTTTCTGATGATCTGATACTAAAAATAAAAATACAGTAAATCATAGTTCATATCATTCCTGACAATTATTTTGTTTTCTTCAAAATAATTTTCTTTTTAGTGTAAGTTAGGGTTCAAATTTGGTTGCCGCTTGAATTTTTTAGCCTGTTATATGTCAATATTTTAGTAGCTGTCTGTTAATATATATTATATATTTTATTAAAACATTCATCAACAACATCTTTAGTTGTGATTTAAAATCCAGATAAAGGTTATACAAGTCCGCAAGTCGAAGTTCCAGTTTATTGTAGACTTATATTATTTTAACATATATAGTTGATGACGTTTCTTATTCTTCTACTCTGACTACAGTGGAACCTTGATATAACGAAGGGCCAAGGGACTGGCAAAATATGTTCGCTATAACGAGGTTTCGTTATATCGAGGTTCTTTTCCATATATTTTACTATTACTGGGGCGAAGAATATCGTTCGTTATATCGAGGACTTCGCTATATAGAGGTTCGTTAAATCGAGGTTCCACTGTACCTGACAATGTGTTACTAGTATTGTAACAAGAGATCCAATATTGAACACAGTTACCATAGTTATTGAGGATTAATATAGTAAATAAACTATTATTTATAATGGAAAAGTAGATTTAAAAGGGAGCTAGTAGATGATATTATGGTAATTTGCAGAAAATTTATGATAAATAATTTCCCATTTTAATAGCTAGTGTGGCATGAAAATGTACCTTACTTTTTTATATAAAATACTGAAAATACAGGAAAAAATCCCCCCCCCCCCCCATCACCCCGATGGCTGATGAAAATGTTAATATCTCGCGACAGGAGATAATTTCTAATTGCCAGAATTTAGTTGCAGGATATCGATATAAATTCAACACAGAAAATTAACATATCTGCGGAATAACTTTCTTTTTCCTTGAACATCGGGGAGCTACACCAACTGTAAATATAAATACGAGCTTTCAATATCGTCAAGTGTGTACTTGAAAACAAATGATTCATATTGTTTGTCACTCTCGGATATTGTAGCCAGCGTTGTTTACATTTCAATTTATGAATGAAATATCAAAACAAGTCCAATTAATCATACTTACTAAAGCTTCGAGTGACTGTCCTTCCATTTAAAGGCTGTACAGGTCTGAAATTGTCGCTCAAATGTGATTTCTTCGTATCCTGTCGCTTTCCATCGAAAGGGATGCGGAATTTTTCGAGTTGTGCCTCAGAAATACGAAACGTGTGATTGAACACAAACCATTGCACGCTTTCATAACAGCCAGGGGTGGTCAGCGAACCTTTATATGTGTAAAATTGGGTGATATCTTGAGGAAGAAACGAATAAGGCTCTAGAGAATCCAAAGTTACATTATCGCCTTTATATCGGATCGTCTCTAGCTTGTTCGCTATCACATCTAAAACCGGGTTATCCCGGTCTTGTAGTTCAACCAATATACCAAGCACTGCTAAGCCATCCGCTTTCTTCATAGCCATCGACGCGTTCGGATACTTCTCCGCATTATAATGTACAATATGTATTTCCATGGGGTATTTTTGTCCATCTACTTGATGCTCTGAGCCTTGCGAATTCGCGCTTCCCCAGTGAAAATGCATCTGAGCGGCACGAAAACGCGAAGACAAACCGCCACCCGAGATATTGGACTTCCCGGTTAAAAAAGTCGCTTGAACGCTATGTCCATTATTTTGCAGCTTGGCCGAGACTTTAGCCTCGTAGTTTATGGCCAAGTCGGCAAGTCCTGCGTCGAAAACAGTCTCTCTTGGCACAATGTTTACCGGAGATTGTTTGTGGCCAGCGCAATCGGAGTAATGGTGTTTCCACGTGTCGGGACCTTCAGGGCCGTAATACGACCAAGTTCCTAAACTTTCGGTACACTTTGGAAAAAATGCAATCATGGCGAACAATGAAGAGATAACTGGAAGAAGTTCCATCTTCGTTCCGACGGACAAATTCTTGTTAAAACAGCAAATTTTTAGCAAGAAACCGGAGTGCAAAGACTGCCTTCCGACCTTCAAGGCCGAAACCGCGAAAATGTTTTGCTTGCAGGTGTAGTAGAGCCCAGTCTCTCAGCTGTCGCTAGGTCCAAGGTTCAGTAAAATATTCACATTTCGCCTGGATTGCGATGCAGAAAAAGACCATTTAAAATATTTTGATTTCGAAGTTGCAGCTAATATTTCGGTATATGTGGCCAATCTTTCTTGAAGAGTTTTCAAAGAAATGACGTCAAAACCCTTCATTCGTTGACGTCATCCCTTGCATTTACCTTGTACCTTACGCGAACTGTAGTGATTCAAACCATCATGGAATATTGAATTCCAAAAGAGGTCTTCACGGCAAAATCTAAACAAAGGCGCGTTTTCCTCTTTTTCGTTATTTTACAATAGAAAGCTAAGACAACTGTGGCGTAACAGTCAGAAAACAACTTAAAATATGTCTTAAAAATCGGTGCCAAAGTTTATAGTAGTTGCTTGCCGCAGCCAATAAAAAAAGGTCTTATTGGTCAATTGAAATTGGTAGAAAATTAAAAATGTTGCATTGCTTCTCACTGAAAAGAGAGCTTCTTAAAGGCCTCTACTGGCCAGAAGATATCTTTTTGTATTTTAATATTTTGTATTTTTGTTTTTCCTCCGTGTAAATTACAACAGTTTATAACTATTACAACGAGAAAAAAGTACAGTAAAGTTGATTACCAGTTGCTCTTTAAATTAAATTACATTTTCCCAAAGATAAAATAGAAAACATAATACAAGGGAGGAAACTGGAAAATACAAAAGTATAAATATCGTTTTATATGAAATGCATATTGTTTTATGACACTAGAAACGATTAAAAATAGGTCATTGAAACTGGTAAGAATAATATTGAATGTTGCTTGTTACTAGTTCAGAGAACCGTTTGGAAAGCTTGAATTGGTCACTAAATATGAGTACTGAGCTAGTCACCTTTTATTGTACTGAAATATATTGCAACTCAAACGCGGTTAAATTGGTAGAAATTTCTATAGCGTAACTGCTGGTAAATTTAGATGGTAAACTAGCTCATCGGGATCTTTAGATGCAACCGATTTTTGTAAAACAATGAGCTCCCTGGAAGGCTCTCTCCTATTAAATAGAAGACTTTCGACTGGACTGGAGGAAGGGAAAGGGATTGCGTAATTCAAGTCAAACTCGCACTTGTCATTAAAAATTTAGGTTATTTGTCGTCTGCTGTTTCTATAGTGTCTGCTAATTATAATATTGGATCTTTGTCATGCAGTGTGGACAAGATTTGGCCGTTAAAATGTAAGGTACTTTTATCAGAAACTTGACTATCCAAAAAAATCAAGTTTGCCCTTTTGTTACGAACTGGCCACTCATTTTTAAGCTTCACTCGGACTTGCTAAAGTTCGTAAGAACATTTTCATAAGCACACAGTGTCTGAAAAAGGCCAAAAGTTAGTGCTTTCTTTTTCCGGTTTCATATGAAACATGAATGAAAGATGCTTGTACAGTACTGACATCAACATTTTAGTCGCCAACATTACCATCATCTGTCGGCGACGTGAATGTGTGTACAATTGCATATTTTTTTTGTTGCTGCAATACCGGCGATACCATTTTGTTTTCAAACTTGAAAAGAAGAAAACAGAACATTTCCAAGCTAAGATAAATCGCCCAAAAGTTAAGAAATTTTAACGTGAGCCAAAATGATAGACGTTCTTTATATGAAAGTGTACAAGTATTGAGCTGTAATAAATTTAGGAGTCGAGTCGCGTCAAGAATCTACAGTTTGTTTTATATTACCCTTCAATAAAGATTTAGTATTTTACTGTATTTTGACGCTATTTCACAATATTTCCAGCATCGTTTGAATTGAAAAGTCAAGGAAGCTGTAAGGGAATCCTTGGAAGTTGTTATCGACGACGATTCCCCACCCCACCCCTCCCTAGAGGAGCGCACTGGCTTCAGAGAGTAGCGTGCTTGATCTAGTCTAAATTTCTCTGACTGAACAAACAACTAATATCTTGCTTAGTCACGATAGAAATATCATTTGCTATTTATTCTTCAATTTATTACAGGAAGAAAAAACTATTCATTTTGTTAGTTATAAGGACTACAAGTTACCTGAAAAGGTCTCTCGTTTTGGCATGCTTTGAAAGACATTTTCCCACTTTATCAGCAAATTACCAAAAACATCTTCTGGCGTTAAAAATGATGACGTCTTAAGTGGTACAGGGTCCAAGCTGGTTAATTTGCGTAAAGGTTTGTTTCAGTAGGTAATTTAAGTATTTGAGAAGTTCCAGACGTTTAGTTTTGTTACCGTTGTTATACTTTTATTTGCGTTTCTTTACTCATAAAAAAAAACGCCTAACGTAAAACTTGACGTTATTCCGTTAATACGGGCACTTTTTATTAATCTTGACATGAAATACATTAATCTCCATGCAAATTTTTCGATTCCGTTGCTCGTTTCTCAAATATAGCATTTAAATTTGTGATGCCTTGTATGAACGTGTTTCTGAACAGTCGCAATAATTTACAAGTGATATCATACCAGCTTTGAAAGCTAATGACATTGATGGTAGAATCGACTTTTTAATATTCCTCGTACAATTTTTTGGCCGCCATATTAAATTTCCTGGTTCCCCAAGTACACCAATGTGGTAGCCTGAGTTGCAGACGAACAATATGGCGGCTACATGCAAAATACTGTAATTCTCACAAAATCATTTTCGTTATAACTTGGTCATGAAAAACATTATATACCAAGCTATAATTTAGACAATACGTCCGTTGGTCTGCCCGCCCAAGAAAACAATTTTTAAAAAGACTGTAAAACATCGATGAAAAACACCGTTAAACGTTAGACGGCCGGGGTACTTAACCTAACAAGGCGTAACCTTAATTGTATTAATTTTTACACTTGGTAAGGGTACAACGATCACGCAGTGCATGGTGTTATTAAATAAATCACAAAAGAAAAGAGTCCAGGAAAAGTGAATGGACTGGCTTAAATCGTACTAAGCGGTTGATGCCAAGGGTAAAACGAAAAAGGTGTTTCTATAGATATTCACCGATGAGCCAAGGGATTTATAAAACAGGCAGGTGTTGTCACTGCCTTGTGATATTTACAATTATTCCATGAGCGCGCGTTGGATAAAAGATGGTAGATAGCCAACTTGGTGCTACTGACGCGCCTCGTTGGCTATACCGTAAATGATCTTATAAACGCCCGGGGCATCTATTTAATTTTAGGGGTCCTGAGGGGGGCGTTTAATAGATATGAGCTGAGGCGTTTATTAGAGAAAGGCGTTTATTATAATTATACTGTAACAACATCAACAAAACAAAAAAGAGGCGTAGTTTGCTCGCGGAATAAGATAGAAAACAGAGTGCGAATGGGAGACTAATCTAATCTGCGCTAATGCAAAGCCTACAGATGTTGTTCGTAGTTCGATATCAATGTCTTCATCGTCATAGGAGTCAAACATGTTGGCATCGTTGGCCTCTTCGATGTCCGAGTCAAAAAAAAACTAAATAAATTGCGTGTTTTTACTTTATGGAGCGTTTTCTTGGTTTTTGAGGCGATTCTTAGGAGGTGTCTGTTAGACATGGGGCGTTTATTAGAGGGTCGTCTAATACAAACTTAACACGTCAGAGGAGGCGTTTATTAGATAAGAGGCGTTTATTTGAGAGTGGGCGTTTATTAGATCATTTACGGTATCCCATATCCAAAAAGCGCGCATTAGAACGCGCTTGCGTAGCCAATCAGATAGGGAGTTTGCCTTATAGTCCTCGATGGGTTATTCGGAGCACATTGTTCCATTTTTTCTAATAGAATCTCTTTCCACCCATGACAAAATGGGACGGCTCGTAATCTATTTCCCTAGTGGGTGATATTAAGTTTCGATAAGCTATTATGATATAAAGTTTGTAAATGCTAACATGTTCTTGTCATTTTCTGATAGGTCAATAGAAACTTCGGTTTTTCCTTCTAGGAATACGCTAACAAGGAAGCTACGCTGGTTTAATTTTTTTTGCCAGTTAATTCCACTAAACTTTCTCTAGTCAAACGAAACAATCGCCATTCCTCCAAACATACTGCTCCGCGCTTGTCGTAGAAATCCTTGGCAGCTTTATTCCAGTTTAATACACCCCAGTCCACTCTAGCACAACTATTCTCGACAGCTACCTGAAATTAAAAAAAAAAGAAATGAAAAATATTTCATTGTCACTTGTTGTCTCAATGAATGTTACCTAACCTGGAAGCTAGACTAAGGTAGAAAGAACGGAAGTGCGCAAGGGGGAGGGAAGGAGATCTTGGGCCGCTTTCCATTCGACCCGCAGTAATTGGCCCTGCTGTTGCGGGTTCCCTGCCTTAAGTTTACTATAGTTGTATGTGTTGTATATGACGCAAAACTAATAAAATAAATTCTGGAAATTTTGGGGCAGGAGCGAATTCTACAAAAATTTGCTGGGAAAGTTTCCAGAAAATCCGAAGAGTGTTAAATTTTTCGAAATGCAAACGATTCAACAAAAAATTCCGGAAATTCTAGCAACAAAATCGGATGAAACTGAAATTTCCAGGAAAAAAATTGGAAACTTGGGTCTACCCTGCGAGCTAAAGGTGGTCCTCTTTTTCGGAAATGTTGGAAAAACCACCGCTTACTTCAGTCAACCAGAAAATGCTGCTCTATTCACCACCGGAAATTTCCGGAAATTCAAATCGGAATTTTGTGTCGAAATGGAAAGCGCTCCTAATCTTTAAAGAATCTTGAGATCATTTCTATTCTTTCCACTGAAATCAGTGAGACCAAACCAAACTATTTAATATTCTCGTGTTTTTTCAAATCATCAACCTACCGTAGAAACTCTTTTTAACAACTCTGTGCCAATTCCTTTTCCTGTTTACAAATAATACATGGTGAAAAAAAAAAAAAATAAACATACAAATCCATGAATCAATGAGTAAATATTACATGTCTCTTTTTTGGGTAAAAATAACCTTCAATCTACATGTGCCTCCTCATAAAGACAGCGAGTGTGAAAGGAGATGGCTACATATTGCAAGAGCAGTCAACACTTATATTCACAACAGCTGAATGCAGACTTAAAAAGTACATATAATTTATAGACTGAGAAAGCTTGAATTGGGAATTGGAGGAGTTAATTAAACACCAGTCACCTATTTATTCAAAACAGAACTGCAGTTTGTACCTCTAAAAGCTGGGTCGACGTAGAGGTCTTGCATGTATAGACACCGTCCCTCCCACGTAGAATAGATGTAAAAATATAATGCAAAACCAACTGCCTTTTTCTTTGTTAAACAATTGTTTCCTTCAGTGAAACAAAGCTCTTCTGCTATCAAACTTCCAAAACAGGGCTTTTCTCCAAATCCATCCCTTAGTAGATCTACAAGATATACAGTCTAACTCAGTTGCTAAATGTTACTTTGTCATTGAGCCATAAAAACACCTGTGTGGTAAGCATTTTTGGTCTTCTTGAATAAACAGTCAAACCACTTTAATAAGGACACCTTAAGGTCGCGGGGGACACCTTAGGCTCATCATTATGCATTTATTTAAAGCGTATGCACGAAGTACAACGACTGACATCGACAACTTTACGAGATATTCATGACTGGATAAAAATATGGGTGCGTGCGCGTGATTTGTAAAAAATCCCTGTTTCTTTAATATTTTAACCAATTTAAAACAACGCTTAGCGATATACGTTCATACAGATTGTAGGAAGTCTTTGAACTTATTTTCATTCAAATTTGAATATTATTGCAACTCAGAGTAATCACAAAATATTCGGCATAAACGTGTCCTTTTTAAAAACGCATTGTTCTCACCATAAAAGCGTGGAATATAATTACCATAATTACATCTCTCCTTGGCAAAATGATCGTATTTAGGTCGGGACACCTTCGGAAATCTCAAAGTTTGGACTTTTCCGACAATTTTGTGGCAGAGAATACAGCACGGATACAGAACTTCATGACTTGCCACTGCAGATAGGTAAACTATGAGTACTGTAGTGTGTCATAACAGAAGCGGAATTTTAAAAGAGCGCTTTCAGAAAGAGGTAGAAGACATTAAATTCAAATTTGCGCACTTAAACCGCCATAACTTGCTGGCAAACTTTAAATTAAAAAATCCGCTTCTGTTATGACACTCTAGAGGTATTGACTGATTAGTTTTTGACAAGATCACAGTGTGCTGTCTCCTACTCGTTCCGCAAACTCTGCCACAAAATCATGTTTTTCCCAATTTGGCACTAACGAGGCTATAACATCGCCGTTAAATGCAATCTACCAAATAAAAGTTGACATTCACAATTTTTCATCGTTTCTTTATGTCTGTGTAAAATTTGAGCTTAATCGCACCCATAACAGCTGAGAAATTAGCGTTTCTAAAGATGCAGATCAAGCAAAATTTCGCTTCATGAATTTATTCATGCTGTAGGTATCCCCCGCGACCTTAACAGAGCTGTCAGTCTGTCCTTAATAAATTCCCAGGAGGAGGAGCACTAGTCTCCCCAAAAATTTGGGTGGGGTGAGTAGAACAATCCTCTTGAAACCTTTGCCCTATTTCAGACCAAAATATGTGATTTTCACTATTCTATATCAGACCTGACCTAAAAATGGATAGCCTATTACATACTTCAAATTCTCAACATTAATTAAATCCCCCTCTCAAGAGATGGGAGGTGTGGTGGCCTAATAGTTGGTGCACTGGCCTCCAGCTCAAGCGGTCCGAATTCAAGCCCTGAAGTAACACATTTTAGAGGTAGAGATTACATTCATCATCTGTCTATATGGCTTCTTCAAGAAGAGTATTATGGAGTGTCCACACAGAGATCGAGGGTTGTCGGACTGCATATGAATTTCATACAGTTAACCATGGACGACAGATTCACTAAAAAGGGATTTGTACATTGACTAATAAACTCAGTCAACTGGCTATGTGGCATTTCCTTTAATGTCATCACAATACAGCAATAGTGATGTTAAAAAAGCAAGGATTAATTACCTTCCTCAGTGAGTTTTACTTCTGAATCAGATTCTGCAGCTAAATCCTTTAAAATCAAAGTTAATAGAGTTCAGTTTTACATGGTTATTTGAATGACTGGAACTGAAGATAATTTATTTTGCATAAAAGTTTAATCAGAGCCAATTTCTAATTTCTAAAATTTTCAAGGTGGGGTCATACGAGTCATAAGTGTAGATTTTGAGAAAAATGTAATAGCACATTTGCACGATGTCGTCATTTGACTACAAATACCAGAATTCATTTCGCCTTTCCTTTCTATTCAAATTTTGAATTCCCAGGGGGGTTTGAAAAACAATTGCTCTAATAAGAATGACAAAAAGACAAAGCGGAGGATTCTGGTAGTTGTAGTCAAGTGACGCCATCATGCAAATCGCCTATTGAAACTACTAGGGCCCAGTCCCCTCTAAAGCACTTTGGTGTCACTTTAGCAGTTTACTAGCATTTTTATTGTTCAAATGTCACATATGATGGATATACCCAGTAACAAACAGTCATAAGAAAAAGATAACACATTTCTGAACATTTTACAAAAGAATTAAAAATTGGGTTCATTAACCCCCTCAAGACTGTAAGACACCTTAATAGTGCTTGTACAGTAGTAATTTTGATCTATTATAAAATGTCAAAGCTATTCCACCTTTCCACACCTCATTACTTCCCTCTTGAGTAAACATGACCTCCCCCCCCCCAGCAGGGGGCTCGCCAACCCCCTCCCCCAAGAGATTTTCCAACTTGAATTAAATTTTGCTACCAAAGAGAATCGTTGCTCTTCTTAACAATTTGGAATTGAGTAACGAAAGAAATTGTGTTTTGCTCTGACAAAAAACAAGAAAGCTACTACTTGTTATGCCGGCAAACCCGGGCGGCAAACAACTCTGTTAAAAATCGCTTACAGTTTTACAAATACCGTGGGTTAATACGTCAGTATTTGGGCTCAGCGACTGGAGACTCTGCTAAGCTTTTAATACAGAGCATTACCTTTACCATTCGTAGAATATCTGGGGCGTCCTCTGATACTGCATCACGTACATGCCAATTAGCCATGCTCGATCAGTCGCAACGGTAACTTATTATAAAATTCCAAAGCACAATGCAAGGACTCTACTTCACGGGCTAAACTAGCTAGAGTCCAGGCTATTGTCGAGAACGACGAAATGAAAGTTTGGAAATCGTGGACTGGACTTGCAAGTTGGAATCAGGAAGAACATAATTGCAAATGACTTGCGACCGTTGTACTTGGATAGTATTCCAAATAGAAGAAAACGAAGAAGGAACGCATAAACGGTTTACGCGTTTTGTTTCATGAACGCATAACAAATGCCTAAATGGACAATGCCCAGAGTATTTAAGGAACAAACTTGTAAGTGTCAATGACATGTCCACCAGAACCTCGCGCTATGGTGATATTACTTTACGCTGTCCTCGGTATAACCGTGAAACGGAAGGTGGAAGAACTTTTCTTGTTTCAGCCACTAAATGTTGGAACTCTTTGCCTATATATATTAGAACTAGCACTAGCATTAAGGCCTTTAAACATAATTATAGTAACTTTATTAAGGAAGGTTATGCCGACTTAGATAGCTTTCCCATGTCATAATTTTTAAATTTTTATACTGTCACACCCAAATTACTGTTTGTATTTTTATCTAGTTTTCATCTATTTTATCTGTTTTCATTTTTTATTGATAATATATTTGTAGTAGTATTAACTTTTATTCTAGGGGAGGGCCACAGGTTTTTCAGTTTTTAACTGTAATGTGTAACCCTCATTAAATAAAGTTGTTATTATTATTATTATTATTATTATTATTATTATTATTATTATTATTATTATTATTATTATTATTATTATTATTATTATCTCAGTGAGTTGTAAATTGGACACCCTCATGATCAGGTTCAAAGAGGTGCAGAAAACCAATCCGTGAACAAACACTTTGTTACTTCTCGATATTTCTGCCCTGTTAGATTAGAAGCAGGTTGTAACTGGACAGCCATGTCACGGATTAAAAAAAAGCTATCACGTCAGATGAATTTAGATATCATGTGGTTGATGAAATCTCCTTGAAACCATAGCTATCGTGATCACTGTCAGTTGAATCCGTGACCGAAACCAGCGATGCGTGAAACGGCCTGGAAATATAAAAGGCATTTTACAGACGTTTGGGATCAACTGTGTAGGTTTAAATAAATTTTGCTCGTCATTTGGACTACTGCCTTCTAGCTAGTTTGCGTGCAGTCGTCGCCTATGTCCTAAAAGCTGTCTTTTCTTCCCATATCATTTTGTTCTAGTATACCTTATTCTTGTTAAATTTCGCGCGTACTTAATTTCGCTTAACTAATTTGCGTACTGGTAGCTATTCTGATCCGACATAACTACTCTGCTGGCATTCTAAAAAATCTATAAAATTCTGCCCTCAGATTGATCGATTGTATCCATCCAAGCCTGAAAAGCAACTCAGCTCCTTTCCAACTTTTCTGTATCTCTATGTTACTATTGTTAGTATCCTCGCACTTTAGTAGAGCTTAAAATCCGAAGCGATTCACTGAAGTTTTAAAAACCACACAAATTTAAGTAGACGTTGGCGTCTCGGTTCTCTCAACATAAGCTCGGGGTTGGTTTGGGGGTTAGGGGTTGTGGGAGTGGAGGGGTAGGGCGAAGCGCTTTGCATTGTGTTGGGTTAGTGTTGGGGGAAAGGCCGGGTTGGTAAAGAATTAATGTAAAGGAATAATTATTTCGCTTTTAAAGGTATTTAAAGGTAGACGCAACATACAGGGGGAAGAAAAATCTCCCAGGCGCGACTTTCGTTAACACGCAAATATTTCCAACCGACTCCCAACCTCGTCCCCAGGGTCATAGTACAGTGCGGATTGACGCAATAACTCGTGCAAGCCCACAAAAATTATCGCGTGAAAGCTCAACAGTTTGAAAAGCAGTTAAGAAATGCCGGATATAATTGTTACATAATCTTTAATAATATATATTTACACGGCTATGTACATGAAATCTGCGGACGCATGACAAATGTTTCTTCCCTATATCTGCTGGAAGTTCACTTGTTTTACTTGCTATTACAAATCTTCCTTTATAATTGCTATTACATATCTTCCTTTATGTGTTGTTCACTGCTGGGCCAAACTTCTGTTCGTAAACACAGTTGTACTTCTTTTTTGGACTCATAACAGCGTGTCCACTTTTTCTCTCGGCGATACTATCTCATTTTTGCCGCCTGCATTAAAAATAAAAATCGCTAATAACACAACCGGAGCTGTCAGAAAGAACATCAACGTTGGGTGAAAGTCCAGGAACAAGACTGATGACGTAATCATGACGACATTGGTCAGCTGATTGGACATCACTTGAAACATGTTGTCTCTAAACTTGAGTATCAGTGCGACAGTCAATCCAAAAAATGCCGTGACAACAATGAGTAAAGTTGCGTGACTGTTATAACCATAGAAGAGACCACAGTTTAGCGCGTGAGAGCGAAACTCGGGCCGTAGAAATAACGACACGGTATTGAAAAAGACGCCGAACATATACAGTTTGGTATTTTGCAGCAGTATACTTTCTTCCATTCCTTGGCCCTCTTTAAAGATTTTCTCGTTGTAAATGTTCGCTGAGGAAGACAGCACACACTGTACCATCACTAGTACGTGTCCTTGACTTATGCGAAAAACACCAAGCTTCTCTTCGATAACATCGGTAACATTTCGCGATCCCGAAGTCCGTCGTAACTTCCGACAAACGTTCGATTCGTGTCCGTTTTGGGTCGACACTTCTTCGGTTGGTAAGATGTCACGGATGAATCGCTGGTGATGAGGATGCTCGAGCTCTCTTTTTTCATTTGAGAGCGAAACAATTGATAAGAATAATATCAGCAACGAGGCCCACTGGACTCTGCTCAATTTTCTCCTACAGGAAAAAAGATCAATAGGTTATTAGCGACTAACTTTGGGTTGATCGGCTTTTTCTTATAACAGCTCCATAGAGACCCAGGAAAAGGTAGGTTTTAGTCTACATTCCAGCATAGTGGCCTACCAGGCGGGCGCTTATCTACACTTTTCCGTTGCATGCATGAAGCGACAACGAGTATTTCTACCACCCTGGATTGGGGCTAGTCCATCGCAGGGTTAGTCGCCGCATTTAGCTCGCTGGTACTGTCAGAGTAAAGTGTCTTCTGGGCTCGAACCCAGACCGCTCAATCTGGAATGCAACACGCTAACCATTTGGCCACCGCGCCTCCCAAAGAGATCTGTTCAGTGATTGGTTATTGCTTTGGTGCGGAAATTCAATACGGGGTAGTATTAGTAAATGGCCCAGCTATACACGAGTCTCTCGTGGCTCAGTTGGTTAGAGCGCCCTACCGGTATCTGGGAGCTGGGGGGCCATGGGCTTGGTTCGCGTCAGGGACTCAGAATTTTTCTTTGTCCCACGTTCACGTTACATTTCAAATTTTCTCATTTATTTCACCGAGCCATTTACCATCTCTTATTTATTAACCAATCAGAGACACTACGCGGGTCTCTGTAGAGCTACGTCATCATTATGAAATTCTCGTGTCGAATCCAGACCGCTCTCGTTCGCGGCTCACGTTCTCTGCACGCAGAATTTTCAGAATTTGGTCATTTTCTGGGTCATTTTACGTTGTCATTTCACAGAGAAAGGTCAAGAAATGTACCAAGACTTAAAAAACGCACGACCAGAGTTATTATTCTGCTTATTAAACCTTTGTTTGGTGATGATCATGATTTCGTTCGCGTTGCCGTCTTTGTTGGACTTGTTTGCGTACCGTATAACAGAAACGAAAACTCCTTGGGTGCCACGAGGATTTGCGAAACTTCGGTAACTTTCGGTCGACTGGACTGAAATAACCAAAGCGGTACAATTAATAATGCGCGATTAAAGAAGAAAGTTGACGTGGTTATCTGACCTGAGAATAATCCTGAACAGAACTGCTGTTGATATGATGACAAAGTTCTGCATCAGAATGTACACCGCCTGCAAACAAGGATACATTAAAACGGTACTCCACCCGTTAGCCCGCATAAGTAACAAATGATGCGAGGAATAAAAAAACCATTGCTGAATCACTTCTCGATGGTTGCATTTTCTTTGGCTTGGAGGAAATGGGAGTGTGAAAGGGGAGGTTCATTCCTTTTGCTCTTCACCGCATGTTATTTAGCCTGCGAATACAGCCGCCTCTCATTCGCTCCCGCTACGAAGAGCGAAACGCACGTAGTAGCGGAGCGAATGAGAGGCGGCTGTATTCGCAGGCTACATGTAATTGAAAAAAAAAACTGCTGCAAACTCAACGCTATTTTAATGCACCCTCCATTAATGACCTTGCGTGAACGTGTGCTCGCATTTTGCTCTTGCATCCTTACAAGTGTGAACGTTGCACGTATAAATTTCTAAGTTGCAGCATGAGTCCACACATGAAATTGTCCGCGTAATAACGGCCACGCAATCGAGGAAACATTGTTGCAGAAACATTGTTTCCCAAAACTGTTTTCTTGGCGTGAAAACGGTGAAATATTTGTTACGCAAGCAAAAAGTTTCTGAAAAAATTCTGAAACATTTTTTGTTTCTTGGAAACAAAAATTCGCATTCTGTAAACAGGGAAACCTTTAGACAGTACTTCCTCTGGGTCTTATGCTGCCGTACTTACTATTTTAATACTTACTGCAGATAAATGTAACAGAATGTAAAATCCTATCAGATTGTCACAAAAATACAGTAATCCTGGAACAGCCCATTTAAGAAGTTCACGCCAATTAACATCGGAAAAAGAAAGAACTTCTCCAGCTGACTTGCTCTCTGCAAGATGAAGATGAGCAATGTAAGCAACCAACTAACTAACCGCCGCCTGGTTAGCTCATTTGGTAGAGCGTCGGACTGCTGTGCGGGTGGTTTCGGGTTCGAACCCCAGACCGGACCAACACTCAGGGTCTTAAAATAACTGAGGAGAATGTGCTGCCTTTGCAATAACAACTGCAAATGGTTAGATATTCTAGTCTTCTCGGAAAAAAGGACGATAAACCGTAGGTCCTGTCTCCTGTATCTTCAGTCAGTATCTTCTAACAGGGGACGTTAAAGAACCCACACACTATTCGCAAAGAGTAGGGCACGAAGCTCCCGGTGTTGTGGTCCGGCCTTTACAATTGTATCTTAAATTACAGTATGTGTAAAGTGCATTTGAAAATGCGCTATATAAATGTATTATCATTATCATTATCCTCTGATATAGCTCTGGGGGTTGCAAGGGCACTCAAGCCTCCCCATGACATAAGTTACGTCACAGCACCGGGAAAGGTTGGGGAAGGCCAAAAACCAGCGATGACTCATCGGAAGCAGCTGCAAGAGATGAGTCTATCATAGAGCGAAACGCAGCTCAAAGCGCAGGACAGGGTTGAGTGGCAAAGTGTTATTGAGGCCTTATGTCAAATATGGGACAAAGAGGTTGAGTGAGCGAGTGAACGTGGAAGTTTACTTGAGCAAATTATGATAGTGAGTGGATCCAGATACAGCGGTGCTCAAAATGTGGGGAGGGGGAGGGGAGGGTCCATTTGAAACTATTTGATTGTAGTTAAGATGACAATTACTGATCATCTCTTAGTTGATGCCAATCCTTACCCTTGCAGAGTAATAGGTGTAAATAAAGACTACAACAAACAATTAACTTGAAGAGCTCAGCAAAAATGTTGACGGTTACAGGAAGATACTCATATCCACCACCTGTTAGAAAAAAATGAAATAAATTCAGCTACTACAGCACCACATCAAACACTCCTGGGTAGGAGAGGGGGGTCCCCAAGGGGAATGCCTTGTGATTTTTGGTGGGGGGAGGTAGGGAACTTCTTCCCCCCCCCCTCCTCCCATAGTGACTGACTCTTTTATCTTTTCCACTTTTGTCTGAAGACAGGGTGTCTGGGGTAAACATATAGTTATCCACTTAGGGATATTGTTATCATGACAATCACATTCTTAGCACTAAAAGGAATACTTTACATGTAATAATATTATTACTGGGAATGACAATCCAGCTACAAGAGAATACTTTGAGTGGCTTAGTAATTTATCTTAGCCTGTATGCAACTTCTGTTTGGTATCTAACTTCAAATCAAGCAATAATTTGATGTTTGAGCTGGATACCATAAAAAAGGAAAAACCTTCTGACAGTTTTTGAAGGAAACAAATTTTAGTGGGAAAAGGAATTTAAAAAAAGTTTGAAGCTCTAGGTGTAAGGATGGAGCCGCAAAGGTGGGGGATGGGGGGATGGGGTATGTTCGCTTTTGAAACTTTGCTATATATTTTAGTATAGACAATACTTTTCCGTGACTCGATCGTGAGTAAGACCAATATTATAGTCGTGTACTAGAAGGGACTCCTGAAAGCTAAATGAGGGTGTTGGGAATAACTTCACAAGGGCAAAAGAAAAAATGTAACAAAATGCACGCCAGATCATCCCTAGATCATCCCCTGAAAATGTGACTTAATTAAAGTTGCTGGATGCCTGGAAGAGGAAATCGTCCGTTAAAGAGTGTTTTGTTTTGTTTTGAATTTGTCTTGTATTGGCTCACTGCATGACATGCAGCTTGTTAGCAATTCAAACGACTGAACGCTCGTCAACTCGTATTTTGGCGATTTTCGTAGTTTAAACAGCCTGAGGCCACTTTCTGAAATTTTAAGACAAAATTATCATGCAGTGGTACTCTGATTTTCTATAAATTTCTTTTAAACTTAGAGAATTCCGTCTAAGCTGTACCTTGAATTTATATCGCACTGTTGACATAAGTGTTCAAGCGATCGAGTATAGAGTATTTGCATAAACAAGTCAAAACATACATAACCTCTGATAGACAGTTTGATTAGCAACGTCCTCGAGCAAGCAAGGGATACGTAAATAAATCCAAGCAAAAATGTGTGCAGGAAACTAGCTGGATTCCACATGATATTTCCAAAAATTCGGCCAAGAGAGAGACGGCGAAACTTTCCGATCACAGCCATGTTTGTTCCTCTGACAGCTGGCGGTGAGGGGATTGGTTCTAATTTATAAAAGCTCACGAGTCACGCGATGGTCCAAAGTGTAAATCGCAAACAACCTAAGGAGGGGTGGGTAAAAGGCCGCACGCATCAAAGCGCGCTTCAAAGGAGCTGAAGCATTTCAACTGCACTCAAAAGAAAGTAAATGGACTCTTGTTTCGCGTTCTGTTAATTCGTATCCTCTGTTTATCGAAGTTCTTCACAGCTGTTACCATCTTAAGATGTCACGCAAGTGAGAAGCGTTGTGTGACGAGAAAGATGGACCACCTTATTATAGGAATATAACGAAGCATTTTAACAACGCGAACAAAATGTATGCGTAATAAAATTAACGCGAATTTAAGAAAAGTTCTGGTTAAATGCTTATAGTAAACGTGTTTATATTAATTAACATCAATAAAATTAACGCGAATTTTTAAAATCCGCGTTAATAACATGTATCGTTAATTTCCTATAATAGGGTATTATAAGTCTTCATAAAACAAATAAGGTTTTGTTCTTGTAAGAAAGTACGCTGGCCACCGGGATGTTTTTTTTTTCTGGAAGTCGCAAAAAAAATAAGAAAAACTGGGACGTGGGCAGATTAAATTGGACTTATTCATGAATAGGGGGTGGGCGAGGGACGAAAACAGGAAAGAGGCAGCTTTAGGGCGGTTTTAGTCTCTCCCTTGCCTCCCTCTTACATTTTGACTTACTTACTCCTATTTTCGTACGAAAATTTGGTTGGATCAAAGCTGATCTAGCCAATCTTCTTGGGATAGATACAAGAAACTTGTTTTTGTTTTACAAGACTAACTCTGACGTCTAGACGGAATACGGGGAAAGAACACTACAGTACTGAAGTTTTTAATCAACTTTTGACATTCTTCCTTACAATGACATGGCCAACAATATAAATTATACTTCATCTTTATTCTCAGAGACTACGAGCAATCGCGAGAAGCGGGAAATGTTAAAGCGAAAACTAGGGGCGATGCACGAGGAAAAAGAGTTCTCAAATTTCCCGCAGTCATTTTTCCCCGGCCCTCGTTCTTTTTTTTTCGTCCCTTTTATTCGTTCTATGCAGGAAGCTAGTTATTGCTCGTGGGTTATCTTCACATGAAATCCGCCGCTCGCATTCTTTTCCCCGATTTTAAATTCTGCAGATTCTTCAACTTATTAAGAATCTGTTTATCATCTGACACACGAGTCTGTTCTAACGAATGGCTGGAAACACCATTTCCTTTCGCTTTCTTGTCGAGTTTTTCCTTCTCATCGTCCCGATGTTTACTTTTATTCTTGTGTTTGTGTTTTCTCTTCTCCTTGTGTTTACGTTTGCGTTTTGAGCGATACTCCTCCTCACTGTCCGATGAATCGGAATAGCGTTTCTTTGAGTCCTTTCGTTTGTCTTTTCGTTTTTTACGTTCGGAATCTTCTCTACTTTCCGTTGTCTCAACGCGGTTTTTTTCTCTGGAGGAAGTATGCGAAGACGGGTGATGGCGACCCCTGGGGGGTGGTGCTGGGCCGAACATTTCAGGAGACAAGTCAACTTTTCCACTGTCTGTATTTTTTGTAACCTCGGCTTGCACCTCAATTGTTTTCAGTTGTTCTGTTTCAACAGGCTTGCTGGACAAACCTTGATCTAAAGTTTTATCAATAGAAGTAAAACGACTTGCCAAGCTGCTTTCTTCAGTTCTTGCAACAGTATGGCTACTCGAAGCCCCTTCGGGCGGATTGTTCTGCGAAGACTGAATCGATAAGAGTTCGGTTTTTGTTTCTTCTTGTCCGACTTCGTCTTCGTCGCTTGCTCCCGATTCCTCCGAAGATGAATCAGCGAATATCGCCTTAAACAAATCCATATTTGGCCGCTTTGGAGCAGAATTTGCTTCTTTATTTTCTGTTTCTTTGCTTGGATCTTCTTTTGTTTCACTCACCGAGTTCAAAACAGTTGTGGTTTCCGATTGCGCTTTCGTAGGTAGCTCTGGCTTTGCCGACTTTAAGTCGGAAGGCGTCGATGTCGTTCCGAGCTTTTCCGACTTATCGTCGTTAGAACTCGTCGACGTGTGCTCATAAGTCAAAGCACGAGGTTCTTGCGGTACTATAAAATCTCCAAGTGTAAACTTTGGTCTTCGAACTTTAGGTACACCCACAACACGGGATCCAGGGTATGGATTGGGAATATTGAAGCGCTTACATAAAGTATTCTCTGGATGCCATTCAAAGCTATCCCGAGTTAGTTTCCCAAACATTTTCATGTTGGCCGCCTTTGCTTGGTCAGAAGAATCTGATGATTCTTGAGCCGGTACGTCTTCGTATGCTGTTCTGTGATCGTCTAGTTGCTTAGCAGAAGTAAATCTGGCAGCCATTGTGGAGTTCAAAGGTCTATACAACGCAGCAGAGCGGGCGAATTCTTCCTTTTCTCGTTCTCTCTCCCACTCAGTCAAGCCACTGTAAGACAAGATATGTACTGTGAACGACAAGATCACAAATGTAACTCTAAAGTAATTTTAAACGCTGCAAAACACCCATTAATTCCGTTCTGAGCGTTGCCCCTATAAAGAAAATTGGGGGCCACACGAGGAAGAGAAAGCTACTTATCTGAATGCAAAAAAGAAACTACGAGGAGTAACTTAAAAGAAACAGAGCAAGTGCTTCTGTACACAAAGAATCGCTGATCAATCTGCTCGTTAAACAAAAGTGGATTTTGGTAATACAGTGGAACCCCGATATAACGATATGCCAAGGGGGCAGTAAAATTATATCGTTATATCGAGGAATCGTTATATCGGGGTTCCGTCCCATACATTTTACTACTGCCGGGACATAACATATTCATCGTTATATCGGGAATATCGTTATATCGAAGATCGTTATATCGGGGTTCCACTGTAGAACCGAACTGTTTTCGATAGCTATCGCAAGAACAACGAACGTTAATCCGTCAGTTCGTCGTTCTAAAGGTCACCACGTGACTTAGCCATCCCTCTCTCTGGAAAAGTGCGGGCTCAGTAAAATCTTGGAGCTAATACAGTTATTGTTACCTTTAATGGACAATGATCTATGGAATTTGCAAACAAGGAATGGTACAGATTCAAGGAAGATGGTTTGAATCATTTCTTGCTTACCTTTCATGGACCTGTTCAGAAGTCTTCTCTCCTTGTCTGAGCTTCAAAAACTCTTCATACCGGGCCTGCTTGGCAGAATCTTTTACAAATGGCTTAAAACTGCTATGAGCAGACCAGCGACTAGACGACCAACTGTTTTGCTTTGAATCACTCGCTGTGGAACTTGCTGCCACAGAAGGACTTATACTGGAAGTTTTCCCTGCAGTTTTCTCCTTCGACACTGTCAACACACGCTTCTTATCCTCTTCGGAAAGATACTCAAACACTGACTTTTCAGGTGCTGGCAGTGGCTCTTCTCCGAGCATTTCTCCTCTATCTGATGCAGTTAAAATCTTTCTCTTTGGTACAGCTTCTTCTGAGGACTTTGGCTCCGTTTTAGAATCATCAAACTTGTGAGTGCAGTCAAAGCCACGTGGAACCACAGGGGGAGGGAAGGGTTTCATTGCATCCGTGGCTTTGGGTTTGGCCGTGAAAATTGACAATGCACCACCTGAGTGTAAGAAAAAATGTCAACAATTTAGTCCCAGGATTGAAATGTTAATTCTCTTTAATGATTTCTATATATCTGTTGATGCAAGTTATGAGAAACTGGTTTTACATCAAGACAATATTGACAATGCACCACCTGTGTCCAAAGAAGGATAACTATTTAGTCCTTGGATTAAAACTTTAATTCTCCTAACTAAACTTATTTTTATATGTTGCTGTAAGTAGACGTAATGACAATTTATTGATACACCAAGACAAAAGCCTACAATAGTAATCCTTGTAGGTATGCAGTAAGGTTAGACACAATAATCACGTTATTGCCTGTCATCGCAATGATTCCCAGGCACTAGGCAGAGGACCAAGATGACTGACATTTCAGGATATCGTTTGTTTTTCATTTTATGAAATCAATGTGAGAAATGTAACATGCCATTATATACATATCACCTGATGCAAAACACCTGGAGGCATTGTGATTCACAGTGATTAACAATATTACAGTAAAACCCCGATATGACAAAGTGTCAAGTGGCAGAAATATTGTGGTCGTTAAAATGGCAGCTCGTGTTACCGGAATTCTGTTCCAATACACTTTACAAAAAATACAGTTTACAGTTGGTAAATTTTGGGTCGGTGTAGGAATATTGTTTGCTATACCAGGGGCTTTGGTATACAGGGGTTCAATATACCAGGGTTCCCATGGTTTAGACTAAAAGCTCAAGCCTTCTAAGAGCAAAAAGTTGTTGTATCAAAAATGTAAGAGCCTTTTAAATGCAAAGATTTGCAAAAGCTCGCACATATGTAGTTTCTACTTCAATGTGTCATACAGCACTGTGACTGAGCACTACTGAGTGTCATGAAAAAACAGACCTCTGGCATTTTCTTTAGGTGGGCCAGTCCAGCCATGGAGTCCAGTACTTGCATCAGCTCCAAGTTCTAAGTCATAATTAGACATGTTGTCTACTACATAGATATTATCATCAGTCTCCTCAAATGCACCTACACCAAATGCCTACAACAATGTACAACATACTATGGTCAAACCCTGACAACAAAAATATAATGTGTTAGCACAGAAATTGTTTCAATATTAAGGTTACTACATGCATGAAGACCTTTGCAGACTCAGGATTTTCAAAACAAGCTGGCAACTTAAATGCCAGAGTTCTGCAAGCTACTTGATTATTTGTTGCTGGTTACTCTACAAACAAGCTGGGCGTCACGGCCACCTACTTTTCCTAATAATAATAATAATAATAATAATAATAATAATAATAATAATAATAATAATAATAATAATAATAATAATAATAATAATAATAATAATAATAATAACAACTTTATTTAATGAGGGTTACACATTACAGTTAAAAACTGAAAAACCTGTGGCCCTCCCCTAGAATAAAAGTTAATACTACTACAAATATATTATCAATAAAAAATGAAAACAGATAAAATAGATAAAAACTAGATAAAAATACAAACAGTAATTTGGGTGTGACAGTATAAAAATTTAAAAATTATGACATGGGAAAGCTATCTAAGTCGGCATAACCTTCCTTAATAAAATTACTATAATTATGTTTAAAAGCCTTAATGCTAGTGCTAGTTCTAATATATATAGGCAAAGAGTTCCAACATTTAGTGGCTGAAACAAGAAAAGTTCTTCCACCTTCCGTTTCACGGTTATACCGAGGACAGCGTAAAGTAATATCACCATAGCGCGAGGTTCTGGTGGACATGTCATTGACACTTACAAGTCTGTTCCTTAAATACTCTGGGCATTGTCCATTTTCCTGTTGCTGACACCTACTTCAAAACATTTTGAAATTCCTGAGACATAATTCTACAAAGAAAAGGGGACTTGAAACAAGGGAGCTTTAATTGAGGGGATCAAAAAGGTGGCATTATACTGCCAGTACAATGTACCTCCCCAGAGATGCCCTTCCGTCCTACTCTCCTTGATACAGGATCAATACCAAGCCAGTTGTCTCGACCCAGCAGTGCAGTTGAAGGATCCAATCCTTTGTAACCAAGTCCGTGTTTGTCATCTTTTGGAGTAAATGTAAACACATCAACGTCTTTTGGTGCAAAGAGCAGACCAACAGCAAAAACATCCTCTTCTTCGTCATCATTGCCAGTGGTTGTTTGTGACGAAGACAAACCAGGTGGGAGAGGGCAACTATACACCTACAAAAACAAAACTTTTTTAATAATCCTTCATTAATATGTTTGTGGATTTAGCCCTATTAAGTGGCTACACGATTACACATACAGTTCAAAATACAAATAATATTAAGAAGCCAAATACTCTGTGACTATGTAGTTGTGTTTTCAAACATTTGCCTGCTAGGTTGGGCATTGGTGATTCTCAAGCTAAATGATTTTGTAATCCATCATTCACTATGATGCTTATGGTCCTTGTGTCAATTCCACAACCTTTTGCGGATAACGTATTAGCAGAAATAGAAAGAGTAATTTTAAACTACACCGTGAGGAAGAACACATTAGCATTTTCTTTGCTTTGTTGTTTAACCTTTTTTTTCTTTAAAATCCCAAAGAGGTGGGGTAAGGGACACTCTGTGAAACCCTTACAGGGAGGAGCATTTCACTGTATAAACTGCCGCCATAGAACCACAGCACTGTTCATGCTGAGAAGTGTGCTATTCAGTCTAACCAAAGTGCAAGCCGGCAAGTTTGCAGTCTGCCACTGTTGCACACCACTTTTCGACTGGCATGTTTATTATTCTGCAGTTAAGGATTGATTTTTCACCTTTTTCTTTGTTCTCCTCTCTCGAGGTCCAACTCCTTGACCTTCTTTCCACCCCATCTTCTTCAGCAGTTCAACCCCCACGGACATTTTAACTGGCACTACGAGATCCTGCAGTAGGGGTCCCCCAGGGATAATACCTTCTGACACATCAGGAGTCACAAGCCGTTTACGTCGATTTTGTTCATTTTCCTGCGACAAGAATTGTTCCTTCGTGGTGATTCTTTTCGGCGCGATTCCAAATTCACCCAAATCCTCATCGTCCATAAAATCTTCAGGTCTTTGTGATCTTTGTTCGAATTTTTTCGAACGCGATGACACGAACGTCGATGGCTGCCAACCTTCTTTCGTCCCAACCGAGTTGAAATATCCCGCAGAAAATCCGCCGGTAAAAGCGCCATGAAACCGTCTCCTGCCTTCAGTATCTGTGACAACTTGCTCGTGTATCGGTACCGCCTTTTTACGTGGTGCATCTTCTTCTAAGGGCTCGAATGGAGATCCAAAACTCGCGAGCGTATCTTCATCGTCGCTAGCCGCCATCTTGAAATTTCGCTACCTTGAAAACGCATATTTTCGCGGGATAAACCGCTGATTGTTACCTGCGCGCAAGGCATGATGCTTGATGTCAATCTGATACATAAACAAAGGTTGCTAAGTTACGACAAAGATGGCGGGCAAGGAGACACGAATTTGTTAGCTGCGAGAAATTCTTTATTTATTCTATACTGGAAGGATAATCAAGATAGACTTTCACGTAAGTAAGAAAATTAGATAAACCCTTTTCTTGATTTATCCTTCTGATTGAAAATATGAGGCGTCTACAAAGCAAAGGGAATTTCGAAAATTATTTTGCGTATTGCTTTACGAAATATTCGATATGTTAGCTCTTTTCTTGCAGTTTTTGAGCATATTTACGTTTTAAACGTCTAAAGTGTGCTTCCAGGCTAAATGATTTTGATTAAAAATCTAAACTAAGGCTTATTGTGTTTAGATACAAATGTAGGCTGTTGCAGAGCTTGTACAAATGCTATGTTTCAAATTCCAACAGTTTAAACAAAGTGCCCCGTCTAACTATTATCAACCTTTAATCAGGTTTTGATTTCAAGATGTTGTCCAGTTTGGATGCACTACACATTTCAGCTGTGTTGGAAGACTCTGTAGATCAGCTGGCGATCTTAGGCCACATCATGCCACCTACATTAGAAGGAAGGCCTGAAGCTGCACAAATCGTGGATGATGAGCTCGGACAAATTTTGCAGGATCAAAGGGATCTGGAGTCCAGATATGAAGCGGTGAGATTTCAAGATAGTATACCACTTTTCCCAGACGTCATTTTTTGGGCGGTTCATGAACCGTTTGTTTCGTGACTACTCATGGATTTAAAAGAGTGATTGCCTGATGAGGAAGTTGATGAAACCTGATGTACAGTCCACTCTTTCTTTACGGACATTTCTGTAAGACGGAAACCTGCTGTTGGTCCCATCCCCGCTGTTTTTCAGTCATTTAATGATGTAACTAAACTCCCTATGAAATGGACACCTCTCTAAAATTGACAGTTGGAGCCAGTCCCGATGGTATCCAACAGTGTGTGAAACAGGCCAAAAGAAAAGCCATTTCGGCAGACACCTGAGATCAATAGTATATTCCATAACCTGGTAAACCATTGCCACATCATATTCCAATGCAGCTTCTCCAAATAATCAGATCCCATTCTCAGTAACTACTCCTCAATCTGCTGCAATCTCTAGCCTACTTGTTGACCATCTCTGCATTATTGCTTCTACTCTATCACGAACTTAAAATGCCAAATCATGGGGTAAAGAAGCAGCTCTTTACAGGTCTCACATTGAATAGCTTGCTATCCTCCGAGAGAATAATAGATGAAACAATAGGAGCAATGCTCCTACATGTAGTCCCCCAATCAATTAATTGCGAGTATGTACTGTACCTGCTACAGTAGAGGACCAGTAGAATTACAAGCTTACAAGAACTGCTAGATATGTCACTACTGAAATTATGTAATACATTTTCATTAATCTTATTATTTTTTATTCATTTGGTGCAATTTCATGTGTTGCAGATGATGAGTAATAGAGATGATCCTAATTCTAACAACAAGAGTCAGCTAAGAGTAATGGATGATACACAACTGAATTCTGTTGCAAGATCCTTACGAGACAGTACCAATGGTATGTACCGGTACATACTGAATGATATGCTTGTGCTAGCCATGGGTGGGGTGGGGGAGGGTCAGGAGAGAATGTAGCAGTTATTTAAGATTCAAATGATGTTTTTTTTGCACAGTTAACCCTACTTATCTTATACCTGTCACTATGGGCCACTCAACCCTTCTTAGACTAAGTGCCAAAATTTAATACCTCATACCTCACCTATTGTGTAGCGAAAAGGACGTGAAATTTACTCGTACACAAAACTTCATATCTTTTTCTTGATGCAAGAAGTGAACATCATGCACTAGACAAGAAGGGGTATAATTGGTTTTAAATTAGTAAAAGATTGATAAGTCATCGTTATGTCATTCAATGTACACCAATGGTGTATTTACATTAACATGGTATTAAATCTTAATTTGTGGTGGGATGAGGAACTTTCATATGATGTGGAGTGAGCAAGGCAGATGTTACAGGGGTGCTAGAACCTCTATGTTGTGGTTAGGAGAGCACCAATATGTGAGGACATGAGGATCGAGATCGAGGAGTGGTATTTAAGATAGTGAGGTGTAGATGAAGCATCCATTGTGAACCTAGCATGGTTGGTTGGGCAATGACACACCCATTGGATGCCTTTGAATTGATGTCCTGGATGTCCTGTTGCCATAGTCATCAAAATCTCAGCATCTACTTATAGTGACTCCTGTTATTAACTGCTAAATAAAGGATTACAAACTTAAGTTGAACTGGAGAGTCTTAGCTTTCCACTCCCAGTAGCCTTTATTTCTGGCTTCCACCCCCTTTATTGCCCACTTCTGACACTGTCTTCTTGGCTACTGTGCAATATTGCACTATTTTTTCCTGATCCAATACCCGAGCTCCAAGTTGCAATGCTTATTTTCTCTCAGTTCCTGCCCCACCTCCCTGTCCCCATCTCATATCCCCTGTTAGCAAGCATGGCAGGTATACAAAGAGGAGGGGGAGGGAGGGGAAACATGCTCGTGTGTGTTGCAGTATAACTGTTTCATACAAATGTTCTCATTAGCACAGTAGACAGTGCTAGATCTTCTTGGCACTCAAAAATTTAAGTTAGTTCAATAGTAAATTAATTAATTGTTGTCTTCTGTTTTTTTTTTTCCATGCAGCACTAAACAGAAGTTTCCGACAAAACCCCTTAACAAATGACAGTCTATCAAAAATTCAAGCTGATAGGTAACTTCTTTATTTATTAAGCAGTTAACCATTTTAAGCTATACACTACAGCATTGAGGAGTTTTACCAGGGCAGTGTCATGGTGTTGGGGAGAATGAGGAACAGCAGTGGAAACACTTGTCTACTTTCTTCTCTTTTCCTCATTCTCCTCCTCATTCCTCATTCAGTTTTGTGTAACCATAAATCTATGCAAACATGGAAAACATTTTTAGTCGGTTGAAAAATTGTTCACTAATTTTTATTTTCTGTGGTAATCATTGTTCCTCCTCTACAAGGTAATCACAATCATTAAATTATAATCATTGTGATGATGTGCACTTGGTTTTTTCAACTTGGAAAAAATCCAGCCAGTATTTAGTACCAGTTGTGCTGCAATAGCACAGGCCTGCAATACATGCAGAGAAAGTTGCCTATGTTGCTCTCTTTACATGCATTGTATGCTGATGATGTTAGGGAATATTACTTCTCAAGATGAACATTTTGTTTTAATCTAAAAATGGATTTTCAATTGGAAACTAAGTGCTTCAGCTGATAACAACACAGACCAAACAGACATAAAGTAAAAATACAGTTGAACTTCCACTTATGGACACCTCCCATGATGGGACACCTCCTGTTTGGATACCCATCATGGGTCACCTATCATTTGGACACCCATCATGGGACACCTCCTGTAGGCAGTCACTAAAATATGGTCCCAGCACACAAACACTACAGTTTTAACCACCCATAAGCAGACACCTTTGCTAAGTGGACACTCTTGTCTGCGAGGTTTGACTGTACACTAGTAAATTCCACTGACATGTCATTGCATCTTTATTTATTAAGTTCAATAATTTTAAAAAATTCCACTATCAGTAATCAAGATTCAATGAAACATTCTACAATGTACATGTAATAAAGGCAGCCATTTCTATATTTCTGTAGAAAATTTCTCCAGGATGTTATGGAGGAGACACTTGCTGAAGTTGTTGCCAGCAGGTCGTTTGACTCGCTTGTCAAAGCTGTAAATACAGAGAAGGAAAAGAAAGCAGGACTTCAACAAACTATACTCAAGTAAGTTAAATTAATTAATGGATTGTTCTTGGCTAAATGTGTATTCAACATGTGTTGAGTGTGCCCATTGATTCCAAGAAGTCGGGTCAGTAAGCATAATAAGTTGCTGACTGGCCAGCCATGACAAATGTAAATAAATGACCTTTACTATTCCTCGTACCTCAAGTCTTTGTCCCTTCTGCGCAGGCTTGAAGAAACGAGCTCCTGACCGCTTGTCAAAGGGAACAAAGACCCTGGGTACGGGGATGTTAAGAAGCTTGAGAGAACAACACTGGCTATTACAAAAGGCAGGGAAGCTTAAGTGAACCACATCATAATAATAACGCTTTAATTGGGTTTTTCTCCCTTTAGGAAGAAAAAAGAATTCAAAACAACTCTTGTAACCTTGGAGAGCATTATCCAAAGCTTAAACAAGACGTTTTGAGTCTTGAGTGCTTTTTATGTAATTTTTGGCATCAGTTTTGTTTATTAATTTATTGTGTTCAACTTAACAGGGAGGAAGAAAGTCGCAAACTTGTGAAAACTCTCCAAAGGCAATTGGGAGATGTGAAAAAAGAGAAAGAAAGTGAAATTCAGGCGAGTCTCAAAAGGCATTCTTTAAAATCTTGATCGTTAGATGTCGTTTTTGCCTTACTTCGCCTTTATTTGCAGAATATTTTGTTGGCAGATTTAGGTTGGGTTTTACAATAAAAAATCATTTCAAGATACTAATGAATTTTTTTGTGAACAAACAATGCAGCAAAGAAATGAAATGATTGCCCATCTTAAAGATCAGCTACAAGAAATGAAGGCTAAAACGAGCATGGAAGGAAAGTACATCAAGAAAGACGCTGAGGTAAAATTTTCAATGTTGTACAATCCAGAAAGCTATCATTTGGGCCAAAAAAAACCCAACAAACTGTCATTTGTCATTCTACAAATGACAGAAGCGAGAATGACTAATGATGACAACTTGGATGGAAACGGATTACAATATCGTCAAACTTGAAATCAAAAAGACACGCTCACATTTTCAAGTGTCCTTAAACTCAGCAAAACTCCAATTTTTTCCGTTTAGGTATAGTACGTTTTAGTAGCGTTTTTATTCCATAAATTTAGCAGGGAGAAACTTTCTACAGCAAATAAGCCAGAAAGAGCTCAGGGAACCTATTAATCTCATTTAACTTTTGCGTTTTGCATTTTGCCTGTTTTAGGTTCGCGTAAGTTGCACTCAAAAACGATGTCAGCAAGGAGAGAACTCTTTGAAAGAAGATCTTGAGGTAGGAGTGTCTCTATATGCTGAACAATCTTCTGGGATGTTCACGGATGTTTTCACGCCATGAACGAACTCCAATAAAACCAATTCTTGCTACTCTCCACAGCCGAATCTTTTGTAAATTCACTTGTAAATGAAACCAAGATTTGAACTCAATCAATTAAAGTGATATTTTCTGTTGCTACCGGCATCAGACTATACATTTTAACGGTAGAATACTTTACAATTGGTTCATTGAGATTATAGCGATCTAATTAAGCCATTCTCACTGAAAAACTAAGGTTGCGCATGATAAAATCAGATTGAGCTTAATATTTGTCTACAACATCACCATACATTGTTCTACTACTTACCGTGTCTCTCAGCTTTATGAACCAAGCACGGTTTTGTTAGAATTCATTGCTGGACCAAACCATTGCATACACGACTGTTTGTTAAACCGCGTTCACGTTTTGCTGGTTCAGGATTATCCAAGCAATCCTTTCCTTGCACTTCATAATCTTCCACAATGGGATAGTAGCTGTTTATCCGCTGATTCTTGTTTCTTTTCTTGTTGGCAGACGTTGCGCTACAAAATAGACGAAGAAGCTCGAGTTAATGCTGAAATTGAGACGTATTTACGCCAACATCATCAAGTGAGTGGACATTATCCTCGCATCACGGTCATTTCGAGAAGAATGAAAACTTAGCGCATATTATAACCTGTCATACAAAGATTCCCTTCCCTTTTCACTCGGAAAGAAGGAAAAAAAAAGGATTAATAAAAGGGGAATAGGAATTTGCAGTGGCATTTCCACAGAAATTCATCCACTTTTTCCACTGTTTCCGATCGAATTGGAATTTCGAAGAGTTGATTTTTGTCGAGGGAGGACAACCGGAGAGCCGGGAGAAAAAACCCTCGGAGCAAGGACGAGAACCAACATTGGTTGGGCCACATTGGTTGGTGGCGAGCGCTCTTACTACTGCGTCAGTGCTCCCCACAAAAAAAAAAAACGTTTTCTTGAAAATATATTCAGATTTTGTTGCAGTCCAAACAGTTTACAGATTTTAAGAAGAGACGTTAAAGGCATTTTGCTGCTATTTTTGCAGATATTGGAAGAAAAAGTCGAATACTGGATGGAAAAATATGACCGCGATGTTGAACAGAAACAACACGAGTTGGACGTTTTGAAGGTTTGTATTCCTGATAAACATCAAATTTCTCCTCATAGTATCAATACATTGCAAAGCAGACAGGTAATGAGAATAAAGCAAATCATCAACTAGGGGATATTGTCTTGATTTGCCACAAAATTCTCAGAACTAACATTATAATAAATGTATACCATTAAGAAAGGAGAATTTAATGTTTCGTCTATGATTGTTTTACTTTTAGGCGTCCAAAGCTAATGATCTTGCAAAGCTTCAGGAACTCACGCAGAAGGTAAGAAACTGCAAGCCTCGGTTGCCCAAAGGGGGAGGGGGCGGGGAATAAACCCATATCCACTGGTTCATTCACTATCTGATGGATAGCGTGGTTGGTGTTGTAACACATCTACTGAACAGCGATTTATCCAGTGCGTAGCGTTATACGTCTTATAAACAACCTGTTCTAGCTAATTGTTTTCGGTTTTTTGCCATCAACTATCTATGCCACGCTATACAACACTGCTGCTGTTTGCTGTTGACTGAATGGATCATTAAGTTTTTATCTGTAATCTGTTAGGATATTTACAATAGATAGTTTTAATTTTACCATCCGGTGTTGTTATATGCACACATGTAAACTTTTTTGGACGGAAGTAGTATCTGTTATTTAACGTGGGCAACGGTAGTTTCAGCCTCGTTCCCAGGGTCTTTCGCTCCCCGCCACCTCTCTTCTTCCGCTCGGGGAAAGAGAGAAGCTCTGCGGTACTTTTTATTTCTTAGCATAAAATATCACCTATTGCATAGCGAAAATGAAGTGAAATTTACTCGTTAGGAATAACTTCACGTCTTTTTCGTGATGCAAGAAGTGAACATCTTGAGCAAGACGAGAAGTGGCATCGTTAAGTAACTAATAAAAAAAATTCTTATCTCGCACAAACACAACACTGACCCGGGCCAGGGCTCGAACCCGGGCCGCTCGATCCGGAATCCATCGCGCTAACTATTAGGTCCTCCCGCCACGTATAAACGCCGGGGGCGTTTATTTAAAACTTGGCCTCAGAGACCCGGCGTTTATTTGAAGCCGGCGTTTAATCGGGGTCCGGCGTTTATTTATGAAGTAAAATTTTCAATCATTTTTAAGTTGATTTATTATTTCACATTCTTCGAAACCCATGAACAGTTTGTCGTGGCGGGACGTTGTATCCCTTGGACCCGACCTCAAATTATGTCCGTTTTTACGACTGAATTTATTCAGGAGTATTGTGGGTAGCCATGGTTGGTCGGTTGGTCCATCATCTGTAAACTTCTCATTGCAACTCCGCTGACCAGCAGATATACTTGTAGAAATAGAGTAGTAAGGCGGCCGTATAAAAGCGGCCGTATAAAGGCGGTCTTTTAAATTTAAAGGGGTTTACAAGAAAAACCAGAAGCAAAGAAACAAAATATGGCTGGCAATTACGTGAAGAATTAAGTAATCGACCGCCAAAACTGAGTGAACATTGAGAGCCAGTAATCTGCATTAATCGATCGATTACTTTCGTGTCTATCTTTCGAGATAGCGTAGTACATGTAGTCGAATGTAGAAGCATTCGAAAACTAAATCGGGTTTCACATAAGCTTCATAAGCGATGGATCTATCTAGAAACCAGAGCGTTGGCTAAAATCGAGTGCGTGGCTGCTTGTTCCCAAGAAAAGGAAAAGCTTTTCAGATGAAACAGCACAATATTACATTTGTACCTGAATCAGTCTATTAGGATTATTTTATTTTTTTACAGCGTTATTACTTAACAGCCTACATTTAAATTATTCTGCAATGCATAACTACGGAGCGATATTATAAACAAACCATTTTAGTGCTATGGGTTAAAAAAAGAAAAAAAAAAGGAAAAAAGAAAAAAACTATCTCCTCTAGGATTCGAACTCGCGACCCCTCGATCCGCAGTCAGATGCCTACCTGACTGTGCTACTTAGACGTACTTAGTCACGTTAGACGAAAATATCTTATATCAATGTAATCGACATTCCGCCGTTTATCTGTTATCATGTGCATCAAAGGAATGTTTGAATCACCTGCTGCTCATAAATTTTCAAGGAATGAAAACTAAACTTTTAAACTTGGCAAAAAAATTCAGTCGTGGCTCGAAGAGCTCTTTGATTCTCATACATACGGCATTACATACGGCCCGTGTATATTGTAATCAGTTTTGTGCAAACAGAACAGCTAGCAACTTGGAACAAGGCGGCCTTGAAGTCCCTATTACTGTTCAATGCGCGATTTCCACCCAGAAAGCACAATTTTTGACAAGGCTAAAACAACTGATAAACAAACGCTGGAGGGATCCTCGCAATTTTAGCGACAGCGAGCACTACAACAAAAGAAAGAGAGTGCGTAAAAAACAAAAAGAGCATGGCGGAACATTGACTAACATTACTATATTTTCAATTTTGTGTTGTTCTACGTCATAAACCGCAGTTAATGTTACGCCAGACTTATTCGTTAAACATTAATTAAAATAACAAAAGCCGTATACCATATAGTACGCGTCATATCAGTGCTTTTCTAGTGAATATCTTCACTTATTGGATCGACTCAAATAAACGCCGGGACCCCGAATAAACGCCGGGGGCGTTTATTTAAAACTTGGCCTCAGAGACCCGGCGTTTATTTGAAGCCGGCGTTTAATCGGGGTCCGGCGTTTAATCGAGAAAATACGGTACATTTACTTTGTTTTTATCCTCAGTACTCCGAGTATGAGAAAGTTGTAATTGAGGACCGCGTTGCGAAGGAGCAAGCCAGACGAAAAGCAGAGCAGGAATTAGAGGAACTCAAGGCTGCGACCAAAGTAAGTTACACAAAGTTAGCTTGTTTCACATAAGTCATTCTTAAAGGAGAAGTTCACTCCAGAATAGCCATTTATTTTCTTTACGCCAATAAAAAGTTTCTACAAAGATACGTTATCCACCAAAATTTCAGCCTCCAACGTGCGCTATAACCCTACGAAATCTTTCTTTGAAGTAGCCCAAAACTCGACAACTGAACGCCGCCATCTTGGAGCTGGTAATGTATGCGTGACGTCAAAGAGCTCAGCCTGAAGTTTGGCGGGGAAATTTAAATACTCGAAACTCCTTATTTCTTTGTATTGGCTTTTGTTTGTCAAAATGTCTGTTTGTGCAGCAAAATTTTGCTCACACAGAGCTCCAAGAAATACAAAAAGAGGTGTTTTATTTTCACCGTCTTCCGATATTTAAAAGAATAATTGCTCAAAAGCGGACAAAAATATTTGTGTGTTCCGAAAACTATGTGGAAGACCTCTTCAAAGTAGATCAGAGATGCAGTCTCCTGGCTGGAAATACCCACAAAAGATAGAAAAAGCCAGACGCAATATAAAACATTTTTAGGAAATCTCCTTCTGTAACTCCCTTCAAACGATATGCAAGCGAAAGAGGGCGAAAGAATAAGGAAAGAATGGAGGTAAGTCATTTTGCTTACCGTGTTTTCTCAAATCAAACACCTCCGGCGTTTATTTCAAACTTGGCGGGGTCCGGCGTTTATTAACGAAGTGCAATTTTCTGTAATTTTTTCAGTCCCGATAACCACGATTTTTCTTGTCGTCCCGGCCGACAAACTGCTCTTGGGTCTCCGAGGATAATTTTTACCAAAGTAACAGTATTGCATACGGCACGTGCATGTGGCAATCAAGATTTGTTACAAACCGAACTGCAGAACATAAACAACCAATGAGTCCATAAACGGCAATGTCGCCAACGTCCTCCGCAGTTATAAACGTTCACTGTTATAAACAGCAGTGCGTCAGTCATGACAACACGAACGCGAACATTGCTGTTTCATTTTGTTTACAGCATCCATCCTAGTTATTTTACGCCGGACTTTCCTTGAACATTACAAAAAAAAAATACCAAAGAAGCAAACCGTACCAGTTTGTCGTAGCAGTGCTATTTAACCCTTTAACCGGCAATCGTACATATGTGTACGAAAAACACCAGCAGTGATTGAAAACACTCTAGCTTTTACATATCTGGGCACATGATATTAATGACTGCTTTTTATGGCAAAGTGATAATTTTCATAGCTTTAAAAGCCAACTAACTGACTACAACTCTTAATTTCTGTTGCATATGGTTGTTTGTTCAGCAGCAAATTTGAAAATGCCCGTTTTCTACGTAACAGGACAACAACAAAAAACACACATCTTTGCCTCCATTTTTTTAATGAAAAAATAATTCTGACTTCAAAAATATACATTTGCAGCAAACTTCAACCCTATTCCCTTCCGTTCAGCAAGGAAATTTCCCATCAATCATTCAGAAGACTCAGCAATTACTATTCGATTAGAGCTATGCTTGCAAACCTGTAATTTCCTCGTTGCTGACCGAAAGGGATGCTTGCACCGATTGCATTCTTTGGAAGTCAGAACTCGTCCAAAATGCCTTGGCAGGTCTTGGAATCCACCCACAGAACGGCCAGAGAGACAACTTTACCCATGGACCGCCATCTTTCGATTCGAATATTTCTGGCGTTCCAATCAAGACAAAATCATCTCTCACCTCTGGTTTCTTTCAGATGCTGGCCTCTACCCACCACTCTAGCTTAATGATGCCAGCCTGGGGGCTTCTGCAGTGAAAAATGACTCGAAAAATCACTTATAAACACAAAACGAGCCAAATCCAAGCCCAACAGCTCGCTTACGAACGAAGCAACTGCCGACTACTGACGTCACAATAAAAATCTGAGCCCTCGGTGTTTCGAAACAGCACACATTTTTACTTGGACTTCTTATATGCAATCACGAAGTTCTACAGAATGTATAAGCCCAAAAAACCCCTTAAGAAAGTCACAGAAATCTGCCGGTTAAAGGGTTAAGAGAGGGTCCATATGAAATCCATGCAATATTAAAATTTGAGTCTACATCGACCCTCTCAGATTTCCTTTATATTTTGCATGGGGCTACATATTGAGATGATAATGCTGTAGGTAGAATATTATCGCAAAATTCTTTAACGTGTGGAAGATATCGTGGTCAACGTGCCCATGGTCGGTTTTGAGCCAAAAAATACCTAAATTTTGACCCATCTTTCGACCAAAATATCTCTGCAAGAATTGAAGCCTTTCATATAAAAATACCACTGTAATTAGTATCACCTAGTACAATTTAAATGATATCATCAAGATTTTTCATCGCTCTCACGTTTAGTAGTAAACCTATTTTAAAAATAAGGTATTTCGGGCAATGCGTGACACTAGAGATTTTAGGGTAAAATTACGTTTGAATATCGCCGATGCGGCGTTATTCTGATGGTTCCATTAGCCATTATTTTGTAAAACATTTACTAAATAATAAATTAAAGTCAAAAAAAGTATGTTAAGTTCAATCGGCACGTATGATTTTAGCGTACAAAAATGTGGTACATGTGAGCAAAACAAAAACAAAGTTCTGAAAGTTTTAGAACGAGTTTCATAACATGACGGATAGGTCGGCTGAGGACGTGAGAAATACCGCTTACATAAATCCAATAAACCTTTTAGCATCTAAAGTGGTTCGTGATGTTAATTATCCGGCTATTTAGTGCCCATAAATACAGACTTACAGCGTGAGAAAAGGTAAACAAGCCACTTGACATGTTCATCATCGATCGAATTCAAGCGTATCTTCACGTGCAGATTGGAAAGAGAAAACGTCGCTCACTCCTGTCTACCTGGTAGTTATAATGTTCACAAACAATTCTGCAAGGATTTAGTTTCCACTTTTCTCGTAAGCGATGGCCTCAGCACTTCACATTTTCATAAGCCTGGTAAGTTACTTTTCACCCGGGCGCCATGTTGTTTTGGACTAGTACCCAGTCTCTCAAGACTTGCCTCAGTGCTCGATCGAAACGCTGGAATGGACCATTGTTTTACTCGAAGCGTAGTATAGTACAGTACAGACGATTTCTTTCCGTGGCGCTCTCTGTCCAAACAATTTTTCCAGCTGCATCTTTCTGCAGACAATGTTTTTTGATGTCTTCAAACAATTTATGTGGGCATTTTGCTATTGCAAACAACATTTTTCAGGATTTTTGATCCCACTTGGCCACTCCTCCAAAAAAATAATGTTGCTTCCCTAACTGAATGTTTGATTTATAGTGTGGATGTCAAAACCATTAATGCCAATTGAAAGGTCTTTCAAAGGCCTTGTTAACAAAATCGAACGACCGCGCAGTTCGATTTTGTTAATAACGCGTATAATTACATACCCAATTGGACTTTACTCAATCTTTATACACTGGGGTTATATCCACCATCTCTCTAGCTCCTGTTCGTACCATATTGCAGATCAATGTGATATATGAAAAAGTTAAAGTAGCTTATACACAATATTACTTTCAAATTAATGAAAACACTTATGAAGTACTAATAAACCTTAAGTGAGGTTCTCTGCGACAAATCGCTTCGTGTGTACTACTTCAAAACGTCCCTGCAACAAGGCGTTTGTTCGGTGCACCTGCAGCGAATTTGGAAGAGGGAGAATGTAAACTAGTTTTTGAATTCAATACATGAAGCTCTCTCATTGGTTAGTTTATATTTTGTCGCAGAAGTGCACACACGCTGCGACAAGGCTGCTTTCACTCATTTTGTCACTGCGATCAGTCGCACGAATTTAAACTGGTTTTAGTTCATGTCTGGTGCAGCCTCGCCCTCGTGGATCATGTCTTTCGTGCGCTGTCGACATGTCGTCATGCTGACGCGTATATTTGCATTCTGCTCGCTTGCTGCAAGTAGTTTCTTTTTCGTTGCTCTAGCCTTCACTATATCCTTCTTTCTTTCATCCGTGCTCTCCACTGGCTTCGGGCAGTGCGACTTAGGGCTTTCCAAAAAGTTGCCCGTAACATCTCAAAAAGTTGCTCCAAATATCCAAAAAAGTTGCTTCTGATAATAAAAGTTGCTCAAAAGTTGCTCCAAAAAATTCAAAACGCTGCTTCTAATCAAGAGAATTTCTCTAAATATATGCAAATTTCCCTTTGATGGTAAGATTTGTTAGCAGTTTTATGCAATTTTACAGCAAAAGAAGTATCTAAACAACATCTTAAGGGGAAAATTTGTTAAGTAACAAGGATTCCTTTAACTGGGAAAAATCGTGAAGATATTGATGACGTCATGTTTGCTGACGAGTTTTGTAATGTTTTATACAGAATGAGCCGAATGTTGAAACGTCTTCAGATGTCCCTCGAAAATCTTCGGCAAACATCGTAAGTCTTCGGAAACGTTCGTTTTGCCTTAGAACAGCACTCGTATAATCTTCGGAAATCTTCGGTCTGGAAATTGCTCAAAATGCAACAAGTTGCTCGAGAGGAAAAAAGTTGGTCCAAGGGGGAAAAAGTTGCTCGAAACATGAAAAAATGCCAAAAAGTTGCCGAGCAACTTGTGGAAAGCCCTAGTGTGACTCAAAGGGCTTCGATGTGGAGCCGTTTTCTATAGCAACCGTCCAAGCACTTACCTCTCAGTCGGGTTTCCGCTTTCGCCTCGGGGCCACTCCGCTGGTGCCTCATTCCTTTTCATTCCCAGCCAAACCCCGCCTTCAATTCGTTGCGTAGCTTAACAGACATTAACGGCAGAGGTCTCGATCCCTGGCGCAGAACAGAAGGACCGTAGACTCTGGGAGCGAGAACGGATCATTCCATCTCAAGTCTCCGGTGCATGCGCACAATTAAACCGGAACCATAAATGGCCCAGAGGGCAGAGGACGGCCCAGTTCGGTCAAGGCTGACGGAAAATGGGCAAGTTCTTGGAACGAAATTTAATATCTAAACTCGTTTACCAACCGCTGGTTTAGGGGAACGAAGTCCCTGGGAACAAGGATCCAGAACAATTTCAACAAATTTGGAATCACCCGTATCTCTGATAGTGCTCCTACTGATTTCCTAATTTAAAGCTAGAATGACGGACCGACGTATCGACGGAATTAAATGTTTGTATAAGTGTAGATCAGCGTGCCTTTTTACAACTCATGATTCGTCTTTGCCTTGACCAGGTTGTTGAAAGTTCGTTTTCAATGACACTCATAATCATACTCTTTTGTTCTATTTTATCTTTCCTGTAGGCAATCCTTAGAATAAATGTAAATGAGTGAAATACTGTAAATGATTTAATAAACGCCCCACTCTCAAATAAACGCCTCCCCCTGAGGTGTAAAATTTGTATTGGAGGCCTCTACTAATAAACGTCCCGTGTCTAATAGACACCCCTGTTCTCCCCGTCACCCCTCCCCCCCCCCCCCGCGTAAACGTTTCATGGAGTAAAAAACACGCAATTTTCTTTAGTTAGTTAATTGATTCACTCGGACATCGAAGGGACCAAAGGAGCTAGCTAGCCAACATGGTTTACCCCGATGCGATGACGATGAAGACATCGATATCGAACAATCTGTGAACGACATCTTTAGGCTTTGCATTAGAAAAGATTAGAGTAGTCTCCTACTCACGAAATCTGTTCCTATCTTTATCCGGGAGCAAACTACGCGTCATATTTACATACTTGTTTGTCTATTTGTTTCGTTACAGTTAGAGTGAAATCATGGGCTCCTGGTGAAATGAATGCCCCTTTTCTACTAAACGCCTCATATTTATTTAAAACTCCTGCATGTAACCCTTAAATTAAAAAGCCCTGGCGTTTATAAGATTATTTACGATAAGTCAGTATTAAAGGCTAATTTTTCGATTTCAGATTTTCAAAATTAAAAAAGGTGGAAAATTAAAGCCATGGCGATTTGTGGCGTATTGGATCGTTTATAGATGACTCAATACATATCCCATGGCCCCTGAATGTCAGGTCCTTCTTGAAAGCACATAAACGAAGCCATGACAATCGCAATATGATCTGAGTCAGAGTGAAATTTGAGACATGAAATTTGAGATAAAATTCACAAGTCGGTCTGTCACGCAATCAACTATTGTCGGTGTTCTTCGAAGAACGACAGCCCCAAAAACCACTTGCAATTGTGCCGCAGATTCTTACTGGATGAAAACGATGACTACATAATTTCTTTGCAGTGGAAACATGTTTTTTGTATGTGAACAAAACACGCGACCGAATTCTAAAACAAGTCGGTTTTCATGATCGGTGGATATTATATTTGATGCCTCGCCGCCAACTTGTTTTGATAACATCTGTTCTTAAATTACTATGGTGCTGGCAAATACGGCAAAACGCAGCTTACACACCAAGAGGGCGATGCCAAAAACCCTTGAAGGAAATGACTTTTATGCAATGATGCTTGCTTGTGGGGATATCTTTCAAATTGGTGCAGTACGACCAGCAGGTCGGTATGACCTTTGTGTTCGTTTGAATTTGTTTAATTTGCTTATTACCAGCCAACGACTTCCAGTAGTTTAAACTACTAACGATTTAAAAGTATTTTTATGCAAAAAGCTTCATAACGATGTTTTACTTCTTATAGCAACATTCTATTAAGTTTATATTTTACAAACTCTGAACTTATCACGATTTCCGTGTTGAGCTCATTTGCATATTGTCACGAAGTTAACACCATTTATTGATGCGAACCTGTAATTCCTCTTAAACTTAACAGAGATTTTATTTGATAAATAGAGACACCATTTCCTTGGCAATCTATTGATACTTTCAAATTCGATTGAAGAAACGCCGCATGTCTACAAACAACGACTTTTGAAACCCCACTTTTTTGATACGAATTGAATAAGGAGATTTGGAATGTTGCTTTCAGCCAAACGCAGCAAATGACACAAGTTTACTGAACGTTTTTCTATTGTTCGGGACTTGATTTGTCTTATGTAAAAGTTTCGTATCATTTCTTTTTATATTTAGCCTGTAGCAGGGGATCAAACATGGTGAATATTTTTAGGTCAAATTTAAGTACTTTCCACTGTCTGACAGTTTGATTGACATTTCTCCAAAACAATAAACAATTGAACCAAAATATTGCACATGGTTAATGTACTAGTGAAGTTACACAAGTGTGCCAAATTTGAGGGAAATCGGTGAGATGCGCTGTAGACTCGCCTGCATGGTTCTCGTGCGGACTCACTCTTAAGAGAATATATTTACTTGTTTGCTCGACCGCAAATAAACGCCGGGACCTCGATCAAACGTCCCCGGCGTTTATTTAAAAGTAAGCATTTTTGACCCGACGTTTATTTATACGAAGCCGGAGTTTAATTGATGACCCGCGTTTAATCGAGCAAATACGACGACGGCAAATATTAAATTACAGCATGAACAAAAATTGACTTACATTGGCAACAACACTTCTCAGAATAGAAATAACAAAACGGGCTAAGTTGTTAAAAATTTTGTATGTAATGACTGGGTTGTACATGTAAATAAATATAGAAGGAGAAAAAGACAGAGAAAAAGATACAAACAAGTAATAAGTTTAGTTAAAATTTTGCTTGACCTAAAATGAAATAATTCAAACATTTCTAGCTCAGTCAGTCAACTACAAAAATGACATAAAGTTCACTTTGGGAGTTGCGATCTTATATTTGATCAAGAAGAGTTTCTCTGGTTGATTAAAAGTCTTCCCTAAAATCAACTAAAAAAAGAAATAACATAAACGCATCATTGGTTGGTATTGCGTCTGTCTCTTTTTGTGTGTGTGGGTATTTTCACGTAGGAGACTGTATCTGTGATCTTCTTCAAAGCAGTCTCCCGTATAGCTGCTTTCGGAACACACAAATATTTGTGTTCGCTTTGGCAGTAATTTTTCGTCCCTACCCATTCTTATTGAATAATTTTTCTTTTAGATATTGAAAGTCGGCGAAAAGATTTTTGTATCTCACTTGTATTTTGACAAACAAACGCCACTACAAAGAAACACGGAGTTTCGACTATTAAAATTTTCCCGCTAAACTTCAGGCTGAGCTCTTTGACGTCACGCATACATTACCAGGCTCCAAAATGGCGGCGTTCAGTTGTCGAGTTTTGGGCTACTTCAAAGAAAGATTTCGTAGGGTTATAGCGCACGTTGAAGGCTGAAATTTTGGTGAATAACATATCTTTGTATAAACTTTTTATTGGCGTAAAGAAAATAAATGGCCATTCTGGAGTGAACTTCTCCTTTAAATGACCATTGTGGCCAATTTTAATTATTTCATCGAAAAGCTCAAACATAGTAGAGCAAAGGAAACGCAGCAATGATGGTTTAATTTTGTAGAGCAGTACTCGACAAATGACAGGAGCCCATTAGAAAGTGAGGATGACTAACGTTGACAAGGATGGAAATGGATTGTTATATGTGTTATCTTCAATTATTTTTCAATGTACATAGTTTTCTTCAAATTGAAGTAAACTTCCAAATAATAGCTAACTCAAGTAGGAAAACAAAGAATTAGTTAAAATGAACCAAAAAGAAAGAAGGATGGTTAAGATTGGAAAGGATAGAAGCGGATTATGAAAAATGGAATTTAGGCTGAAAGAACTGACACTGTCTTGCTCTTTCAGTTGCAGTCGTGGTGGCGCGGGACCATGGTGCGTAAACAGCTCGGACCTTACAGCAAGAAAAAGAAGAAGAAAGGAAAGAAAGGCAAGAAATCTGGAAAGAAAGGAGGAAAGAAGAAAAAGAAGTAAACTTTAAACACACGAACATAAAGCTTTGTACAGTAACTTGTAATCATTTGTACAGGATCAATAAACGGCTTATAGCAACAACTCAAACTCGTGTAAATTTGCTAATAAAATATCGATTTGAAAAAGAAATGTTCTTGTGTTTTCTGCTTTTCTTTTCGTCAGCGCAAGGAACGCGGACTCTGGCCAAGTCCATTTTTTGGCGCACAGTGCTCATTTTCGATTGTTAGCCAATCAAATTTAAGCATATACGACTGGAAGTCGTGGATCGCGGACTTGGCTAGAGTCTGCGTTCTATTTTTTTTTTTTTAGTCTGCGTTCTTGTTGCTGACAAGTAGAACAGCTGGCTCAGGGGACGAAAATTGAGGGGTAATCATTCATGGTTACGAGCGCGCATGCGTCACACTGCATTTGCCTCTGATCACCATGTGACGTAATGCCTAGCTCGCTTGCTGGCTCTCACAGCGGTTGAAAAATTAATATACATAAAAGTAGTTTTGTGCCAAAAGCAGGTGGAAATGGTCTGTTGTTAAAGATCACGTCACTACAAGTGTTTAATTGATCTAATCGGTGGTTAAGATGCGCTTTTTTTTCGACAGAACATCACTTACGGTTTAAGGTGCAAAATACATTGTACCCTGCCCGACGTACCAGGAAAGTAACTCTTCTAGCAGGGTATAAAAATAACAACAACAACTTTTATTTAAAAACGGTAAAGAACACTTCAAAATTAGAAAAAAATCATCTCCCTGCAACGTAAAGACACTAGTATTGGACATTAAATGCAGAGAACTCAGACAAACTATTCCCTCACTCAAACAAATTAAACAAAATTTATTCGTATTGAGTTCTGCGTTGTGACAGTTGCTAAGGGTTTTTTCTCGTGTATGCAGCTGTAACAACGAGACAGATGTAAGTATGCAGAGGAACAAACATCCGTGTCAATGGAAGAAAATTGCTCGCGATCCTTGAACACTGCTTCTTCCGTGGTTTTAGCCTCGTTAAATGGCGTTTCCGGCTTTTTAACAATAACTGGTATAGAACATATACTTTAAGTGGCACTACATAAAAGCGCCTACATAGTCAAATAACCTACAGCCATGCAGCGGCATTACGTTTTTGCTATACACAATGAATATCTAATAAGTCAGCAGTACCGTGCACAATTCAAAAAGAATATCGTTGCCCAAACAGAATTTTGAGTTTTCGTTTGTTACGACAATACGTCAAACTACAAGGATAATTTATTCATGCCTATTGCATTGACAGCATTTACATTAGTTTACAAACTTTTATCTGAAAAGCTTTGCGGAAATCGAAACTGCGAAGAGTTCTGCTTAAAAAAAATAGAACATTTGAAAAGCTTGGCGACATTTGAAACAGGGAAGAGATCTGATTAAAAAATGGGAATAGCCTTCATAAAACCATAATGGTTTTCATTTCGACAGTTTTGACGGAATTGCGAATCGTTAACGCAAAACAACAATCGTAAAACGCAAGCTTTCCATTTCTTCCCTCCGCAAATGCCAAGTGGCTCTAGAGAAAATTTTTATTAATGAATAACGATCGATGTTTTAAGTGTAATTTAAAATAGAAGTGAATAAAATCTTTTAAAGGTGCGTTGTCACTGTTGCCTAAGGATCGAAACTGCTCTAAAGTTATTTTCACTTTTTAAGCGATAACGTCTGCAGTTTTGACTAATAAGCAGAAGAACAAACGTCTACGCCAATGGAAGAAAATTGCTCGCGATCGTTGACCAGTGCTTCTTCTGTGGTTTTAGCCTCGTTAAATGGTGTTTCTGGGTTTTTAACAATAACTGGTAATTTGGTTATTCTTCTTGCATTGTACAAAACACCTTTTCTCAAGAAGACAACTTCAAACTATTTCGTTGCCTCGTTAGCTTGCGCCGATCTCTCTGTGGGTCTGTTTGCCAACTCGTTATACATCGCGTTAAGTGGTTTTGTTTCTCTTCAAGAAATTCAAGAGTTAAAGAACGCTGAAACTTTTGTTTGGTTGTTAACCACGACAGTCACGACTTTTAATTTGTGTTTTGTTGCAATTGATCGTTACATCGCTATTATTCACCCTCTACGGTACTCTGGGGTAGTAACCACAAACCGACTTTTCCGGGCGGTTGTTTGCATGTGGATCTTCGCTGTTTTATTCGCAGCCATCAGTTTTTACCTTCCGTACAACGACTTGCCCATGCTGTGGATAATTGGCTCTGCTGTGACATTTTTCTTTCCTCTGGGAGTACTTTTATTCTGTTATTTTCGCATTTGCTTAGTTGCGAAGGCGCACAATTCTCGGTGGAAACGACAACCCACTTTCGACAGCTCAACTAGATTTGTCGAAGAGTTGAAAAACCGAAAGGCTGCCGTGACATTTGCAATCATAACAGGCCTTTTTGTTGCTCTGTTCCTGTCAACACTTGTAGTAAACTTCGTTGGTATGGCCTTACGCAGACAATGCCATATAATGCGAATCAACATAGCCTGGTTTTGGGTGGCAGCTATTTCTTACACTTCTTCAGCAATAAACCCTTGGATCTACGCTTTTAGAATGACAGATTTCAGGCGGGCAATAAAGCAGTTATTGCACAGAGCATTTCTACTCTGAGAACAATATCGAGGAATAAAATCATATGTAAACCAAACGGTTTTAGCGAATTTTTGGTGATAGCGAACACTCGATTTTCTCCTTCACGACGGCAGAAAGGTATCTATAACAGCCAAGGGAATTTAAATCTCGTATTGGTTTTTTTTGCCATGCAGGATAAAAGACACTGATAAACAACACTCCATTGGATGTAGAGTTCAGTATTAAGTACAGTGTTCAAGTCATTCCACTGAAACAGTTTGGGAAGAATACGTCAAACTACAAGGAGAATTTATCCAAGCCCATTGCATTGAGAGTTTACATGGGTGGATAGGAATCTTTTATTTGAAAAGATTGGTGAAAATCGAAACAGTGAAGAGTACTGCTTAAAGGAAATGAGAATAACTCGCAATTGTAGAGTGGTTTCCATCCTTCATTTCAAATTTCGAAAGTTCGACTGAATAGCGAATCTTTTATGCAAATCAACAATCGTATAACGAAAGCTTCTCCATTTCTTCTCCGCAAATGCCGGGTGGCAGTGAATGTTTTAAGTGTAAAATAAAAATAGAAGTGACTTAAATGTTTTGAAGGTGCGTGGTCATCTGTCACAGTTGCTATAAGGATCGAAACTGCTCTAAAGTTATTTTCACTTTTTTAGCGGTACACGTCTGCAGTTTTGACTAATTAGTTGAAGAACAAAACTTCCACGCCAATGGAAGAAAATTGTTCGCGATCGTTGACCAGTGCTTCTTCAGTGGTTTTAGCCTCGTTAAATGGTGTTTCTGGGTTTTTAACAATAACTGGTAATTTGGTTATTCTTCTTGCATTGTACAAAACACCTTTTCTCAAGAAAACGACCTCAAACTATTTCGTTGGCTCGTTGGCTTGCGCCGATCTCTCTGTGGGTCTGTTTGCCAACTCGTTATACATCGCGTTAAGTGGTTTTGTTTCTCTTCAAGAAATTCAAGAGTTAAAGAACGCTGAAACTTTTGTTTGGTTGTTAACCACGACAGTCACGACTTTTAATCTGTGTTTTGTTGCAATTGATCGTTACATCGCTATTATTTACCCTCTACGGTACTCTGGGGTAGTAACCGCAAACCGACTTTTACGGGCGGTTATTTGCATGTGGATCTTCGCTGTTTTATTCGCAGCCATTAGTTTTTACCTTCCGTACAACGACTTGCCCATACTGTGGACTATTGGCTCCGTTGTGACATTTTTCCTTCCTCTGGGCGTACTTTTATTCTGTTATTTTCGCATTTACTTGGTTGTAAAGGCGCTCAATTTGCGGCGGAAACGACAACCTACTTTCGACAGCTTACCGCCATCTGCCGAAGAATTGAAGAACCGAAAGGCGGCCGCGACATTTGGGATCATAACAGGCCTTTTTGCTGCTCTGTTCCTGCCAACACTGCTCGTAAACTTTGCTGGAATTGCGTTAGAAAGACAATGTCATCGAATAAAACTCAACATAGCCTGGTTTTGGGTGGCAGCTGTTTCTTACAGTTCTTCGGCAATAAATCCTTGGATATACGCCATAAGGATGTCAGATTTCAGACGGGCAATAAAACAGTTATTGCACAGGGTATTGAACCCAATAAGCAACACCAGAGAATAGAATCCTATACTGCAAGAGTTAAAGTACATTGCGAAACACTTTTTGTTGTAAACATATTATTTACAAGGCTAAAAAGTTATAAAATTTAAAAAGAAACCAAAACGACTTGTTGTCATCATCAGACTTGTAGTCATCAGCCTGGTGATGACAACAAGTCGAAAACGTTTTGGTTTCTTTTTTAATTTTATAACTTTTTAGCCTTGTAAATAATATTTTTACCTTTTTAGCGGACATTATGTCACTTTTTGTTGTGACACACAAGTAATTTTAGTCAAGTGAAAATTGGTAAGAATAGAAGGGAGTCTGTCATTGGTTAAATCATCTGCAATTGCAATAGGCTAACGTTAGATTTCAGCAATTGCAAGTGATCTAATCAATGACAGACTTGTGTTGACAGACAACTGATTTTAAGAGTTTGTAAAATAAGTTGTCTGTCAACAGAAGTCAATTAATCTATCGACAATTAATATATTATTATAGAGAAATAATAAAATATTAGATACATTTGTGTAGCGCTAAAACTATAAATACCGGTATCCTAAAGCGCTGTTAATACTGATTTACATATTGAAATAGCATAAAAACATAAGAATAAAATGAATCAAGGTACAAATGAAACCAAAAAAGGTCAAGAAATAGTATAGGCTTAAAGTGTGGTCGTAAATAAAAAGTTAAACGCGAAACGCTTTCCTGAACTTTTAAGCTAAGTTTGCTATTGGGTTCACACGTATTCACACGTGACATTAATTGTTGCAGATGGTGCGAGTACCAAATGACGTAAAACAAAGGATTCAAAAGACAATAAACAATACCCAAACCACGACAAAATAGCCAACCAACAATAGTTTCTAAATGAAGAGAAGATCCTCGCAGTAATGGACACAACTTAAGCAGTTGCGAAAATAAAGCCTGAAAAAATCAGGCTAGCCGGGACTCGAACCCTGACCTCTGCGATACCAGTGCAGCGCTCTAACCAATTGAGCTAACAAGCCAACTGGGAACTGGTCATTAAATTGGTTTGTAATACACCCGGGAAAGATGAAGATAAAATAATGAATATATGAAATCATATAAGATATACCGAACTAAGCTTATCGTTTAAAACAACAATACAGTTTATACCAACGCTGATCGAAGTTAGGTCGCTTCACGACACACGTGTTTTACGCACGCGCAACTTTTTAACCAATGAAAAATTAGAATTTACCAAAAGATTTGTCGCCAAGATGAACGGATCAATTCTACCATTTGGAAAAAAAGTGAGAACTCTGTAACACAAGACAGGTCAAGTTGACGAGCCTTTGATTGTCCACAGTGAAGGACGGGGGAAAGAATTATAAAGTGTCCCAAAAATCGTTACGTAGCTATGTTTAGTGCACAGGGTTCGTATGGGTCCTGGAAAGTCCTGGAAAAAACTACCGGTCTGGAAAGTTCTGGAAATCTGTTAAACTCAGGTAACAACTGAATTCTCAGAACTAACATTATAAGAAATGTACAGGCAGTAGGGAGAAATAATATGAAAAGTCCAGGAAAATTGTACAAGTGACTACAGGCGGACAAAATCATGTATTTTTGCGTGTTAGTCGTTCGAGAGGTGACGTAATCTTGTAGGCGTAAAGGATGATGGGTAATAAAGAGCAAGAAGACAAACATGGCATACTGTTAGTGATTGTAGGTAAGTTCGTGACATGGCTTTAGAAGAAGAACGACACCGAACAGGTATCCAACTGAGAATTTAGCGCGGGAACAAGAAATAAACTTAACTCTTAAATTTGATTGGTTAGTTTTTTTGCTATGATGATGAAGTTAGAAAAAACGCAAAATTGTTCAACACATTTTAGCATAATAACTAGAGTTGTACAATAAACAGACAATATTGAAACGCAAAGGATTAAACATCATAGACTGGTCCTTATGGCACATTTTCACAAACCCTTTATCGCTTCTTTTTTCGACCTTTTTTCGAGGTGATCAAAGTTTGTAGTACCATTTCCATAAAAATATTATTAAAGCCACCCTTGAACCAACCCAATTCAAAAGATGCAGTTTTGGAGAAAAGAAAGAATATGAAAGAGTAGAAGCAAAAAGCCAGATTTTCATCCTCATAATCGTTTTCAAACCAAATCAAGCCAGATCAGAGCGCATAACCCGGTTTCCCCGATCAGTGTTTAGTGTACAGTGAATAACCTGGCATGATAAGTCCGGCCTCAATAAAAATGCCCAACGAAAACTCGACATTAGTAAATTCTGTTATTTGTTTATTCATTTTTGACAACGTTTCGCCATGTTTATACTGTAGGTTTGTTCTGAAATCTTCTCAAGGAGCGGACTACCCACCCGCATAATTGATCGGGTCTGATTTCTCCGCCTCTGTATATAACACTTCTATTTCCATTGGACAAGCAGTGAAGAGCCATCATAAATGTGCCAGAAAAAATCAACAAAATGTTATTAAGTGCCAATCACGTATCGTGTATAATATATACAGTACTTATGACTTTATTCTGTTATGGAAATTCTCAGGGCTCTTTATACACTGAACAATAAATGTTTTATTGCCTGTTTGAAATTTGTCATTCGTATAGCGTATATCCACGGATTAATTGCCGACGAAGTGTAAGAAATAGCTGCTACCCAAAACCAGGCTATATTGAGTCGCATTAAATGACATCGCCCTTTTAAGGAAATTGCCACAAAGTTTACTACCAGTGTTGGCAGGAACAGAGCAACAAAGAGGCCTGTTATGATTGCAAATGTCGCGGCCGCCTTTCTGTTTTTCAACTCTTTGGCCCTGACTTGAGCTGAGCGCTCAAATGTGGGCTGTCTTTTCCATCGAGAACTTTGCGCCTTCGCAACTAAGTAAATGCGAAAATAGCAGTACAAAAGTACTCCCAAAGGGAGGAGAAATGTCAAAAAGGAGCCAATTATCCACAGTATAGGCAAGCCGTTGTACGGAAGGTAAAAACCGATGGTCGAGAATAACACAGCGAAGATCCACATGCAAATAACCGCCCGGAAAAGTCGGTTTGTAGTTATGATCTCTGAGTAGCGTAGAGGGTAAATGATAGCGATGTAACGATCAACTGCGACAAAACACAAATTAAAAGTCGAAACTGTCGTGGTTAACAACCAAACAAAAGTTTCAGCGTTCTTTAACTCTTGAATTTCTTGAAGAGAAACAAAACCACTTAACGCGACGTATAACGAGTTGGCAAACAGACCCACAGAGAGATCCGCGCAAGCCAACGAGCCAACGAAATAGTTTGAGACGGTCTTGAGAGAAGGTGTTCTGTACAATACCAGTAGAATAACCGAATTACCCGTTATTGTTAAAAAGCCAGAAACACCATTTAACGAGGCTAAAACCACGGACGAAGCACTGGTTAAGGTTCCCGAACAATTGTCTTCTTCCATTAGAGACGGACGCTTGCTTATTCGTGTAGATTAGTCAGCAAAAACCAACTTTTTTTAATTTTGCAGCTGAACAAACATGACGATACTGGCCGGTGCACCTGGGATCACAATTGACACAAAACAAGTGCATCAAGATAAATTAAAAATTCTAGCAGTATACCCGAAAAGGAAATTTTTCGAGAACGTAAAACTTTACTGAAAGCATCGTTTGATAATTACTACAAGTGTATGCTGATAGAATTACCTAGCTAAAAGATCATATTTCCAATTTCATTTCCAATGAATACATAAAAATGACCAATTCATTCTCCAGATATTGTACACTTTTTAGGACAGTAGGTAGTTTAAGTAGCTTTAATTATTGTATATTTTAGATCTGTGACATTTGTACTTCCTTTTAGATTTTAATACTTTTTTACTTCCATGGAGGACCTCCCTGAAAACCACGTATTTACGTGACGGGCGCTTCCTCTTAAAAGATTGTTTTATTATTATTATTATTATTATTTTTTTTTTTTAACGAAGTACTGTATTATTATTATTATTATTATTATTATTATTATTATTATTATTATTATTATTATTATTATTATTATTATAATTATAATTATTATTATTGTTACTGCCCTGTAATTTAGATACTTCCCTTTCCTCGACTTTAGATTGAGTGGACATCGTCGTCCAGGGTTTGATAAAATGCTCAGGAAATGAATGGGATATGAGATAAGAATGAACGCCGATAAGTGTGAAGAGCAGTCAGAGCACTATCACAAGAGAAGCGTAGTACGTAGTGGAACAGGCAGAACAAGATGTTTAACGCCGACCTACAAGATCTGTGTTAGTGATTACTTCAGAGCCAGTAGCATTGTTGCTATATTAGACAGCTTTGATGGGGGAGGGGGACTTGAAAACGTTAAAATCTTTTACCTACCTGGGTAGTACCAACGACAAGCAAGGGGGGACAAACACTGACAACAAAATAAGGATACCAAAGGCACAAGCAGCCTTTGTCAATACGAGGAATATTTGGCGCTCACGGAACAGAATCACAGAAACCAAACCAAGCCAGTTTAATTTTATGGATTAGAGACATGGAGATCAACAAAGTATCCATGAAAAACCCTTATCTTGCACCAACAAGTGTCTGTGCAGAATTTTGCAGATGGTCAGACAGTGTCAGTAACATCGAGCTATCTAGAGAAAGAAATGGAAATGACTTGGGTACATCTTGCGAAAACCCTCTAGTAGCATTACCAGATAAACTTTGACATGGAATCTGTAAGGCGTAAGAAAGATAGTCTTTGGAACACCCGGGGTCGTTTCCTCGAAGCAGAGATTAAGTCCCCAGCCAAGAGTCGACATCAGTTCAAAGGTGTAAGGAACAGAGGGCTGTAGAGAAAGACTGTTGATAGCCTATGCTCCCTTTTAATCAAAATTTTGCTTAGAAAGTGTCCGCTATTCACCTCAACTAAGGTGTACGCCTTAAAGAGAGTTTGTGAGAGGCGCGGTGGCGTAATGGTTGGCGTGTTGGACTCCGGATCGAGTGGTCTAAGTCTGAGCCCTGGTCTGGGTCACTATGTGGTGTTCTTGGGCAAGACACTTTACTCTCATAAAACTTCTCTTTATACAAGTGTATCAATGGGTACCGGCGAATTTAATACCGGGGGCTCTGCGATGAACTAGCATCCCATCCAGCGGAGGATAGAATTATTTAAGTTATTTTTTGCTACAGAAACCGGGGTTAAATGCTTGTACTATGAGCATAAGCACAAGAATCCGTGCTTATGTTTACGCTCAGTGAAAGCTGCAAGCCTTAATCGCCGGCCTGTTAAGCCACCTAGGCATGAAGACAGACGTATTTAAAAGGGAGTTATTATAGAAAAACAAGCGGCATTTGGCCGGGACATGAAAACTATCTCCGCCCTTGAAAGATGTCCTCTTTGAGAAAATTGACTGTAGTCTCGTTTATTTTCGTATCTGGGAAAATTATGGTCGCTTATTTTTAATGTGGAAATACATTTAGCTACCAGCTTAAACTAGATGAAGGAAAAAGGAAATTCTACCTCTTTAAAGAGAGAAAATTTTATTCGATTTCTTAGCAACAAGTCAGCAAAGTGGCTACCTACAGGTCTCTGTCACGCTCACTCGAAGCTTGCATGACACCGGCCGTTTTGAATACTAATTACATCGACATTTGTTGACAACGGTTTAACCTAAGTTCTAAAACTTAATTTACAGAACAGAAAAATCCAGAACAAACCATGGAATAGAAACCTCGAATGCCTATCTGTCTGTAACGGTGAAAACATCTATACATCCGCCGGAATTATTTCATTAATTTCAAACTATTTTCTCTGCTTATCTCACTCGTTCTAGAACTTCCGTTGTATGAAATCAAACTTAAAATTTTCTTTCCCTTAAAAAATAGCGTGGGCAACTGTTAATTTCTTTTATGCCAGGGAAACTAAAAACAGAACTGGAATTTCCCTGAAAATGGCAGGATATGAGGGCAATTATATATTTTATAGGCGTAAATATATAAAGCCGAACAAAGTAGAAGACTTGAGCGATAAGAAACATAATTGCGTTACATATCGGCGATTTACTTTCGATTGACACATTTCTCGCAATATTCATTGAAGAGTACTCGGAATATTCAGTCACAGGTACAAACATTTTCACAAACATTTTGCATTTATATTTCAAATGGGAACGTGTTGTAATTGTCATTAAGTGCAGTGATCGGGAAAAGAGTTTTGCATGACTGTAAATTCGAGAATGTTTATCAAAGACACATCGCTGCGTTTCTCGGAAACACGAATCTATTTGACCCTGAAACAATGCTTTGGGACCCAACCTCCACTCAAGCGCGCTACGAACGCCTTGTGAGAAACGACCTCGGCCGTGTTGTGAAAATTCGAATTTTACCGTTGTTAAAGACGTTTTCTTTAATATCATTCCCTCCTTTGGCAAATTTCGTGCGAATTGGAGTACTCATGAATAAGGGAAACCCCCACAAGCGGAAATCATAATGAGATTTCTTTAAACAACCCGAAACTTTCAATGCTAAATCGTATGACGGCTTTGCATGTTATTGGTGAAAATGTAAATTTGCCCGGGCAAATGGTGCTTAGGTAAGCAAAAACTTTAGAGGGGAAAATCTTCGGCCGCAAAATTGTGTCTTTCGATTTAAAACAGCTTTACAAGCGTCAAATACATTTATTTTCCTTATTTGTGATTTTATAACAAGCTCAAAAATATATATTTTAAGAGAGATATGAAACGCCATGTTAAACGAGGCGCAAAGAGAACGAAACCTTTCCAATTGTAAATATGAATATATTTGAAATCCAAACATGGTTTCAGGCGACTTTCAGTTTCGAAACAGTTTCTTTTCCGCCAATAAAAATAATATTCGTAAGAACTTGTTGGTTTGTTTATTTTCAAATTGGAATAATAAATTAGGTTGTGTGTTTTACCGAATAAATGAGAGCGACAGAGGACGGTTATGTTTGTAGGGGCAAAAGTTAAGTTCATCAACGGTTTCAGCATATGCTAATGCAATAAATACATTTTCCGAATCTTCTAACTGGAATGTCGACAATTTTACACAAATTATCAAATGACTAATGATTTTCGCACCGTTAAAAGAACAAAAGTTTTATTTTACGACAAAACCCCTTTTTATTGGTAAAAAATATCCCAACAGCTCAATCAACTGACACCAACAACACAGCAAAAGTCGCAAGTTTAAATGTTTTTATTCTCAAGTTTTGGAATAAACCCGGGTCAAGGAAAAAAAAAAGAACCATATGGGATAAATTATTATTACAACATGTCGAAAAAATGCTGCTTTGTTTTTCATAACAGAAATATACAGCAGTGATAACGATTTTATGTACAGGTGACAGTTTCAATATAAACATTGCTTCGAACGTGCAAAGTCCAATAAACGAAACGTAAAAACATATTTTCACTTTCGACAAAGTCTTCTCTGTGCAGCGACGAGAAAGCACACACGAAAACTAAATTATCGAATATATGACCTTCACAAATAGCTATTAATTGGAACAAGACCATGGATCGAGAGTCAAGGATCCATTTCAGCACGTGCTGTTTGCGTCACCCGATCGTCTTTGAATAGCTTCCTTCATGTTTCTTCCTTGTGGAATTCAGACACCACATGATGATCAAACATCGCGATAAACGGGAGTAAACTTATCCATGACATGATCTTCGTTTTCGTATCATTGCGTCAATGATGAAGGGAAGAATTTTTCTGTAACATTTCTTGCTGATTCATCATTCTGAAATAAACAAATAAACGAACATGTTAATCTTGCATTCGAAGCGACATTGCATAGAAGTTCGCGCCACAAAAAAATTTAAGATACGGAAAAATTTAAGAACATCGCGGATTTTATACACATGTAAAACATCTTGAAAAATAATAAAAACTTCGTAAAAGGAGAGGACGCGGCACTGAACTAATTAAAACATAATCGAAGAACCTGGCTTGGAGCCATGAGGAAATTTTCTCGAGAATATCATTAAGCATTTGAGAAGAAAAATAAGCGATAGGAAAATAGAACGACGTTTCGATGACGCCATGTCATCATTATCAAGTTAAAATTATAATACGGAGTTATATTGTAAGGGTTTTAGATGCCGTATATTTAAAGTCGCTTCGTATTCGATTTTACCAAACGCTCCATCGTCGATTAAAGATGTTCCACGAGTAACACAACACTGGAAATACAAATCAATAAATATAATTTACCTGAACTGTCCTCCTCGTCGCTTGATTCCTCGAAGGAATATTTCGGTTCACGGTTCAACTTTACTGTCGCCCTGAGCTCATCTGTGAAAGAGGGACAAATTCGATTTAGTGTCATTCGCATGAGAAAGAGCACAACATTGACAACCTGACCAGCAAAAGAATATGCCTTACCTTTCATTGGGGCGTCTCGGTATGAGTTACATGTAGGCCTTGTTAAAAGGCACTGAAATGAAAACGCTATCGCTTGAAATCTCTCTTCGTCAGACTTTCCCTCTAAGAGCTTTTCGACTTTTGGATCCATTGCAATAAGAATTGAAGCGAGAATGGCGATGAGATGACGCTGTGAAACTTTAGAATATTATACGCTTAGGACGGGAAAATACCTAAAACGCTGGTAGCTGAAGGGAAATTTCTACTTGAAAATATCCACCAATCAGGGAACTCGGAATTGCGGGGGCTTTTTGCTTCATTGAAAGTGCTTAACAAGCAAACTTGAAGAACAATGGAGTGCTAAACACGCGCTACAGTGCTCAAAATATCAGCCAATCAGAATGCAACAATTCATATAGCCGGGAAACTCCGTGCGTATAAGAAACCGAAAGAAATTTAATTTAAGTGTCCAAAACAAAGGGGGATTAAGATGCATTAAAAATAAATGACAAATAATGTCGGTTTCTCACGCCACGAAATTGAAAGCCGAACAAAACAATTTACCCCACAGTAAAATTAGCAAAGTGCAGTGTCGCCTTACTAGTACAAATGACCAAAAAAGGGAACGAGTTTTGCTCAGATCGGCCTTCAGCGATGTTAAGATAACAGAATTAACGATGAAAAGATAACAGATTCGTCCACAGAGAAGCCCTCGAGCTATTGAGAAATACATTCTTCGCCAATGCGGCGCTGAGAGATGGACAGCTTGTCAATCACGCGACAGGAACAGCTTTGAAACTGCTTCACGAGCACATATTTCAGCCATTAATCATCTCGAAAGTGCTTCGCTAGCGCGTTTTAAGCAAACCTCGAAAGTGCTTCGCTAGCGCGTTCTCAAGTAGACCTCAAAAGTGCTTCGCTGGCGCGTTTTCTGGGAAACAAAAACACAGTCAGGAAGAATTACTTCTTTGCGTCAATAACCCGCCAAAACGTAATAACATTATCATCCTGGGAGAATAGATTGGCGCCAAAAATAGATGATCGTGAGTGAAAAGCCAACTAAAAGCTTCCTTGATTGACACCTGCATAAACGAAAGACGTCATGCAAAAGAGAGAGACCACAAGAGTTTTAATTTCCGCTTCGTTTCAATCTTCTTTCTTTACAAACGAAAGGAAACAATTTTGACAAAAGGATTTTGAAGGGATCACTGCGCACCTATCAACTCCTCGAAATGCGCGTTCTTATGATCTACACAAGCATAATCAGTCATTGTTCACTCGAAGGTTCGTCCATATCGCTTCAAACGTTTGATCTGAGGGGTAAGTCCCTCGACTGATTGCGTCGCAACCAAACTTGGATTTTTCCCGCCTTCGAAAAACACAGATGCTGTGGAAATGACCAAGATATTGTGAAACGACCAACTTTGTAATGAAAATATGAAGTGCGCATTTTGTTTGCCGTAAAACCAAGGGAGGTAAGGGAACTTGATGAACTTTCCTTCTCATTTGAACAATTTTAGGCGCAACTTTTCTTTTGAACAGACAAAGGAGCTCGTAATTTGTTGGTTGCCTGGCATCATGTTTCCTATCAAAATGGGCTCGCACATGTCTCTAATATTTGTTTTCCATTTTGTTCTCAGAAAAAGAAATGCTGTGACGTAAAGCTCGAGTTTAGAAGGTAAGAAACACATTCATGTGACCTGATTAATGCCTTTTCATTGGATGTTAAATGTGCCACGTCCTATAAAACCTTGTGATCCACCTACATTAGTTTGTAAGAGCAAGAAACGACACTACACTACTTGTAAAATTGATACAAATTGATAGTATAGAAATGTCGGGAAAATCCGGGTCGACTGGAAACTCAACAACAGACTCTGGTTATGATAGAAGCAGCTGTGTTAGCCAAGATTCCCAAAGCAGTTCTTCTAACACAACACAAGATAGTGGAAAATCTCAAAGCGGAGGGTATGAAGGGTATTGCGGAGGGTATGGCGGAAATTCTCAGCAAACTTCATCCTGTCCAGACTATGGCGGAAATTCATCCAATTATAGCGGGGGGTGTAAGTGCTTTTTGCAACTTTCCTCTTATTCAGTTTCCAAACCATCTAACGACCTTTTTCTCTTTGCTGTTTCAGCGTCTGATTCGTCTGATTCGTCCTGCAGTTTGCAATGACGTTGAAGGGTAAGCACGTTTTCACATTTTTACAAGGCAAAGTGATCCTTTCGACATACTCTATCACTTCTTTCAACATGGTGGCCTTTCGCGCCACCTTTTAAGCAGACGCAATTTGTTTGCACCCGAATAAAGGCCGAAAATTATTGTGCAAAACGTCTCTTTCTATATAAAGATTCATACTCAATTAATGGAGAAATAAGTCGGGGAAAAATATTGATTTAGAATCACAAAGCATGAAAATACCTAATTCAGTCGCACAGGAAAAAAATGCTTCGGTCAGCACCATCGAAATAATTGCCAGTCATGCGCGCACCGATGACAGCTGACGTCGTAGGCAAAAAGCACGCGCTACTAGCTTAGTCAGCACAATCGTCGAACGGAGTTTCAAGTGAAACACTCGCTTTTAATTTTGCGTTCTACTTGTTCAACACCTCAAAAGTTTAAAGAATGCCAGGAAAATCAGGCACGAAAGGAAACGAGCCTAAAGATCCGGGTTATCCCCAAAACCCTCCTCGATCTGCCGAGCGAGAAAGAGGTATTTCAGGGCTATCACTGGTACATGCTTATTTTCATTGTGAACCAACTAACTAGCCTTTTTCCTGTTTTATTTCAGGATGGGGTTCATGGTGCACTATACTTTAACGACATGAGGTAAGCTAAGCTTTGATTTTAAACATTTTTTCATTTTGCTTTACATTGAACTTCATTGAAGATAACTTTTTCGTCAAAACAATATGGCGGATTGCGCGCCATGTTTCGAGCAGCCGTTACTCGATTTGAGTTTAGAGCCATTTTTCTAGCCGTAGATCCGCTTGAAATAAACTGAGAATGATGATTCAAAACGTGACATTGTATACAACGATTCAGAACAAATTTAAAGTGAAAAATATACCGCCTAAACCGCGCCGCAGCAAGGTATTAATTTAGAGAGGAACACAACAACTTTGTTACTCCACGGTCATCAAAAGTCAGCATGATCTCGGGGCGCAATCTAGCAATTACTGAACACAAAATTGGCGTTAGATATGCGACGCGTATGCCTTAAGAGCGCGGGTTCGAAAATAAAATGTTCTTGTCTTAGTCTTCATGACAAATGCTAACCCACGTGTTACGAACAGGACTTAGTGAACGAGCGAGTGTCTCAGTATCATTAACCTTCTAGAATGCCAGGAAGATCTCGGGCCACAGCTAATTCATCTCTTGACGCTGGTTATCAGTGCCTTAAACGCGTTCAACGAACGATGGCGGGATGTCAGAGATATCTTTGCGACACTGCGACTCACGCTTCTCGACACGGACGAAGACATTCGCGAAGAGTTGCTACAGTGCAATCAACCCTTCGATGTGAAGGATCGATTCAGTAAATCGCGTTTAATTGTTTTTCTTTATATTTGTGGCACAGCTAACATGCTTTTTCTTATCCTTTCCAGCGTGGCTCGCATCCTGTACCATATTGTAAAAAGGTGAGCTGTTTTTTAGCATGTTTCAAAAGCGAAAGTGATACATTGCAATTATTGTGCCACCCACACCTTTGATACAAGTCATAAAAATTATCAATTTTGAAAGAGTTGTTAGCAAAACAAATCACTTCCCTAGTTAATTTAACTTTATGATACATTGATCCTGAATTCTAGTATAATATCACATCAAGAATCTATCATAAATAATTTCAAAGACCGAAGGTTTCTTTATTCGACCAAGAATTGCTTACACAGCACCTTTTTAGAGCATGGCTCAAACGTAGCAAAAACTGACATCTAGGCACAAGATTCCTTTGATTTTATCGCTGTAAGTCAAATGCTGCAATCTTTCAAACAATCGCTTCTTAAAATCACGATGTTAGCAAAGTGCTTCCAATTTTACACCGAAAATCTTCGAATGGTGTGCTTTATGATCAATATTCAAGATGGCGCATTATTATTATTCGTTTTCGCCTTAGACATTCGATTTTGGTTGAAATTCTGTCGAATGGTTCTCGTTAAGATTTTAGTGAAAACATCCATTCTTTAGATGGCTCGACTTCGCTAACTGTTTACTTCAAAGTGAATTATCTTTCGAAAATAATTGTCAATGGATAAACACACATGGAAAACTGAATTCATAGGAGATGTAACACATTTGCGCGCAATATTCTAGGTTAAAAATAAGCAATACACGCCACATTAAGCGGTTTTGTAAGTCTGTGCAACTTGTAAATGCACTGCTTTTCTTCTCTAAGGTTATGTATCTTCTTAGAAGAACAAGAATTAATATTCTTCTTATCCTTTCTTTCAGAACCCACAAGAATGAAGACGGGATATGATGACGCCCTTGGACACAAGGACTGAATGCTTTTCTCGTCTGACTTGGAGCAAGTTCTTTTTGTAGATTTGGACAAGTTGCGGGCCTTCTTTTATAGTTTTGTTTGAGAGTTTTTAGAGTTCTAGTTGTCATGTCGTTGTACTTTTGATGTAATTTTTTGCCATTTCGTTGCACATTTTTGTCATTATCAACACGTATACCACTATACCGGTGTTTGAATATATGTAACAGTTTCCAGTTAAACAAGGAAAGTGTTGTTTGATTCCCCGAAGTTGGAAGCATTGCTACACCTTGAACATTCATTTATGATGTGAACTGTGCAAGCACATGAACTGATGTTATGGACCTCACGACTGGAGTGGAATAAACTTCACAAAGAATGTAACTTTAGTTGTGCTTTGTTTATGACTTATAATCCTGTTTTTTGACTAAGAGAGGGGGGTAACATCGGAACAAAACAATTTACACGAAGAATGACCCCAAAATGAGCTTTCATGCCCATGAAATTTTCAATTAGACAATTGCATCAACAAAAAGAAAAAACTCCAGCAAAATAGTTTCTACGCGGTACAAACCTAAGTATCCTTTGTGAATCTATAAATTACAAAGTTTGTGGCATTTTGTTTGAAAATTTCACTCCAAGGATGAGTTAACACAAAACGCGCATTGTTAGCATTTTATTTTATGCGGCGTAAGCCTATATATTTCAAGCAACGACGCCTGGTGTGGCACAAAAACGGAAATAAGATAACATCAAAACAGAGATGTACATAAATAGAAAGCGCGCTTTGCAAGCGTTTTTTTTAATATGCAATATAAGCACATTTTTGGCCAAACAACGTTTGCCCGCCAAAACAATGGAAACCCAATGCGTGCAAAAAACAAACAAACAAACAATTAAAAGAAAACGCTTTTCGATTGATTAACAGTAATGGAAAACGACGCGGAAGGGTTATGAGATAATCCGTTTTTCAATTGCGCGCAAAGATTACAACAAAAGTTAGATATGCGTTTCATGTTGTTCTTAGTCTAAGGGACGTGTCTAGGAATCCGAAGTAACAAGAAAATAATTTGCTCACTCTGCTCGTATTATAAGAACCCATTTTTGTGCATCACAAAGGAAAAAATATGAAGTCAGGAGCGTTGCGCAGATGGCATTTTCTTAAATATGCGCGTTCTCGTGTTTTTTACAACAGTCACTGTTTACTAGAATGTTCTTCGAACATTCGATCTGAGGGTAAGTCCCTCGACTGACTGCGCGCAACCAGATTGGGCTCTCCCGCTTTTGAGAACAAAGATATCATGAAAATGACAAATATTATAACCCATGCATTCTTGTAATGCAAATGTGAAGCGCGCATTTTGTTTGCGGTAAAACCAAGGAAGGCGTAAGGACTCGATGATCTTTATTTCCGATTTGACTTTATACGCAGATTTCCACGAAAAAAAATTATGGGGCGCAGGTTATATGTGAAGAACTGAAGCAAACAGGCTGGTTCGTGTTTCTGACATTTGTTTTCCATTTCCTAGGGAAATGCACCTTGCAGAGTCTAAATTTAGCAGATCGTAATCGTGTTTATTGTATCTCACTAAGAAACCTAATAACATAAAAACGCTTGTCAGCAGATTTTACCCTTCAATCAATCAAATGTCAATTCCTTTCGATCGCGTGCTAGTCTCATAAAAGCTTGTGATTCTGCTTAATTGGCTTTAGCCTGGCTTCGGGTAGAAAGAAATTGATACAACTTGCATTAGTTTTGAAAACTGACAGAAAAAGCTTTGAAAATGCCAGGAAAATCCTGCGTGTGTGGGAACTCGACTGACGACGCTGGTTACACTTGCTGCATTAGATCGAACGGCTCGTGTTGTGATACAAAATCAACGGATTGCAGACCAAATGATAACAAATGTAAGCTCTAGTGTGAAATTTTATTCCCTCGTTTTTGAAGTAAAGCACCTAACAAGCTTTTTCCTTTGATTTACTTTTTAAGCGTACTGCTCGTACTGTGTTGTGATGTGACAGGAAGGTAAGCAAGTTTTCAATTCTCTAATCGTTTCCTTCGACATGGCAGACTTGCGCGCAATGTCGTAAGCAGTTCTTCTTATTTTACAACCATTTTTCAGTTGTAAATTTAACTCAGAGTGATTAAACAAAGCATGGTTTTGCATACCTGCGGTCAATTTCAAAACAAATTCACGGCCATGGCCTGGGTAGAAGCCATACTGAAAGAGGAACAATAACGCGCTTCATAATTCAGGCGCATACATTTCATAAAAACCGCTTGCCGATCCCGATTAGAACTTACCCGAAGCGAGAAAAGAAGATATATCCTGCCGTCGTCATATTAAAAAAAATGTCCGGAAAAACAGAAGTGACACCGAATATAACAGACGATCCTCCTTATCCTAAGCCTGAAGAAGAAAAGCCAGTGAAACCGAAGCGTGAGTATCATAAGTATGAGATGGTTCGCTTTAAATCTTCCCTGAAACCATCCAACGAGCCTTTTTTACTTTCCTGTTTTAGCTTGGTGGAAGAAATGTATGGTGATGTGACGATTAAAGGTAGGGGCTTATATTCTTTACTTCATGACGTGTTTCGTTATTTTGCTGTCAAAAAGAAACACAAATACATCGCCGTAACCGTGTTTGAGCAAGATATCAATTTAGAAGATGAGAATCAAGTTCACAATAAGTTGAAATCACAATTATTGCGATTCACGAGTCTCGAAAATTACGAAGCTCGTGACATGTTGTTACAAAGTTCACTGCAAGGATGAGTAAGCACAAAACTCGCTTTGTCTGCGTTTCATTTAATGCTTCGTATGCATATTTTGGTCAAGCAAAGACGCGTAGGGTGGCGCATTATTGAAAATTTGGCTTTTTCAAAACAAGGAAATGTATAAATAGAAAGCGCGCGTTGTAGGGTTTTCTTATGTGCAATGCAAGCACATTTATGGCCAAACAACGTTTGATCGCCACATAATAGATACCCAAGGCAACATGTTAATGATACGGCATTAAAAAAACCGATAGTGCCAGTCAAAGGAATCTGCGCTGTCAATCATTCGAATTGTTGATTTCCCTTGAATCGGCGCACGCAATCTTAGTTCTCTAAAAGCCTGTCGTTAGTGTAAATGCTTAACTAACGGCCGAGCTAGTAAAGCATAAATTGTACGTGTGTTAAGTTCAGTTAGCATGCCTGGTAAATCAGGAGCGCGTGGAAACACGGGTGGAGATGCAGATTATCCACGCACACGGAATACATCAAACGATCAATGCTCTAGTTGCTGCGGGGGATGTAAGTGCTAAGCTACGATCGTTTTAAAGTTGGTTTATGAACAATCTAATGGTCTTCTTTTCTTTCCTTTTCAGCGGATCGCGACTTGTGTTGCGTTTTGCAATGACGGCAGAGGGTAAGCAGGTATTCCTTGCCTTTTACTAACCTTAATCATTGAATATAAAACCACCATGTACATGTAACTCGAGGCTCCGTCAACATGGCGGACTAGCGCGCCATCTTTGGCGCGGATGCTACTCGACGTTTTATTCGGGTTATTCACTAGGAATAAACTTTTGAGCAGACTACATTTGTTTTAAGACCGTTTAGTGGAAGCTACACCTGAACTAAGCCATAGCGATTTATGTTCTATATTTAGAAAGCGAGAATTAGCTCACGTTGCGAATATGTCTGAAGGGTCCTCTAAACACATGATAAATAAAAACCGTCTGCGCGGCGCATTCCAAGAAAGCGCAGAATCGAAAACGTTACCATTTGAATTGGTTATCCGTTGTGGCGCCAAGAAAACTCAGAAAGGGAGTCAGTGTCTTCGTAAAAAGGCCGAAAATGGGCAAATCTAGAGCGAGCGCTAACACGACTAGTGACGCTGGTTATGCAAAGAAAAAAGGAAAGAAAAAACAGGCATCCAAGAATCCTATTAAAAAGAAAACCGGTCCGCGCCGACCAAGAGCTTCTCCAGCGGCGAAAGCGACTGTTTCGCAACGAGACCTTCAATTAAGTAAGGTGCATTGATTGAAGCGCTATTCTTTTTTATTTTGAGACCTAACCTTCTTTCATTTCGCTATTTCAGTGTGGCGCGCCTCCTGTATCCTGTCGTAACAAGGTGAGTTGTGTTTTTAACTTTAAACTTCTAGAGCCGAAATGATTCATTCTTAAATATTATTTTACCACCCACTAATTGGAACATCATAGATTGGCCCTCTTTAAGATGTAATTTGCTTAATTTTAGGAACAGTTCTTTCCTTCACATTCGATTTCCCATTTGCCGATTTTGTACTTCAGTATATAATGTTAGTTAAATAAGAGATGAAGTATTAGTCTTTGCTAATTTCAAAGGCCGAAGGTTTCTTTCTTTTAATCAAGAATTGCTTACACAGCACTTTTCCAGAGCATCTATCAATTGCAGCTTTACTGAAGCGAGAACTGAACACAAAATTCGCTTATTTATCACCGTGCATTATTTGCTGCAGTTTTCTAAATAACCGCTTCTTAAAATCATCATTTTAGCAAAATGCAATCGATCGCACACCGAAAATCTTGCTTCATGACAAATGATTCAAGATGGAGCATCGATAATTTGTCTTAGAGCCGATCTCTGTTGAATGTTTCACAGTTTCGTAAACACATGTATTCTTCAGGCAAATTTAACCTGTTAACAATTTACTTGAAAGTGGTGAAATATGTTTCGAAAATAGCGGTCGATTAATGAATATATGAAACCAAAGCAATGCGCACAACATTAACATCAATGTGGCCTTATAACATTTTGTGACTGTCCTGAATTAGTTAGCAATTTAAAATTCTTGCTACACAATATTAAGGTACAATGTATGTAGAACATTTGCGCGCAATCGTCTTGTTTGCAATTGAGCACAATCCAAAATACGAGGAAGGGAACTACCTGATTGAGCTGATACACTCGAACATGTTTCGCTGCCTGCTAACAAGCACGGACTCGGGTCTCAGAAAATCCGCAAAAATGCAATTTATTGCTATCTTTTCCAAAGGCTAATTGTTATCTTACACCAGTACTTAGAGGAACTAGAATTAATAAGATCACCTTGTCTTTCAGCACTCAAGGAAAGGAAGAAAGAAGAGAGTTGATGAAGACCTTGGACACAAGGACGGAATATTTATCTCTTCTGACTTCCAGACGCGTTTTGGTACCACTGGACAAGTTGCGGGCCTGGACTGTTTTAAAACGTTTTAAAGACTTTCGTAGTTTTGTTTGAACGATTAGTTGTTAGCTCTTTGCACTTTTGATGATAACCACGTATGTTTGAACACAAGTAACACTTTCAAGTTAAATTTCTTATGCACAAGTTGAGTGTTGTTTATTTCACCGAAGTTAGAAGCATTGTAACAACTTGAATATTCATTTCTGATGTGAACTGTGCAAGCACATGAGCTCATGTTATGGACCACACAACTGGAGTGGAATAAACTTCACGAAGAATATAACTTTAGTTGTCTTTTGTTTATGGCTTATACGCGGTGTTTCTTTGAGGAGGAGGGTAAAACAATGATTTATTTCCGCATGGTAACAGACCAATTTAACAATTATTCCAAAAATGGCTTCACGCACATGAAATTTGCAATAGAGAATTTGAACTTATATTAAGCACAGTTTCCCTCAAATTAAATTTCACACCATACAGGCCCAAGTATTGCAAAAACAATGTCATTTTTCGATAACATCTTTGTTCGATTGTTTGCGCGCATTTACCTGTTACATATCTCTTTTGTGACCGGTATCTGGGAGGCCATGGGTTCGATTCCCGTCGGGGACACAGAATTTTTCTTTGTCCCATGCTCGTGTCATGTTGAATACTTCATCTTCATTATTTATTACCGAGCTTAAAATTTACCATCTTTATTATTTACTACAAACTTGATGAATTCGACATTGCTGATCCTAGCAGTATGCAGGACGCGTGTCACTTATCAACCTAGTAAAATGGCCCAGCTCACCACGAGTCTCTCGTAGCTCATTTTATTTACAATGTCATTTTTTGAACATTTTGCTATAAGAATGAATAGAACCAAGCGTGCTTTGTCAGCATTATATAATATGCGGTATAAGCATCTTTTTTCTCAAACGACGGCTGGGGTGGCACATATCAAAACAAAGATGTATTTGCACACAAAATGCGCTTTGATGGCGTTTTCTCAATATGCATGGTTAGCATATTTTTGGCCAAACAACAGCCGACTTCAAGATAAATGGAAACCAAATGCGCGCAAGATTGAGTCCTTTTGTGACACTTAGTCACAAAAGATATAGGCGACAGGTAAATGCGCGTAAACAAGCGAACAAAGATGTTAGTCGACAAAAAAAGACGACAGGGAAACTGCGCGTCTACTAACTCTTCTAAGCGCGCGTTATGGTGTTGTTTTCTCTGTCAATAGCCATCTTGTTCAGCGAATGTTTTTCCATATCATTTCCAAAATTTGATCTAAGGGTAAGTCCCTTGACTGATTGCTTCGCAACCAAATTGGCTCTTTCCCGCCTTTGATAACAAAGATATCATAAAATTATAACCCACGTATCTTTGTAATGCAAATATCAAGCGCGCGTTTTGTATGCGGTTTAGCAGAGGAAGTGAAGACAACTCGATGATTTTTCTCTCTGGTTTAATTTCATCGTCAGCTTTTTGACGAAATAAACAGCACACAGCGTTGTATATGTCGTGTTTCTCAAAGGAAAAACTACATCTTTCAGATGTTTTCATTTTGTATCAGAAAGGGGAATTCGCTCTAAATTTAGCACCTTAAAAACTTATTTATCGTACATCACAAAAAGCGCACGCAAAAGTGCCAGTCAGCAGAACCTAAGCAGTCAACCAATCACATGTTATCCCTATTGATTGCTGCCACGTATAAAAGATCAGATGGATAGGATAAGGAATCCTTCGACATAAGAAAAGATCGGAATCCTTCGACATAAGCTTTCCAAGGTAGAAAAGCAAACACGTTATAGGCCTATTTGTGTTTAAAGAAGTAGACAGTATTCAAAATGTCTGGCAAGTCTCGGGTAAGAGGAAACTCGAGTACAGAGGCGGGTTATTCAAGATGCGGCGCACACAGTCGAAATTCACACCATCAATCAACTTCTGCATCCAACTCGCACTCTGGTCCTTCGAAAGGTCAGGGATATAGTAGAAATAATCAGAGAAATTCTACTTCACAACATCATCACCATAGCTCTTCGAGAAGCGGCGAACATGGTAGAAATTCAACTACCTCGTCAAATCATCGCCATCATGGATATTCGAGACACGGCGACTGTTCTACTATTGCAGCACATCAGCGCCCCAGCTCCTCGAGAAGCGACGAACATAGTAGAGATTCTCGAGGAAATACAACTCATAGTCATACAACACACCAGCACTCTGGGTATTCTAGAAGCAGCGGATGTACTAGAAATTCAGACACAAATTCAACGCCTCCTGCAAACACTCAAAGTCAACCGAGTAGCGAGGGAGGTTAGTGATGCTGCCACTATTCGATATTTTTTCCATGTTAAATCCGCTAATGACTGTTCTTTCGTTGCCGTTACAGGGTATGACTCATCATGCATTTTGCAATGAAAATATAAGGTAAGCAGAGTTTTAGTTCTAACAAAACAATGTGGCCGCAAATTCATCATCTGTATTAATCGAATAGCTCTCACCAATATGGCGGGTTCGCGCGCATTTTGTTTGCGGTTAGACCAAGGGAGTTGGGAAAACATGGCGAATTTTATGACTTTGAGTTAGTTGTCTTGTGTTTTGTATAAAGGAGGGTGCATGTTTTTGACATTTGTTTTCAGTGCTAGGCAGTCTAAATTTAACAAATGGTAATCATGTTTAGTGAACCGCAGCAACAAAATTCGACCAACAACATAAACTAGTCAACAGAATCGAACCTGTCAATCAGTCAAATATCAGTTCACCCCATTGGGCGTTGTGTCCTACAAAAGATTGTGATTGTACCAAATTACTCCCAAGTCTGGCTTCAGGTTTACAACAAAACGCCGCAGCTTGTATTAGTGCTGACAGAATTAAAAATGCCAGGAAAATCATGCACTTGTGGGAATTCAAGCAAAGACGCGAGTTATGAAGCTCTATGCAATAAACCAAACTGCCCGGCTACGAAAGGCACGGAATGCAAAACAAATTGTAACAGAAAATGTAAGTGCTAGTATGTTTTACCAGGTATTTCTTTTCTCGATTTTGAACCAACAGGAACTAACGAGCTTTCTCTCTTTGCTGCTTCAGGTTATTGTTCCGAGTGTGTTTTGCTCTGACGACAAAAGGTAAGCAGGATTAAATTCTTACTAAATGCGGTAACAAAAGTCATCATCTGTAATATAAATCTGATAGCTCCCTTCAACATTGCGTCCTCGCGCGCCACTTTTCGAGCGGATGTAATTGAACATTTGCGCACAACCTTTTAGTTAACAATTTAACGCAGATTCAAACACGAGGAAGAAACAAGACAATTATGTCGATAAACACGAGCGTGACTGATAACATTGCTTGCGGGTCTCTCGACTTGTAACATACACAATCGTGTATCTCTGATCTAAGTCTGTGAGCCGGTAAATTTATAGAATTATCCCATTAACAATATTATTTTGTTTTCAGATACCAAGAACAAGAAAGAAGATAATTAATGAAGCCCTTGATATGTTTTCAAAGGATTGAATGTTTATATCTTCGAACTATTTTTGGTATCATTTGGAACGTTGGTGCATACAGTAGACTTTTTTAAATACAACAACTGTCGTAGTTTTGTCAGACTTCTTGAAGTCGGGTAGTTTCAATTATATCATTACACGTTTGTTCTTTGGAAATAAATGTTGGAATTAATGTAACATTTCCATGTTTAATTTCTTTTGCAAAGTCGTTGAACTCTGTCGAGGAAAACTTTAAAAAAGTTGGAAGCATTGTAACATTGTGAGCTGGTGTGAACTCTGTAAAGATTCGTAAACAATGTTGCAGACCGCACGGCTGGAGCCAGTAAAATAAACTCCACAACTATTATAACTTTTGTTGTTTCTTGTTTACAAACCTAAATAAAACTGAGAAGTTACAACTCAAATGCAAAGCGCGAGGCATTTTGTTGGAATACTTTGCAATGAAGATGAATTTATACCAGGAGCGATTCGCAATCGTTTTATAATATGCCGCGTAAGCACATTTTTTAGTCATAAAAAGCAGAATAAAAACATGAATATTTCATAAGAATATACCAATAGTAAGCGCGCTTCGCCAGCGTTTTTAAATAAGCAGTGTAACTACATAGTTTTTTCAAGCAATGGCTGACTGCCACGTACATAGAAACCAACTGCACGCACACGACCTAATCGATGAAAAAGTGTTAATTGATTAATTGATTGACATGAAGACATCAATAGAAAACGACGCTGAGATACGTAGACAATCTTTTTTTAAGTGATTGGCTAGATTTTAACAATGGGAATTTAAAATCTAGCTAATCAAATCATGTGCCACCTTTTCCTCGTGCAAGGCCCCGCCGGCTGAGAAGGGCAGACGGCTTTGGGATCGAGAATGCTTCATTTTTTCCCAGGCTGACTCGGGTTGTTCCTTCCCACACGAAAACGAAGCCCTGGGTCGGAAGATGCATTTTATTCACACAGCGAAAAATTTCACCGAGACGATTAAGCCAAATTACTCCAGTCTTTACTGCACATACATGTTATAAACTGGCATTCAAGCAACGGAAATAATGAGGACATTAAGGGATAAGATCAGAAAGGGAAGTCAACAAAGTCATGAACAAAAGAGCAGCAAAGAATTGGTCAAGAAACGACAAAGACACCGAGATGATTACAAACGAAACACAAGTAGTCCGCGACCAAATCCCACACCAGACCATAAACCAAACGAGAGTATCCACTTTTTAAGTTCCGATTTATTTCGAAGCAGTTGTTCCTGAGCTGATCAAACCTTTTATTGCAGTGTATGAGAACACATAGCAATACTCATTTGTGAGGTAAGCCCTTGAAGTTGACAAACATCGAAAAATAGATTGCGCGCATTCTTTAATGAGAACTTAATTCAAGTTTGGTCTAACTTCTGAATCTTTTGAGTACATCGCTTTTAAAACCAGAAGCGGTTGTGCAGTGAAAGCTCTTCGATATTTTTGTTAAGGGAACTAGTTTTCGTCAACCGACATGCTACAGAAGACAGAAAAGGCATTGTTTGATTACAATTTGAGACAAGGTTGTAACTCAAGTAGGTTTTCGTGATAGCTTTATACGTACGTTTTAACTGATGTTTCTAAGAATGACGCAAAATAAGCCTTGATTCAGACCAACATAGCTTAAAAGTCTTAGATTAAAGTAAAATTCTGTTTGTTCGTACTACACTTAGTTTCAATAGCTATGATGTGTACGTCGAACATTTTTGAACCACTGGGAGATTTAGAGGGTCTTTAGACAATTCTTTCTATGCATCCAGAACATTTTCAAAGCACGGCGCGTACACAATGAACTTTTGAAATTAGTCCGGGATTAAAAGTTGAGTTACGTTTCATCCCTCTTGACTGCAAGTGCTTTTTACTTCTAATTTTAAGTTACACTTTGAGGTTAGCCACAAGTCAACAATGATGAACAAATACAAATTAAGGAATCACTAATTATTATTTAGAAAACCGAATTCAAATTTAACGCTTTTTAATACTGCTTTAGCCTAAACGTTCGTCTGCTTTAAGGCACTCATAGCCAACTGCATTTAATTTTCTCTAATTTATCTTTGATTTTTGAGGTTATATTCCGTGTTTAAGAGTAAAGTTTATTGTTCTCCGTCAATTATAATCGCATTGTCTGGGCATAGAGTCGCCTCAACATCAATTCACGTTATTTATTTTAAGGTCGTTGAATTTACTTGACTAAACAAAGAACCCCTACTGATTTAGCTTGTAAACAATTGAGTTTGCTTAGTAAACGCGAAAACGACTAAAACGACTAAAGTCAAACATTCTGAAAGCGATTTCGGAAAAGAAGGCACTACTAGGATAAACTGCATTTTGGAAAAACGCGATCACAAGATTCGTTCGTTTGGAGCTCAGAAAGGTAATGTTTTGAAGTCAAAGATGAAATCGCATAAAAGTGCTATCGCTCGGACATCCCTCGCTCGTACTACGTAACACAAATGCCATCAAACTCCGAATTGAAACAATATCACCAGAGACAAACATGCATAAAATTTACAAAGCAGTATTAGAACTAAACTGTGCTCTTCACATTACGATTAGCAACGATAACACGTTATGGCAAGCAACACACCTGAACAGCGATTAACCTCTATTTACCTCAAGTGAGATAATCTGTTAAGCCCTGTATATTCTAGCTTTTTACCCTCTCAAGGTAATGTCGCATTCGTCCTGGCATTAGGTTAACTGCAAGATGGAATTCAATCCATGAAGATCTTATCGATCGGTCTCACAGTAATCCTAATGAAGCAGGCACAAGGGCAAGACGACAGAGAAACTTCACACATGTATCGCGAGAACTTATTTGAATTATTACGGTACCTGTAAAAGCGCCTTCTACAGTTCCTCGCCTCCGAGTATCATGTCGTCTTTTAGTTCTTCTTAAACCATGCTTCAAAAGAATCTTTGCTATTTTTAACTCTCTGTGGAGTTTTGTTCTTATCAGCGAAGCCGCAACACGCCCAGTATCAATGCGTTGTTGAGATGAAAATACAACTGCGCGGTTATCAAGACGCGTCATCAATTGGCGTTTCTATAGTGATAGTTATGTCAAGGCGTATTCCTATTGGTTGGTTTGTAAGTCATGGAATGCGCGCGCGCTCGCACGCTTTCTTTTTGTCGGCTTACTTTAGCTGTCAAGTACACCCGCGTTCGTTGTCTGTGTCATTCCAAAAAGCGTGCGCCTTCATAACGGCTGATTGAAGAAAAGATTAAAAGTCTGTTATAACCTAAAGGCATCGTCTACTGCACAGAATTGCATTATAAACTGGCCGAGTAACGGATTTATAAACCATCCAACATTTCAATGCCGAGCTTCTGGAAGTACTTCCAATGTAATAAAAATATTCAACGTAAATGTTGAGGCTATAGAAAATTCTTATCTTTTTAACAGTCTTCCGAGATTTATTTCACAGACAACAAAGCGCACTTAGTTTTCATTTGAAACTGTTTACATGACAAAGCGTGTTTCGTTCATAGGGATACAGTAATTTTTAACGCAACTTTTTTTGCGGCAACATGTTACTAGCTTTTAAATCACAGGTCTCCAAAACCTACAACAGTGCTCCGCGGATTTTGTTGGGATTGCTTCGTTTTGCATTATAAATTTGTGCCGTGAAACAATAGGGCTATTTATACGAGGAAAAAAAGCAGTTTAAATATGACGCGAACTGGGCGTATAATTATTAAATGGTAAAAAATCTCGCCTCGTTTACAAAACAAGCGCGTCTGAAACAGAACGCGGCTTACGTTGGACCAGGGCTTTTAAGTGGTCTTTAAGACGCGTCTTAATTTAGTCTTCTGATTGCTCGCATAAACGGGTCATGGACTTGTTCACGTTTTAATAAAGACGTATACTGGCCGTATAAATGGTACAAAACCCCGATCACGACTAAAACAAGGCGCGTGTATACGGCTTTAATTCACTTCTTATTTAAGACGCGTCCTGTTTTAGCAAGTTAAAACAAAGCAAACAATGCTACCTATCTAGTATTGCTATGCCCCGAAAAATTCGAGTATCGCGAACAACCTTTTATAAGAACACTTGACTATCAGCGCGTCCCCACCCGAAGGTGATCGGATTTTTTTACAAGAAACTCAGAGCAACTTTTTAATTTCAACTTAATCACTTCTTTAAATCAATCTTGAAAAGACTGTACATCTTGCTACCCTATCTTAAAGCTGTCTGTCTTGACCGCCTTAATGAAAAGCTAAATATATCTAGCGGAGCACGTATCAAAACTATTTCATCATTAAGCTTACAAATTTTTCATAAAACGCACCAGTCTTATTGCATATCTATTGCAGTCTATTTTCTGTTTCAAGCTGAATAACTATTATTCGTATATTATTCTTCCAGAATCAAATATCAACTGAACACATTCAAACTAGGTCATTTAGAAATTTTATTGCACTTAGTTTACTACACTCAATTATTCATTTTTCTGTTAGGTTGAAATAGTGAAATATATTCACTTTGCAGTTAAATATATAGTTAAAAATATATAGTTAAATATATTTCATCATATGTTTTTATGATCATTTTATTGTTAAACATACCTGAATGTCTGAATGCGTATTGAGGGATGGTATGATCCCTTGGTTATAAAGTATTTTTTTGCCAGCCTTGATATTATGGCTACAAGTATCTCAGAAATTTGTTTTAAGCATTGACCAATGTTAGGTAGCCAGCCTGCTTTTATTACATACATACACTTTAGAAAATTGTCAGGTAGCAAAATTATATTTAAAAAAAATTACACTGGTTTACATGATTGTTGTGTTGCTGGGGAAAAACCTCAATGAAGAAAAACCTGCTTTGACCCTGGCTTTTGGAAAACCCCAGAAAGACACATTTCAGCCTCAACACTGAACAGCCAAATTCTTACTGAGGCAATATCAGAAAAAACCCACCTCCTTTGTATTTTAATTATGTTTTAATGCATAGCCTCTTTTTACAGAGGCAAGTGCCTCAGTTCACCTGTTACTAGCTATAGCCGTTCATTTATGTGCTAGTTTCTGCACATGAGAAGAATGCCCTAAGCTAATCAGCCACCATTCCTATGTCGCAAAATGTGACTGAGGCTGTGCCAAAACTAAAGTTGTGTGCAGTAATTAAAACTGTCCAACCAAACCTATTCAAATGCTGCTCTTTTGCTGTATTTTATTCCTGAATTGAGTTCCTCTCATGGATTGAGTGGATCAGGTTTTTGATTGGGTCTAAGTTTGTGATCAGAATTTTTTTTTGAGAATATACATGAAATATATATTTAAAGCTTTTTTCTAATACACCAGTAAGTTAAATCTAAAGTTTTTTGGTAGGTTCAATATGGAACTGTTCCACATTTGCTGTGGGCACAAATATCCATAACACTATTTTGTGGAACTGATACAAAAACCATCCATGCACCCCTTTGAAAAGCAGATGAGAAACTGGCCAGTAGCAAATGTCTGAAATTAAGGATGGTTTAAAATCTTGAGGTTGTAAAAGAAAAAACAAAAACAAATAAAATTTAACCTTTTTGGACAGATCATTGAGAAAGTACTCTAAAAATATTTACCGGTATATTGCTAAACTTCTTTATGTGGCCAAATACCACCCATAATAAGGTTGTTTTTCAGTCAATTTTAATGGGCATTCTTGGTGTTTCAGAAATGCTTAGCTGTTAGCTGTTGTGCGGTGATTTGAATATAAATTATTGTCTCTTGAATCCTTTGTTTTATGTCATTTGGTGATCTCACCACATGCAAAACCAAGAAACTGTCCTTTTAACATGAGCAGACGCACACACATACATAAGATGTCACTTGGGAAAGTTTAACTGTATTTAATAACTTTAAAATATATATTTTAAAAATTGCTGGAGCAAGGTACTCACGTTTTTGTTGTCGAAGGGGGATCTATTTCAGTTTGCTTGTTTGGCAGACTTTGATGAGAGAATGTTCTTTAGCAGAAGATTGCAAAACAACTTGGCTGCATCTCTGAAAAATTTTGAGTGTTCATAACATTAAAATTCACTCCATACTGGTAAATCAGGTGGGGAGGAGAAGGGGGGGGGGAGGCCAGGATCCATATTTTCACACACTGATTTTGTACATTTATGCATGAAATATACCTTTCCTACTCCACTTCATGTGATCCTTTAAATCATCTTCCTTTATGTATCACAATAATTTATCTCTGCCCAAGTTATACATGCCAGATAACCCCATTACTAAATTGCTAAATTATCAGCCATTACAAAACAGTGTTAAATAACTGTAGGTTAGACATTGGGAGTTTATTTTCTTCATCCTAGACCTCACATGAGTCGACACTCAGTGTGTCCTATTGGAAAGCCTCAAATCTGATTGGTTCTCCCACTGCTTTCTTTTGGCTGATAGAGCATGCATGATCATCCGATGATCATGCACACATTTGCTCTTGAAGGGGAAAGTTATTCTTCCTATTTGGCTAAAAAAAAAAACACACAGAAAATTGTAGTTTTTTGAACCTCATTCACTATTCTTGTTCAAAGAAAACTTGGAGTCTAGTCTAATTGCTACATAACACTTGGCTTAGATTTCTGTAGTATGATTGAAGCTGCTCCCAGCAGAAGGGATGCTTGTCCACTGCAGGTAAACCCCAGCATTCCTTCCCTAAAAACTTACCAGTAAAGTAACCATTTTATAAATTAACCCTTAGGTGGAGTAGGGCACTACACGTGTTAAGTGTCTTGCCTAAGAACACAACACAGCGATCCTTGCCCTACAAGGCTAAAAGCATGCTAACCGTTATGCTACTGTGCCTCATACAGCCTTACAGTACCTTCTACATATTCGACATCTCCACTTGAACAAATTTAGACAGCAAATTGTCAGTGCTTGCTTACTGGTAGATCAACTAGTATACTCAACTACATGTTAATATGAAATTTATTATCTTCAACAAACTGCACCGGGGATAAAAATAATCACCACCCTTTTGAACAGAATCCTCCCGGATTCTCTAGGAGTTCCGTTGGAGTCCTTTGGATACTGGCGTGCCTCCTGGTCTGCCAAATAGTATGCAAAAATTTTGCATTTCACTTGGCAGACTGGGAGTCTTCCAGATAAAGAGATACTTTGGATGATTTTGGATGTTAAAATTTTACTTTCAGTCACATAAATCAACGGAGGACCTTTTTATTGCTGGGAAGGTTGGGGGGATTTAAATAGCCCTTATCACGGGTTTCAACGTCATCTTGACGAGTAGCCGTAGGCAAAGCGGGTAGAAATTACAGTGTTTGTATGGGAATTGGACGACAAATATCTTTTACAAAAATTGAATTCTGAACAATTTATGAATAGTAAAGTTAAGATACTAGGCAAAAGTTTTTATTTGCCGAGTTTGAAGGATGTAGCTGGGCTAGAAAGCGGTCACATTCATTTGTCTATAATTTTTCCTGCGAACAGCAACAATCATGCAGAAAAAAATACAGACTAATGTATGGGGAAATTAAAAACGTAACTGAACGCTTTCTAGCCCAGCTACATCCTTCAAACTCGGCAAATAAGAACTTTTGCCTAGTATCTTAACTTTACAATTCATAAGTTGTCCAGAATTCAATTTTTGTAAAGATATTTGCCGTTGGATTCCCATACAAACACTTTAATTTCTACCCGCTTTGCCTACTCGTCAAGATGGCGTCGAAAACTGTGATAAGGCCTATTCCACGAGAGGTACCTCAAGCAAAATCGATGATCTCCCGGATTTGGATTTTCGCTGGTTGCCAATATTGCATGCACGCAGAGTAAGTTAAATCTTCAAACGCAACTGGGTAAATCCGTGAGGAGCTGTTTGCATAAACATATGATTTGACTTCCTATTCGATAGCTTTTAAAATAGTCGTCATATCTGTCTGGCTCTTTTATCAAAAGCGATTCCATTATTTGCGAAGTTCAGAGATGCAGCGGGAGGACTCGAGACTGCTTGAGGATTTCCACCCGACGTGACATGTAGTTTTTCTTTTAATTTCTAGCTCAGTTTAGCAAACTTTCTCACCATAGCTTAAGGCAGTTCTTTCCTTAGCTGATAAGTTTGCTTATCTCTTTTAGAACTAACATTTCATGAAAATTTCTCACCTTTAAATGCGATTTCAAAGTCGCCATTTCACATCGATCACCGATCGCCATATTTGAAGCGCTCAGGCCTCGTTTTCACGCAGTATTGTCCATTGTTCCATTTCAACCAATGCGCATCGTCGACAAAAATAGTAACAAGCAAGAGAGGTTTGACTGGAAGGAAATACCCAATGGAACCTTGATAAAACGAAACCCTCTGTAACGAAGCCTCCGGTTCTATAAATGAGATTCTTCAGCCCGACGAAAGTTATACATTTTCCCTGGCTCTTGGTAATTCGACATGTCGGTGTTTCACTATATCAGTATGTGTGTGGGTTAATTTTACCCTTGGTACAATTCACTATGTTCCTTTGTTCACAACTAGATGGTATTTAATATGATATTGAATATAAAATAATCATTAAAGAAAATAACAGATTATATCAAGGTTAAAATTGAACCACAGCATTTATATTAAATTAAGAAGAATTCAGTTTACTTGATCGCAGCCAGCCATTCCGAGCAAGACTAGCCCGTTCCAGGCGTTTGTTCGTTCGTTAAAATTATCGTTTGTGATTTCGAAATTTTTGATACCAAGAGAGCTCAGGATAAATCCGAACTGAAAAAGCTGAATCTCTACTCAAAAGGAAAGTAATAACATCATTGTATTTACGATAAGCTTAAAAAACCACATATTTTGTGTAATGCTTATATGAAGGGAAGCTTAGGTCACAATCTTGAAAAATTACAGCAAATAAAGTAATTTATGATATTTGGTTTGTAGAGCCGTGTATCTGAGGAAAAAGGTTTTGGATTACAGCAATGTTTTAAAAGAATGCCAACTGGTCAGTGAAGTTAATAAGGGCGATGAGTCAAATTCAAATGAACCAAGACCAAATCCAGCAAGTGGCAAGATGGAGGTGTGGAATGAGTACCGTCGCACTGTTAGAGGAGCCCTGAAGGGGTGGGTATAAATCTTATTTCCCAGCCTATTTATTTACATTCTTTCTTTGTGATTCCCAGAATCCCAGTGCCGTTGACCCAAATCTTATTTCCCAGTTTCCAAATTACCCCTTTAGGCCCCTTGTTATTTCGGGGTGTTACAATACTCCTAGGGATCCTAGTTGCTACTGGGATAAGCTCCAGCGGTATGGGTCAGTGGTTCAAGTGCAACTTTACCCACAGATATTCTAAAGAAAGGCCTCTTTTGGAAGCGGTGTCCTTTCGTATTAAGTTAGTTTACCCTTGGCAGTAATGTCTACCTTTCTCCCTCTGTTTCTCTTCCTGTCACCGTTGTAGTTTGAACAAAAAAAGAGGGAAAAAATCTCAATTATTTCGATGGCAAGGCAACCGAAGTATAGCCTGAATTTCAGCCGTCTTCTCTGGTCGCTCACTCCCAAAAAAGATCTTGCGTCTATCTCCGAAGCAAGTGACAAGAGAAGACGGCAGATATTCAGGCTAACTGAAATACTGTTTAGATTTGTATGTAATATCCCGCATGAAAACAATAAATTAATTGACAAAACAAAGGAGACAAATGTTCCTTCTGGTATGTGCATTTATTGAAAACCTTTCCAATTTCTGGCTAGCTTAGTCAATTACCTTAGAAACAAAATTAAATATTAAATAAATTAAACGAATTATCGCTCATCACTAAGTATTCCTGCAATTTGTTCTACAATCTTAAATATACAGTGAACAGAGATTATTCACATCCCTTATCAAAGGGCAGTGCTGGTTGAAATTGATTTAAAGTTTGCATTGGGAATACCATACTTTACTTGCCGTATTTTTTAAATTTCCATCCGAGAGAGTTTTCTAACAATGACATTTGTAGTTTGATAACTTTACATTCTTATTGACAACAGAGATTATTTACAACCCTTATGGTCCCTTTCCTCATCAGCCAAATAGTTTGGCATATTAATATTTTAAAACTGTTACATTGTGTTTACCATCAAAAGACATAATAATTGAAATAATTATCATAAATTACTGTAACATTAGCTAGGATATTTTATTTTTCACGACCATTGCATTCATTGAGTTGCAGTTGTCTTTAGGGTAAATGTATAAAGAATGCCTAAAGAAATTTCACTGACATGAGTAGTCACTTCACTTTTAATAAGTCTACATGTACAAACTGTGCTATATATTATGGATTGAAAAAGCTAGGCTCGTCTAAAAGAAACTTCCCCTGAGATGAATAGGTAGTTGTTTCTTGTTATCGACTTAAACTTCAAGCTAACTATATTGTATTACACCTTATTAAGATACTATTAATGATACTCTTCTAGCAATTACCTAAGCTCAAAAAATTTGTGATCATCTACAGGAGCCTTGCCTGTAGATATTTAATATGTTCTGGTCGAAATATGATAATTGCACACAACTGATGGAAGGAAGTAAGGAAAAACCTTGTTAATAATTTTTTACCTCTGAAATAACAGCAGTTACCAGTTAAACATGGAGATGATTATTTTTTTGTCTTGACTTTTCACTTTGGTGGGTGCAAGATATTATTAACCATGGGATAAGAGAACTAAGTTGAAGATAGTTTTGAATATGATCACATGTTAAAGACTATCAGTGGGTAGCAAACAAAAGGCTAGGCAATCAAATTCACACTTTTGCAATAAACACAGAAAAACTAATGCCTTCTAAGTAATATATATAATTTGTTTACTGCCGCTGCTGTTCAACGAATGTCATGGCTGATATCATGGGTTGAGTGAGACCTGATGGCAGGGACTGGACACCATCAAGAATATTGGCTGTGACACTGCCAATCCTACAGGGAGAATAAAGATAATATTAAGTGAACAAAAGTAAATTTCTGGTGACTACAGTTATCGTCCACAGGTGGAACACAAGGCATAACCTTGCAGGATGACTACGTTTAAGTGTCTTAATGGAGATTAAAGTTTTTATGAGTCAAATGAGTCAATGGCCTTACTAATAAAAGCTAACCACAAACAAACCAGAGTGGAACTAACTGCAAGCAACCTGAAGTGGGACTGACAACAAGCAAACTGGAGTAGAACTAACAACAAGCAAACCACAGTAGACTAACTGCAAGCAAACTGGACTGAAACAAACCACAAGCAAATTGATACATGCTGAGCTAACTGCAACCAAAGTGGAGTGTTTCTAAGCTAATTTTCTATACAGGCAAACCATGGATCAACAACAAGCAAACCAGAGTGGGCTAACCAGATGCAAACTGGAGTGGAACTAACTACACGGAAAATTGGAGTGGAACTAACTGCAACCAAAGTGGAGTGTTTCTAACCTAATTTGTTTTCAGGCAAACTTTAAATACTTTAATTTACACGACCCCACAAGCTGTAAGCTTTTATCCAAATCGTGTTTTTAAATAAAGGTAACTACTACTACTGTGTTTCAATAGATAATATCCTACTTTGTGTAAAAATCACCTTGACTCATTGACTTATGACTCATAGACTAGGGACCTTATCAAAATGTTGTGCAAAATCTCTTTTTTGCAAAATGCAGTAAGGTACCGGTAACATTTTTTCACATGATACATGTATCTTACAACAAGTTTACCAAAACAAGATTTTTCTTACCATTCTTTCTGAGCCTGAGGCAGTTTTGGTACAGACTCCTTGTCTTTTGGAACTAAACCAGCTTTTAAACTTTTGAAATTAGATTCAATGTTCTTTTTGTAGTCTGCCAGAGGTGTCCCAGCCTGATTTACAGATTGCTGTTGACAAAGATATTATAAATGAGTTGTTGGCAGTATTGACACTGTTCTAGAATTTCATTACTAAAGCTTCAGTACGTACATAATCAATGGTATCTAAGTTCCGAACACAGATGTGTAGGTCAAGATAAAATCCAATATTCATGAAAGTGAACAGAGGAAAGATAATTGTTACCCTGCTTTAGTGCCTTGCCTTTGTTCACTTTCATGAATAAGTTGGAAGTTATCTTGAAGCACACATGTGTTTTTAGAACTTCAATAATTCTTATTCAGTGGTGGAACTTGAAATGCTCATATGGCTAAGGGGGAGATGATGCACCTTTCTTTCTCAGGGGGTGGGTTGAAGTTTGTGCAGGTGGACCCTTTCTTGTACCAAAAGGGGGAAAGGTATGGAAATTTTCTGTCTCTCAGGCCTTTTTATTTTTCAGCAAAATGTGATGGGAAAGGACACTCCATCCAGTCTACCCCCTTGATCAGCCACTGTTTTTGCCACCCAGTAGTAGAATGTCGCAAACAAAAACATAATTCCGCAAAAGCTGACTCCTTTTGCTCAGGATGTTTATTTTTTTTTTCAATTACAAGAGTTTTTAAAGATTCACTACAACATTTAAAACACTAGAAAAGGATTCTTCCAAAAGAATAGGTAAACAATGCTTGTTGTAAAAGGTAATAAAAGCAACTAATTTAATACATGGTTGCAGGGTGGATGCCTAACTAACCTGGAGCCTCCGCATCAAAAGATCAGCACAATGTTCTGTCGCTTACTGGATCCTACAAACTTTTTCCCAATTTCTTTGACCATTTTGATTAATTTACAATTTTTATTTCAATCTCCCAAGAAAAACATAGTGGTTAGCCTAGTAGGAGTCATGGTGGCCTAATGGTTAGTATTCTGGACTCCAGATCAAACAGTCTGGGTTTGAGCTCTGGCCAGGGTTATTACGTTGTATTCTTGGGCAAGACACTTTACTTTCACAGTGCCTCTCTGCACCCAGGTGTATAAATGGGTACCAACAAATTTAATGCTGGGTGTAACCATGCAATGGACTAGTGTCCTATCCAAGGGGGAGTAGAAATACTTTTCTACCCAATGGTTTGGCTGATCTTCAGGTTCTCACAGCTATTCTTACTGAATCTTGGAGATCCTCTTCCCTTTAATACTTATAGCCAACACATATAGAGGTGATTCAACAGGGACTGTAAGTAACTCACATATAGCAGTGCTGTTTGATGAGCCATGTATTTGTGATTTGTCAGGTTGAATGCATCACTGTTCAGCTGGTGACTCAGGGTTATAAGTTGATTTAACATCCCAAGATGCAGAAAATACCCTGCAATACAAACACAAAGTTCAGCTCACAATTGACTCACAAGATAACCTTCCCTGTTAAAAATCATTCGACTTGAAAAATATAATGCAGCAACATATATAGCATAGCTTAAAATATAAAAATGTTTAAAACAGATCTAAAAATATAAAACAATACTCTAAATTTTCGATCGCCTTCTGCGGTCTTCTTCAGAGAATGATGGATTTTTGCAAAGTTTGCAGAATTCTAATATTTAGCTACATCGACGTTATTGTTCGTTGTCCCCCTGGAGAGCAACTAGCGATGCCTAAACCCTTGGGATAGGGTTGTCCTCCAATAATAGCTCCTTTTGAAGAAAAGTTAAAGATAGCAACTCTTGCAATTCAGGTGACTTTTTTTTTTGTTTTTGGCTCGGTTGGGGTGGGGGGGGGGGAGGATTTTAACTTACAAAGGTTTACAGTTACAGTTAACTACTTAATGCCTTATGATAATTGAGTTATTGAGAGAAATCACTACCATCCATGGAAGATTTCTGGCTTTGGAATGCTGGTCTCTCTGGGTTTGTCAAATAAGAAGTGACTCTCGGAAACAATAAAGATAATCCAGTCTGTCTAAGGTACTCCTGTAGGAAAAAACATACCACAAATTAATGAGCTGTTACTTTTAATAAATGCCAAATTGTATAGTTTGAGGGAATGTATTTAGGAAACTGACTAAGATGCTCACTGTTGTGAGTGGTTGAAATGAGAATTTAAAAAAAGTCTTTACAAACAGACAGCATTTGATGCAAGTGTTTTCCTCCTTAACTTGAAAGGTCTTTTTTCTTTAAAACCTTACTGCAGACTGAGAGTGAACATTCAAGGATTTTCATAGCCCATGTTCCAGTTATTTCGTTTCTGAGAGCAAAAGAGGTGGCTGAAAGGTTGGGTTGTGACAGAGCAAAAAAAAAAACACAGAAAAAAAAAGAAAAAGATAGAGGGAAAACGAAATTGAGAAAGAGGGACAGGAACGAAATTATAAGTTAGAAAGTTTCAACTGAGATGTACATTTCTATCAAAAATATGTCATGTAACAGATAATTGATGGGACATTGGCCAATCAAGATGCTCCATTGCCCTGTCTGTGGGTTATAAAAAATCTCCAAAATCTTTGGGATCAGTTACAGGCATTTCCTTCTATTCTCCTCCTCCCCCATCTCATTTTTTATTACTTTGTCCTACATCCCAAGACCTTATCACCCAAAAGAAGAAATTGTACTTTGACTTTAAAACAAAATGACCAATGGTGTATCATAAACCGAAGTGCACAAATAACAGTTTGGGAGAATTTTAATGCTGAAACTGTCATTTTGGGGTCTAAAAGCATGAAATGCCTCACTTACTTTTAGTGTTGGTCTTGGGTCTGGTAGAAAATGAATCATTTCCCGCATTTTCTCAAAGAGTACTTGAGCTATAAGAAAGTTTTACAAAATAACAGTTTATTAAGTTTCCCGTAACTGCACAAATTCTTCAGGATTGGTCAGTGCATCTCAACAAACAACATAGAGTTTGTTGTTAGTTCACAGAAGCAGACATGCATTTCTAGCTAGCTGTTATGACTGAAGTCAACCTCAACTGGGATGTGCAAAATTTGAAAAGCACTTGAAATTTTTGTAAAGCTTGGCAAGCGGCTTAATACAAAGTAGTCTACATGCATGTAGGCTACTTTTTGCAGGGTATAGTTTCCCTGAGGCTTTTAATTATTTACATCCAGTTCTCCATTTCCAGACACCCCCTATTTAATAAGAAATAAAACAATAATCAGGGCTGGAAATAACGGCCGGTCAACGGACAATGTCCGGTCTGATTGGGGATTTGACCGGTCAAACTTTCCACTTGCCAGTCATGTTGACCGGTCACATTCAATTATATTGAAGTAAACTAAAGTTTTCATGCTGTTCAGTTGTTTTCTATAAGTAGGCACATCGCTTAATTGTGGAACTTTGACCTGAAATGATCTGTAACTGTTGCATTTGAAACAGACATCGGCGTTCTCACACTCAGTCTCATACTCTTTATTCCGTAATTTTCAAGTTCTCCATTTCCTCCCGCATTTAAAAAAGCTCTAAATCCCCGAAATAAAAAATATAATTTAAAGAAGTTACAATTAAAACAATATTTCACATCTTTGTACGTTTTGTAGCGTGTTACTTGCTGTGGCATTTTCGCAGTGTTAAATACGTGCGGCGAACGTAGCAATACGAACCCAGTAGTTTACATTGAATAATTTCATGTCTATAAATACTACAAGCAGTTGAATGAAAAAATGAAAAAGCCTTTTATTGTCGTAAATGAGAACAGCTCTCAAATAGTTAATACACAGAAAATAACAATCAGATCAGAACTCAAAAATTATTAGAGCGAGTTTTCATTCTTAATGTCTCAACTACTTTTATTTGCAAATTCAAATTTATGCAAATTTCGTGTAAAATGTAATTTGATTCTACAGTCTTGTTTTTCAAGTTTATGAATGGTGAAAACCAAACTTTTTTAAAGCAAGTTAAATTTTCATGAATGAAACACTGTTTCACTTGAATTTAAAAGTCAATTGCTGGCTACAATGTAATTTAATTTCTATTTTTCAAAGTTTTTTTGTAACATGAAACGAATGATGTGATTTTGCAAGTGTCTCACGTCTGGCTCATGATCATAATTTGTATTTGTCTATATCGCTAAACTTTAACAAATGGGACAATACTGTTCAATGCTTGGGGCCATGGGTTATAAGCCCATTTTATATTATCAATGATTTGTACAGTAACAAAATCTGTGGTCTAGTTTTGGAACTTTTGCAAAATCTAATTTTAGACACAAGTATCACCTCCGGAATTTTTCATGAAAAGATGTAGATTTCACGTGGCGTTTTGCATCTATTAAAATAAACAAGCAGCAAAAATAAGAACATTTTCAACAGCTTTAGAAAAAAGGTCGGCTATTACTTTAGGGATGGGGGGTCAATTGTATTTAAATAGAAGAAAACGTCATGTTGTGTTTGACCGGCCAGAAACGAGGTATGACTGAGCTAAAATTTATTTGGCCGGACATCTTGACCGGTGATCATGCGGCCGTTATTTCCAGCCCTGATAATAATAAAAACTTCAAGCCTGGGTGATGGATTATTGAAGCCAGTGCTTGTCTTTGTTTCCTGCACCATTTGGCAGCGGGTCGTGTGGAAATAGTGCTGGGGGGGGGGGGGGGGTAGTTTGAAACCCTTCCCTATTCTTGACCAAGTTCAGCTGCATTTTGCAACCCTACTCCAAACTATATGCCAAAAATTTCTACCCCATCCTCCCTTCTGGAAACTCTAACATTATTGCAGTCTGTTGCATTTAAGTTGCACAATGACATAATAATGATTTGTATTCACATTTACATACAGTTCCTTTAATTCTAGATAGACAAAATTCTCCATACCGCCAAGCAGTTTTGCGGTAAATGTAGCCCAATCTATCCCAGACTAAACTGCTTGAAAACCATACCCTTCACAGTGGCACATAACCCTATTAGCTCCTTTACTAGGAATGCACTCCCTGGATCAAATGGAATTCTTGCCTGCCACTATACTTGTAAACTCGTGAAACATTGTGACCTTATCTCCATTTTTTTTATATTATGTTGTTTCAGAAAATACCCATACCTCCACCATGGAAGATTTCTGGTTTGGGTTGTTTCATACTTTCATATTTTAAAAAATTTGGCTTTTGAGACCCCCATGCCAACCCCATAATCAAGACATCTTAACATTTGTAAACCTTCACTCATAGTAATTTATATTCTTACGTATCCTCATTCATGCGTCACATATATTTTTATAATTATTTTTATTCCTTTGTGGCTTACCTGTAAACTAGCTGGTGCGTTCCCGCAGATTTTGCTAGTCTGCGGGACGCATCAAAACCATAGTTTAGTGTAATGACCACATTAAACATTGTATTTTTTTTTCTGTGGGGTAGGTATGGATACATTGTATTTTCTGGAGTCATGCATTAAGAGTTGAATTGCTATGTACTAGCTACAACATTACTATTAAATGGTCTTTGTACCTTTCGGTTCAAACTTGTTTTGGTATTCCACTTTGTGAGCTGCATCAATCTTGCCCAATGATGTCTAGCACACAAACAAAACAAAACAATACCAGCTATATTATTTTCTTAGAAATTAAATATATTTCACTAAATGATGTATATAATTATTTGAATTTTTATAGTGGCAGTTTTAGTGCCAAAATGAGAACGACATCTCATCATGTGGATGTCCTTCGTGAACGTATGCATGTCATCAAACATCCTGGGCAACCCTTGATAAAAATTTGGTAAAATTATGACAGCTTAAGGTGGCTCGACCCAGTTTTTTTCTAGCGATACCTATCAACTTTGAAACCCTCATACTTAAAGGGACTAATGTCAATGACATATCTACTATATCACATGGACTACTCATAGACTGAACTGCAATATAATATAAATTTTTGGGAGATCGGAATGAATATCACGTGACAATGACGTCACACACGTTTTTGCTCTGAATCGAATTTTAGCCCTTAACCGCATTTTCTCTCGCGATCCTCCACGCTACGTATACCTTGGGTGTTTGCCTTCAGCTCTGCGGAGTTTCATCGAAATCTACAAGAGGAATTTTGAAATATCTTGGAATTTGTTTTCAGATGGTATAATTTATCCGTAAAATAAAGACAAGACTTCATATAAAGAAATTTGTTTCTTTTTAGATGTTTAATAAGAGGCTTTAGCCCTCATTCCTTTTTAAAATGTCCCATATCCGATATCCAAATCGTAAGAAGTAGGTAGACTTGCGCGATTTCGAAAAATATGAAATATATGAATCAAAGTGAAGCTCAATGTTTAGCCCTATTTACCAATTTTACGCCTACTTTCGCAAAAAAAGCGATTATTTCAAAACTCGTCGATGAATTTTCTCCAAAATCTTTGAGAGTGGCAATTGATCAGTACACTACACAATCCCCGAATTTCATGCTCATTGAAAACTTCTAAGGCTGTCTAACATAAACGCAAAATATAGTAAATATTGAAGCGATCTCGTAGTTTTGAATAATTTTGTGCTCTGGGATTTCCTATTGTTTCGAGTTGAGCACAACATCGAATTCCTGTGCACCACGCGTAAAATGACCTCGCTTGGCTACCTTCCGAAAGCTTACCGAAATCTTTCGGAATATGGTAATAATCTCGAGTTCACGTAAACAATAATGAATGAATGAAACTCAAAGCCGGTTATGTTTTGACGCCATTCCAGTTTGACGCCATTGACAGCGTACTCAGAAACTTACCTCGTTTACACTTTCTTTCTTTTGATGTTTTAATTTCTTTAGCGTAGCATCCAGTACGGCGGCCTTTTTTTGTTTTACATTTCTTGTTCTTGGCATTTTTGACTTTCAACTCAGCCAAGATGTCGACCACACAAGAAAAGTTGTTGCGTGACAATTTCTTTTCCATTGTTTTCTTTAAAACGGACCACATTTCGGAAAGATTTCGGTAAGCTTTCGGAAGGTAGCCAAGCGTAGTCATTTTACGCGTGGTGCACAGGAATTCGATGTTGGGCTCAACTCGAAACAATAGGAAATCCCAGAGCACAAAATTATTCAAAACTACGAGATCGCTTCAATATTTACTATATTTTGCGTTTACGTTAGACAACCTTAGAAGTTTTCAATGAGCATGAAATTCAGGGATTGTGTAGTGCACTGATCAATTGCCACTCTCAAAAATTTTGGAGAAAATTCATCGACGAGTTTTGAAATAATCGCTTTTTTTTGCGAAAGAAGGCGCAAAATTGGTAAAAAGAGCTAAACCTTGAGCTTCACTATGATTCATATATTTCATATTTTTCGAAATCGCGCAAGTCTACCTACTTCTTACGGTTTGGATATCGGATATGGGACATTTTTAAATGGAATGAGGGCTAAAGCCTCTTATTAAACATCAAAAAAGTAGCAAATTTCTTTATATGAAGTCTTATCTTTATTTTTCGCATAAATTATATCATCTAAAAAGAAATTCCAAGATATTTCAAAATTCCTCTTGTAGATTTCGATGAAACTCCGCAGAGCTGAAGGCAAACACCCAAGGTATACGTAGCGTGGAGGATCTCGAGAGAAAATGCGGTTACGGGCTAAAATTCGATTCGGAGCAAAAACCAGTGTGACGTCATTGTCACGTGATATTCATTCCGATCTCCCAAAAATTTATATCATATTGCAATTCAGTCTATGTGTAATCCATGTGATATAGGGGATATGTCATTGACTTTAATCCCTTTAAGTATTAGGGTTTCAAAGTTGATAGGTATCGCTAGAAAAAAACTGGGTCGAGCCACCTTAACCAGTGAAGAAAAGTTGCAAAGAAAAACTAAGAAATTTCTTTCTTCCCATCTGCAACCACATTTATGCTTTTGCTTACACCTAGTTATCCATCCCTTGATCTTTGAAGGTGGATATATGGTAGTATAAAATTAGCTCCTTTTATGTTTGAAAATTCTTTTCTATAAGCTTATGTTTACACAGCCCTACACTTTTTGCTGTTTTTCGCAAAATTGAAAAATCTTATAGAATTCACCTATGCACTTTCTTATAATTTTACTATAGGGAGCAAATAAACTAGGTTACGGCAAAAAAAACATTGATCTGAATTAAAGTTAATTTTCTGTTCTGTTGTTTTGTACTTAGACAAACAAAATTAAGGTGTGAAACTAATCTGTGAGACAACAAAACTTGTAGCTTACAGCGTATTCTTTCTTGCACAGAGGCTCCAATTGAGAGCACAATGTCAAAACCTCAATGGCAATATCGTCTGGAGAAAACTGCACCTTCCAGAGTGGTTCATGAAGTCGGACTTCCACTAAACAACGCAAAAACAGGTGAAAACAAACATGATTGAAAACGGGGCGAGGGTTTCGACTTTGGAGAACAAGCCAAAAATGCACAAACCTTTGAATGATGGGTCGTAGGCGAGAGGTGCACATAACGGTCCAGGAAAAACAATTCTTTCCATGTTCATTTTTGTGTTTTAAAGCTTTGCAACGTCTGACTATTTGCAAAAGAAAGTTGAAAAGCTTGCAACTCGAGTGGACGCCATGACAGCTGTCTTGTGTTGAACCGCTGACCCAAAATACAGAGAACTAGGTGTCGGGAGTCAGGGAGGGTGCCCTGGGTACCAGAGGATTTTTCTCGCGCGCGGTGGGTTCCTCTTCGGAAACCGCGCAAGAAAAACCTCTGGCACCCAGGGTAAGGGGAGGGGGGAGAGGGAGAGTCAGCATTTTGTACCAGGCGGGTGAAAACGCGCACAAATACAAGCTCAAACGCGGTTTTCACACGTCTGAAACAAAAGCAAAGAACGTAATAAGCGACTTAGCTGGCTAAGTTCGGTTTATATCTTAAAGACTGACAATTAGGCATGAATAGATTGTGCTAGTAAATTCAGGAAAAGTTGCTTCACAATATACCTTAAAGTTGCTCTAAAGTTGCTCAAATATCAAAAAGTTGCCACCAAAATTTAGAAAAGTTGCTTGCTCTAGAGTCGTTTTGTTTTAGAAAAATACCCAAAACGTGTTTGTTTGTTTGTTGCCATTTAAAAATTTTCATTAAATATTCTTAAAATCATTAAAAGAGTCCAAAAAGCCATTGTTATATGAAAAATATAAATACTTTATTGTAATCAATATGCTCTTTAAACTCAACATAATTTCAATAATAGATAAAAAATAAAAATAAAATAAAAAAATAGATAAAAAAAAAAAGATAAAAATCCCTCAAAATGAAACGACTTTTTTGGTTTGGATCGGTTTTATATCAATTTGTTGCTCAAAAGTTGCCAAGGAAGGCAAAAGTTACCCTAGGTTGCTGATACTACAAAGAGTTGCTCAAGACGCTAAAAGTTGCTCAAAAGTTGCTGAGCACAATCTATTTATGCCTACTGACAACATGCTCCAATAAACTATTCTCGGGCGTTACCTTCAATGCGGACTGTCATGCTCCAAGTCATGCTCAACAGCAAGACATAGCAGGAGCAGACAGGATTTTCCTCGATGTTTTAAAACTACGCTGTTAAAAAACGTATAACATCACCTTAACTTTGAAGCGTTAGCAATACGCATGCGCATTTAAAGGTCTAATGACAGGAATAATGACAGAGATAATTTAGTTTGTCCCACATGACTTGATGTATCACCGTTAAACAGGCCGCCGATCGGGCTTTCATTTGTTAACTCTGGTTTTCCTTCAACACGCATAAATCTTTCGCCTTTTACTAAAGATTTCCGTGGAGGAGAACAAATGAATGAGTCTATAGACTAATTTTTCGTCGCCCTGCCTTTCGGCGGGGCTCCTTTAACAGGGAGAAATTTATTATTTTAATTCAAGCCACTCTGTGGAGAGAGTGCGTTCGAGTGAGTACGAGAGTGCGTTCGATGATTTCGCCTCTTGCTTAAATATAACGCGCGGATGTACTTGTTTAAACGCATTTTACAACGTTGGGAGTTGGCGTTGTCAACAACACAGTTTTACTGACTATAAATCAAAAAGGCACGCCAGCAATCAAAATACTTTTACCAGTTTTAGCAGTTATTGATCTTAAGTTTGTTAGGAGCCCCGCCTTTAGGCAGGGCGACGAAAAATTAGTCTATAGACTCATTCAATTGTTCTCCTCCACGGAAATCTTTAGTAAAAGGCGAAAGATTTATGCGTGTTGAAGGAAAACCAGAGTTAACGACAACAGCGAAGATCAGGGGTATGATGAACATGATGCGACAAAACATGTGGGACAAACAAATCAAACTTTAATATTAAATTAATCTATTGAAATACGCATGCGCATTATTACGCAAGTTACTCGTATCACGATGTACTGCTCCATGAGCCATGACAGCTGTCTTGTATTGAACCGCTGACTCAAACGGGCACAAGAGCCCCGGTTACTCTAACTCAAACAGTTCGAGTTTTTAAGCGGGGGCTCGAGTTACCGGGGTCGATTGAATATTCAATTTTCCATGTTAATAATTGATAGTTTACTGACTAATCAGCACTTCAGTATACAGTGCAGCGATTATTAAACTTATCTCGTCAGCAACTCTAACGCGATTATGCATTCTTATGTTAATATCGGGAAATGTCTTTTAAATACGAGATCTTTTCGTTTCACTCATTGAAAGCAAATTGAAGTTCAACTTGTAGTTTTAAAATCCGATTACACGACAAAAAGAGCTAAGTGGGATATTTCAAAGAACATCTGTGACGAGCTGCAAGTTACACAGAACATCTCCTATATGCGCAACAGTGATTTGAAATCAATATATTCGTTCTCTCTTATTTTTGATTGAATTTTCTCCGAAATGCTGAAGGCGCACGAGCGGGAAAGACGGGAAAGCAACCGATTTGATGATGAATAAGCTCAGGGTGGTCATTAGCCTCAGCCACAGCTCCAAGTGTCACCTGTACGTACAGCAGCAGCCGGATTAGTATCCTCTTTGTCTTTTCCTTAGAGAGGTGTGGTGACCTAATGGTCAGCACGCTCGAATCTGGATCAAGTTGTCCGGTTTCGACCCCGCGGCCGGGGGACTGCGTTGTGTTCTTGGGCAAAACATTTCATTCTCAAAGTGCCTCTCTCCACCCAGGTGAATAAATGGGCACCAATAAATTCACTGCTTGAAATAATGTTGTGATACGTGATGGAGTAGCATCCCATCCAGGGGGGGGGGGGGGGGAGTGGAAATACTCCTTGTCGCTTCCGCAGACTTTACCTCTTTACCTAGTTTTTTACTGATAACCACGCCTGAAACATTAGCAGCAACATCCCGAAACGGCGTAGTGGACTGCATCGCTTCTCCGCTGGCAAGGGGAACTTGCACAAGTTGGCTTGGGTGCTTCCCGCTGGTTTCACTTACCACCATCGAAGCCGTGGTTGTCGAAGCTGGCATGGTTTGGTCCGTTTGGGTTTATGCGCATTCTTTGCCGACTTGGCAGCACGTTTTTTTGGCGGCGAACGCCTGGTGCAGAAGACACAGCAGGAGCAGACAGGATTTTTTTCATGTTTTAAAATATTCGTCGTTAAAAATCGTCAAGTGTAACATGCCTTAACGTTGGAGCGTGTGCAATACGCATGCGCACACAAAGGACTATTGACAGAGATTATTTAGTTTGTCCCACATGGCTTGATATATCACCGTTTAACAGGCCGCCGATCGGACATCCATTGGTTAACTCTGGTTTCCTTCCTTTTTTCTTTTCCTTTTCCTTGTGTTTGAGTCCTAAAGTCTGAATCCAAAATTCCAAAAAATCCAAAAAAAATCCGTGTTCTGTGTATGTGCAGGAGCCATGGGCTCCTGGTCTGTGGTAATGTTTTCATGTTCCTTTGTCTAATGTGTTGTTCTATGTTGAGGTTCACCTGTGGGCAGGGTGTATTCTCCTATCCTTCCATGTTTTGTCTGAGTCTGTTCTAGGTCTGTTTCCATGTCTGTAGTCTGGCCCGGGGAGAGGCCGAGTTCGTTGCTCGGGTGCCTTTTGACGTCCTCGAGGACCCTCTTCCCGGTTTGCGCGTGATAGCATTGCACTACGCTATCACCTGCATCCAAAAAAAAAAAAAAAAAAAAAAAAACTCTGGTTTCCTTCCTTTTTTCTTTTCCTTTTCCTTGTGTTTGAGTCCTAAAGTCTGAATCCAAAATTCCAAAAAATCCAAAAAAAATCCGTGTTCTGTGTATGTGCAGGAGCCATGGGCTCCTGGTCTGTGGTAATGTTTTCATGTTCCTTTGTCTAATGTGTTGTTCTATGTTGAGGTTCATCTGTGGGCAGGGTGTATTCTCCTATCCTTCCATGTTTTGTCTGAGTCTGTTCTAGGTCTGTTTCCATGTCTGTTGTCTGGCCCGGGGAGAGGCCGAGTTCGTTGCTCGGGTGCCTTTTGACGTCCTCGAGGACCCTCTTCCCGGTTTGCGCGTGATAGCATTGCACTACGCTATCACCTGCATCCAAAAAAAAAAAAAACTCTGGTTTTCCTTCAACACGCATAAATCTTTCGCCTTTTACTAAAGATTTCCGTGGAAGAGAACAAATGAATGAGTCTATAGTCTAATTTTTCGTCGCCCTGCCTTGAGACGGGGCCCTTTGAACAGAGCCAGATTGATTACTTAAAGTCAAGCCACTCAGTGGTTATCAAAGAATACGAGAGTGCGTTTGATGCCTTCAATTGGCTTTAATTTGATAAAGCCATGCCGGTGTGAATTTTTTTTCCTGAAGTATTCTTGGTTATCACGTGACGTCATCAAAATTCGAGAATCACAAGACCCATGAGTTTTTATCCTTCACTGGCTATTAGACGTCCTTAATATATATCTGCATGGTTGAAGGATTTTAGCTCGATAGCATTCGAGTCTTTTTTAAAATATTCGTATAGTCTTTTTTATCACATAAATAGATTTACTTTTTTTACCCGTTTTTATTATGTAAATAGCTCCTTTCTTTTTAACTTATTTTAACTTTAAACTATTAATTGTAATAGTTGTACAATGATAGGTTTAAGTTTTTTTAAAGTTTTTTATTAGTCAGGTGTCCACAATTAGTAGAGGGGATTTTTCCCCTCAGCTAAACATTTTAGACACGATAATAAAGTCATTCATTCATTCATTCGCCGTCTTTAAGATAGAGCATTTTGAAGTTCGGAGTTTCACGCCACACGAGATCAAAGATGGCCGCTAGAAGGCTGTCACGTTCTCTTTAAAAAATGCCTCATCTTGCGATTTTTAACAATCTGAACAGTTGAGGTTTTGCGAGAAGTGTTCATGTTAATGTTTACTTGTTAATGAGAGTGGTCTGACCGCTTTTTGTAGCAGAATTTAATGCCAGATGTTTTCATTGATTTCCGGCCGCCATGTTGGAGTCCTAGCAGTTGGACTCCAACATGGCGTTTCCATACTGTGTTCTCTAAATTTGCGTGAAACATTTTGTCGGATAACTCGAGTACGGAATAACGTAATGACCTGAGACTTGACAAAAAAATTTAAGTAGTTTTCTACAACCTGTAACATTATTGATTTTTTTGACTTAATAGTTTTGGATTTATTTTTTGGAGGCGTAATAGTGAAAACCACCTATTGCCCTTCTCTATAATTCACACTTGGACTGCAGTTGGTATATTGCGTGACACGGCTTCATTTTATAACTCAGAAAAAACTTAAAATATATAATTCCTAGTTGCATTCAAACTCCATGTTTATGCCAGTAAAGAAACTGTATAGCAACAATCAAAATACTTTTACCAGTTCTTAAAATTGTTGTTCTTTCATTTGTTAGGAGCCCCGCCTTTAGGCAGGGCGACGAAAAATTAGTCTATAGACTCATTCACTTGTTCTCCTCTACGGAAATCTTTAGTAAAAGGCGAAAGATTTATGCGTGTTGAAGGAAAACCAGAGTTTTTTTTATGTTTAAGGCGGACGGTCAGGCTCCCTTGCGGGCGGTGCAATGCCTGCCGACCAAACACGCCTCATCCTCCCCCGAAGAGGAGGGTCCACCTAAACTGAGGGACAACCATGTCGCCAACTTCGCCGGGGGATCGAACCCCGCCTCCTACAAAAATTAAACACAAAACCAAACTGAACACGAACGGGACATTAAACGGAAACAGACGAGAAGGCAGTGCTTCCAATCAAGGAGACCGCTAGACGTGGGAACAAACAGGCACAGGGCAAAACAAACATACAGGACAACACTACAAATGCAGTACACCAACTAAGGAGACCGCAGCGCACAACTGAAGGAAACAGGCGAACAACAGGAAAAGCAGAACAGCAGCAGGAAACAGGACTCAGGGCTTTTTCTTCCGAGCAGGGAACTTCAACGGGACAACTTTACGAGACAGCGGAGGACCAGCAGAAGCACGAGGGCCAGGGAAAGAGCTTGGGAAGGAAGCTCGTTTCAAACGAAACCTGTCCAACTCCAAAAGACGACTCTTCTCGAAGCAAGAATCTTGACTGGAACCAGCAGCATAGATTCTGCACATGGGACCAAAGTTTTCCCGGGTAAGTCTTTCAGGAGGAGCATTGATGTCAGCAGCAGGAATAGGCACATGAACAACAGCAGGGAACTCAGCAGGAGAAACATCAGGACTGGCAGAGGCTTCAACAACAGGACTGGCAGTTGACTCAGCAGCAGGACTGGCAGTTGACTCAGCAACAGGACTGGCAGTGGACTCAACAGCAGGACTGGCAGAAGATTCAACGACAGGAACAACAGGAAAACTGGCAGGAGGAACACTAGGATCCAATAAGCGAGTCTCAGGAAGCGGGTCGCGACCAGGTGGAAACTCACTCATGGCAGGATGACAATCTTTCATCACAGGATCAAGGTAGAAACATTCACGGTACATTTCAGGCGAGGCAGTGTCATTTAACACACAGCGACGGGTAAGACGACCCATGTCAAGGAAGGAAAAAGAGCCATCAGACTCACGAAGAACAACAGCATTAGGGCGATGGGCGCGATGAAAGTCATCAATGGAATCCTCACTCACAGAAGAAGGCATCGGAGGAGGCGGCTTAGTCGACACAGAATCATCAGCCGGAGCACCAGTACCAAGGTCAAAGGTAGACGTGGGGACAGGCTCCACAGACTCGACAGAATCAACAGCAGACTTGGAGAAATCACCAGACTCAAGGTCAGCAGCTGAATCAGACTCAGGGCGTTGACGTTTGGAAGCACGTACACGCTCGTCAGGCAAAGGATCAAGGGGGACAGAAGTGTCCATCTCATCAGAAGGGGCATCATTAGCACGACGAGTACAGTCACGGGCGAAATGGCCAGGCTGAAGGCACTTGCGACACTTGTCGCGAATCGGACAATTGGCAGCACGATGACCAGACTTGCCACAAATGTGACAGTCCAGGGGCTGATCCCGGTACCAGACACGGCACGGATAACGGAGGACACGAAGCTTCGACGGAATCTCATCACGAAGACACATCTTCAAAATACGGGAACCGGTGAGGATGTCAGAGGTGCCATAAACGCACGACCGGATATCAAGGACTTCGCCATAAGGAGAGAAACATTCAGAAACCACAGCGTCAGAGACTTCAACAGGACAATGATGCAGATAAACGAACCGGACGGAAGGCTCAGCTTCAATGAGGCGAACTTCAACACCATCAATACGAAGACCAGCACTATACACGTTATCACGAACTTGATGCGGCAAAACATGTGGGAGAAGGAATTAAAATTTAATATTAAATTAATCTATTGAAATACGCATGCGCATTAAAACGCAAATCACTCTATCATAACACGTGTGCGATGCACTGTTCAAGAGCCTCATTTTATATCCTTGACCACTAGGCCCAGTTGTTTAAAGGATGGATAACGATATCTACTTCATAAAACATTATCCAGTAGATAAAGTCAATAAATGTTGACAAAACATACTACACTCTCCACTGGATAGTGATTCATCCGGTGAATAGCGTTATCTACCCATTGAACAACCGGGACCACGGTGGAAGGCTATGGAAACGATGCTTTTGCCGTGTTTCTCGCCTCTTTGAAGGCGACGGGAAGGTCATCATCCCAGATGGAAAATTAAAGCTGCTCACTGAAAAATTGAGTTGAATCTTTGGCCGCCTACAACGTTGATTGACTATGATGCTTGGAAAACGAATGACAATAACAGTTGCGGACAATACGGGCTGACTGTGAGTGATAAAAACATACGGGTGGAAGTACGTTGCCTGCGACAACAGCGGACGAGATCGTTCCTATTTAACAGACCGGACAGACTGGTATATTCCAGATCAGAATTCCGTTGTTAGTCAGATTCGTCCTTTCAAATCAGTCAATGCAGAAATATCATTCACTGTTTTAGTGGATTTGTGCAAGACTCTTGTCAAAAATTCCTATTTCACTTTCAAAACCACCCCACCGGCTGGCCCATTCTGACTAGTGGTAAGCACTCTATGTCTTTATATTTACTCGGATAAATTCTTTATGTCATTTCTTTCCCGTGATGGCGTAGAGTGAAAGGAAGCCCAGTGCGAGGGTTGTACAAGTCATTCCAAGGAGAAAAATACATGATCTTTATGAAAGTATAAAGACGTAATAAGAAAAATACAAGTTGACAAGATAAAAACTACAAAAAAGGCGAGGTGACGTGCAATGCCTTGGTCGTATCAGTTCGAGAGGATGGAACATGGATGGCGACAAATTGGAATGAATGTAGCCTGTTCCGAAGAGATCGGAGATCTTCGGGTGCTCCGTTAGTTGGGGAGTAGCGCGAAAATGACGAGAGAAACAGGGTCTGGAACGGTATTTTCGGGATCCGGGATTTAACCAAAAGACGGTGCGGGATTCGGGAAAACGCAAAAAATCTTGACGGGATTCGGAATTTGACTGCTCTTCGTGAAGCGGGATGCGCCAAAATTTGGGCACGGGATGCGGGATTTTTGGCCTGTCTGTCCGGAATTTGGGAAATTATATCGTCCCGTCTTGGTTTTCACGTGACGTCATCAAAATTCTAAAATCCAGAATCGTAAGACCCTTGATTTTTTATCCTTCACTGGCTATTAGACGTCCTTAATACATATCTTGTTGAAAGTTTTTAACTCGATAGCATTCGCCGTCTTTAAGATAGAGCAATTTGAATTTCGGAGTTTCTCGCCACACGAGATCAAAGATGGCCGCCAAAAGGCTGTCACGTATGCTTAAAAAAATGCTTCATCTTGTGATTTTTAACGATCTGAACATTTGAGATTTTGCAAGAAGTGTTTATCTGAATGTTTACTTGTTCATGATGGTGATCTGACCGCATTTTGTAGCAGAAGTGAATGCCAGATGTTTTTGTTGATTTCCGGCCGCCATGTTGGAGCCCAAGCAGTTGGGCTCCAACATGGCGATTCCATACTGTGCTCTCTAAATTTGCGTGAAACACTTTGACGGATAACTCGAGTACGGAATAACGTACAGACCTGAGACTTGGACAAATAGTTTATATAGTAGTTTTCTACAGCCTGAAATATTCTTGATTTTTATGGACTCAATAGTTTTGGATTTATTTTTTCGCGGCGTGACAGTGAAAACCACCTATAAACGTTCTAGCGGAAAAAGTGAATCCAATCAACCGGGCGAGCGCTAAGTGGTGTCTCATTTCAAACCAAACTACAGACTGCGCCTGGTTAAGTTATCTAACTGAAACTGTCAAGAAACCGACAGACGAGCAGACGGCAGAGAACATTTTGTTTCAACCGAAACACAGGAAATTGCACGTGGTGTAATAAGGTAGGGATTTCCACAAGTTGCTTGAGATTTCCCAAAAAGTTGCTCAAAAGTTATTTTTCTTTTACTTTAAAGTGTCCCCATTTAGTGGTTTTATTACTGCTATTTTAGTTTTTGACACTCAAATAAAGGTTTTATTATTATTATTATTAAAAAGGTTGCTTCTGATAATAAAAGTTGCTCCAAAAAACGCTGCACCTAATCAAGAGAATTTATCTTAATATATGCTTACTTCCCTTTGAGGGTGAGATTTCTAAGAAGTTTTATGCAATGTACAGGCAAAAGAAGTATCTAAATAACATATTAATGGGAAAAGAATTTTTTTAACTGAGAAAAATCGTGAAGATATTGATGACGAGTTTTGTAATGTTTTAATGCAGAATGAGCCGAAAGTTAAAAGGTCTTCAGATGTTTCTCGAAAATCTGCGGAAAACTTCGTAAATCTTCGGAAACGTTCGTATTTCCATTGAACAACACTCGGAAAATCTTCGGAGATCTTCGGTCTAGCTGTAAATTGCTCAAAATGCAACAAGTTGCTCGAGAGGAAAAAAGTTGCTCGAAGGGGAAAAAGTTGCTCGAAACATGAAAAGTTGCCACAAAGTTGCCGAACAACTTGTGGAAAGCCCTAGTAATAGCATACTGTAGTTTTTAAGACCTCTTTTAATAAACGATTCTTCTTCTTCTTCTTTAGTTACGCACCTATCAATGTTAAGCTGCTGTGGGGGGGGGGGGGGGGGCATTGGCAGGGCATTTGACAGCAATTGTTTGCCCGTTGTGGGGCCGTTTTAATGGACTTTCTTACAACATTTTATTGAAGTTTAGTGTCTCTTTTGAACATCCACAAATGCTCTGGGGTTGGGCATTTGAACAGAGAGTTTCAGCTAAGTTTAAATGCCCGGTCATTGCCGGGCCTCCCCCCCCCCCCAGCAGCTTGACATTGATAGGTTCGTTATTGACTCGATGCCCAATTGCTCAAGCTTTTCGGATTTATTGTAAACTTGAGGAGATTGTTTCAACAGTTCAACTGCTAGATACGGCATATAGTGATCGATGCTGGATCCTCTCCCTTAAATAAGGCAGTCAAAGTTTCGGTATCTTTCTCAAAGGGGGGGGGGGGGGGGGCACTTGGGACTTCAAGTGACGGGCATGGTCGAAGGATTTTTGGGGTTTGAAATTTTTTATTCCGGGATTTTTTTGGGTGGGAAAATTTGGCATGTATTTTTTTGGGTGGCTTGGATTTTTTTGGGCATTAAAATAAACTAAGATTAGTGTTAGTGCCTTGGCTGCGTAGTAGTAATGTTTTTATTTTAAGGGTCAGAAATTTGGCATGGGATTTTTGGAGGGGTTAATGTTTGGTCCGGGATTTTGGGGGTTTTGTCCCCATTCGATCATCCTCCGTCACTCTGAAATCTTTTCCCTTGGTTTACCAAGGGAAAAGCCCTTGGAAAGAGGTTGGAACGTGGTATCCATTTTAGAGACGATTCCTTGAACGGGGTATGATATTTTGAACGCACGAAAGTTTGAACTCATCAACATATTAAAAATTGGCTTATTTCTAAAACGGGGTACCATTTTGAATGCAAATTCTTTCTTAAACATGGTGCACATACCCACCCATAACATACCCGAGTTGGTGAAAACCGCAGCGATCCACAAAGAAGAATTCAAAAAGAGCTCTATAGATTCCAGAAGCACTTGTAAACCTTCATTGGATTAGAAAAAATCCCAAGGAATAAAGGATTCGGAGAAAACCCACAGGTCACGATTGCTAGAGTGCAAAAGGCAAATTCGTCTTTTTTAATGTACTTTTGAGAAAAGAAAAACGGGATTCGGGATAGCGATGAAAAGGGCAGGATGCGGGATTCGCGTGAAAAAGGAGCAGGAATGCGGGATCAGCCCCCCCCCCTCCCCCCACCCCCGCTTTTTCAGACCCTGGAGAAAGTTCAGGGGAGAGGTGTGGGGGAGAAGGCGAGAAAACGCTCTCACTCTCTAGCACCCCAAACCCCTGGCCATTTTCCACTAGCCATTATTTGCGCTTATCCTGTTTTCTCGAGCTGCTGGCCTGCTGCCCAACTATAGAACAGGATCAAGAAATAAAACGGACAAATTTTGTGTTCACCGATGCCTGTTTTCTCCCAGTAGTCTGGGGACGAATAGCCTGGAAGACAAAAGCAAACGCGCGTCTGTAGCATCGGTCGCGCGGTCGAGTGAAATTTCCTCTAGAAATGATCCAGTATAAAGGTATGTATCTGAAACGTTCTCATTTTTTATTGTAAGGGTTAAGTGTCCCTTGTAAAATGTGTTTAACAGCAAGGTAAGTTAATCTGGCGAGGCTCCAATCTGAAGCTCATCGCGATCTCTTGTCGTGAAGACGCATTTGATCTGCAGGGCGACAAATGTTATGCTATGCATAATGCTTTAACAGTTGAAACTTACAAGACAGATCCGTTTTAGTTATACATCTTCTATATTAGAGCGAACTGCTACCTATTTTACAAACAAAAGTTACTAAAACATGCTATAAAGAATTAAGTTCCCATTGTTCAAAATGGTGAGATTTGTTGGCTTTCTTCAAATTTCCTTTATCCATTGTAGTTCTTTCACGTGGCGCCTCCGTTGAACTTGAAATGTCCTGAGGATACAAGACAGAATATTGAGTTATTATTACCTTAGTCACAAAATTGAACAGATTTCTTTTCTGTTTTCTCACCTCTAAAAATTTCTGACTCACAGAACTGTCATTCCCAAGATGAGAATATCAATTCTCATTACTAATTCTCAAACATTTCTTATTTATGCTAGTTATGAGAATTTGGCGATAAAGACCTAAAGACCTTTGCTAACTAGGCATTTGATTGGTTCTATCTTTGCTTTAATAATAGCCTGCATAGCGGGGGCCTGTGTAGCTTTTGAGTGCGTATTTCTGAAACCCAAAAGGTGCGAGACTGCCACGCTAGGGGAAAAGTGAGGCCGTCTTTGCGTTTTCCAAATACACAGGCTACTCTAATATAAAAGCAATTTTACAATCTGAAGTCAGTAAAAAAAGTTTTAGCCAGGTTTTAAAAACTGCAAACCAACGATGAATCAAAATTGAGCCTCCCTCAGTGACTTTTCCTCCTTTTTGAAGTGAACTTCTTATGTATTTACTAGTGCAAATTGATCTACTATAAGGGTAAAGTCTATGTCCAGCCAAGTGGGGCATACCACCAGAGCTTTTCCCTTATCTGACTTATATAGGAGTATTTCTACTCCTACTGGATGAGATACTAATCCATCACAAGATTACCCCCATCAATAAATAGTATCCACCTGGGTAGAGATGGGCACTATAAGAGTAAAGATTGTTGCACAAGAACATAAAACAATGATCCCAGCCAGGGCTTGAACCCAGACTGCCCCATCCAGAATCAAGCGTGCTAACCATCAGGCCAGCCCGTCTCCCGGCGCAATGCCCAATTCCCTCTATGAGACAGATCTGCAGGGAATCTTAATTGGCAGTTGTCAACAGACTTCACAAGGCTGACTACAACTACTATGATTCATTGTAGGCATGTCTCATAGAGAGGATTGGGCATTTAGCAATTTTTTTTTACTGGATTTACTGTTTTTATGCTTTAATATTTTAAATTATTTTTTGTGAAATTATATTTTATATTTTAAAATTTTATCTCGAAATGTTTAATATAAAAACAAGCATTACCAATTTAAGTGTGCAAGGTCAGTTATTGTGTACTGAAATGAGTGACTGTATGGCATTTACATGATACCTACAGTAACTGAACAGAAAATGAGATAAACTCTGGCAACAACAGAACACTCTGTCCTTATACAGACTTTACCTTACACGATCACATGTAGACTCGGCAAAGATACACGTTGCCGAGTCTCACCCGTGGTTTGATGAATACAACTACCGTGATTCCCTGCAGGCGTGCGCTATAGAGGGAATCGGCTATTGCTACCCTTCTAGAAAACAACAAACCAAAACAACAGAAACAATATTCCTACCCCCCCCCCCCCAAAAAAAAAAAAAAAAAAAAAAGAAAAAGAAAGAAAGAAAGTTTCTATGGCATTTTTGTCCTAGCCTATGTTAATACATGTAGGTTTCATTGAATGCTCATTTCTCAAAAGAACTTTGTCAAAGATTTGAACTGAAATTAATATCCCTAATTCTGATTAAAATAACACTACAGGTATTTATGGGTGAAAATTAAATTTTAATACCCAGCAAAAAAAAAAAACAACTTATTACTATAGTGTTTGCTATGTCACTGGGTAATAAATTGTTCAAATCTGTCTTGTGGAATATGGAATGAGTAACCTTTTGTTGATCCAATAAAAAAAAATCAAATTTGTTTTTTTTTCATGCAGATTGAGTTTGAATCTATAAATGTCTTTTTTATTTGAATTATGTTTTAGAATGGTTGCTTTTTCGGGAGAGACACATCAGGCAAAAAACTCTCAAGCCAAGGTGAGAAACTGAACAGCAGTTTACCATATTAGTTTTGTTGAGTACAGTTTTTAGCATTAATTTTTTAGCTTTATTTTATCCTTTATAAAGTTAAAACTTTCAGCTATTTTAATTTCTAGTTAATGTTGCTTTAACTGTAGTTCTATATATGTACATATTGTATTTTACTTACTTTTAGACGTTGGTGTGATATCTGTATGGACTTTTTACCGACGTATTAAAATGTAGATGTAGATGTAGATGTAACAATTACATGTAATTTATACTATACTGTATTTCCTCAAATAATAGCAGTCACTTGATTAAACACCCCACTCAAATAATCCCCCCTTGGTGGAAAAAAATATTTGAAATAATTGCCTCCCTCAAATTATTACCCCCAGGGGGGTACTCCGACTTGTAAATGACGGGGATGATCGAATGGAGGCAAAACTCAGGACCCAAAAAAATCCCTTAGTCTTCCGACATTACCCAAAAAAATCCCTGGACCAAAAATAACCCCTAAAAAAAATCCCTTTTCAAATATTACCCCTAAATTGCCAGGAGGGGCAATAACGCTCTCGTTTGGTATTCATCATACCATAAATACGCCAAGGCCGAGCCAAAGCACTTTAGTTTGTTTTAAATACCCTAAAAGATCCCCTATTTGAATCAAGTCACCCAAAAAAATACTTGCCAAATCTTCTTACCCAAAAAAATCCCAGAATCGAAAATTTCAAACCCAAAAAAATCCTTCGATCATCCCCGTCATTTAGAATCCAGAGTATCCCCCCCCCTGGGTTATTACCCCCACCTCATTTAAGCTATACCTCCCATTTCTTTAACCCCTTCCTATCAATTATGTCAGTTAAGTTAAAAATTTACAACTGGGATTGCAATGACCCAAGCTTTGACGATAAGGATATTAAGACTGAAACAAATTGAGAACACTCAGAAAGCCTGTTTTTTGTTTATGTGATTTCATTGTATGACAAAATTATGGGATAATAACAAGCAATATTTGAATTAAATGCTTCAATTAATTGCCTCCCTCAAATAATCACCCTTTTTTGGTGCAAAAAATTAAAAGATTTCCCCCCTGCTGTTATTCAAGGAAATACAGTGTATTAAATCATGTTCCCATATGTGTAAATTGTCATAATTTAACAACTTGTCATGCATTAGAAGAGATGTGCATAAATTAACACATGCAATCTTGCTTTAAAGTGATATGAATGTCTTCTTTTAAAATGTTGTTCTGCTTAATTAAATTGCTAATAGTGTATTAATTATATATTAATTATAATAATTTTGTTATATAAAATGTTAATAATTATTAATGATAATTCTAAGAAAAAAGTTAAGTCTGTTACCAAGCCTAGTTACTCATCAGTGCTAGTGTTAACTGCAAGATTATCAGTGTGCCCTCCCCCCACCCTCTGTTAGGTTGCTCCCATCATTTTGCCGTGGTGCTGTAACAGGTCACCAGTACCCATTTATACGCACTGTGAGAGAAAAGTGTCTTGCTCAAGAACACAACACAGTCACTGTGGTCGGGGCTAGAACCCAGACTACTTGGTCTGGATTCTTAAATGCACAAAACTGCTGGACCACTCTATCTATCTTTACTTTAAAGTTTATCCCTGGAGAGACAATTTTTAGATTTTGGTGTGTTTTATGGTCACACTTAGACAAGTCTAATGTAGCTAGCTTGTTATTCTACAGCAGATAGTCTTGTTTTCATGGGAAATCGTGTTGTAAGTGTGTTGTGTATTTTTTGATCTTTCAAAATTCCTGTTTTGGTCTTACATCACTTTTCTTCCCTTGTCATTAGTTTACAGTCACCCACGACCTTCCTCAGATCAACATGTTCTCTCTCTGCACTGTAGTCAGGGTTTCCTTTAGATCTTCCTGTTCTACTTTCTATATTTTCTGGTTTGATTTACCATCAGACAGACTTACGTCGAGTCTTTTAAGCCCAAGTGGCTCATAGCTCTTGGTGCTCAACTCTGAATGCTATGACATGAAGCACTTAGGAGTATTTCTAACCCCCTGGATGGGATGCTAGTCCATCGCAGGTTACTCCTCAACATTCTGATAGGTTGCCCCAGCAACTTGCCAATACCTATTTATACACCTGAGTGGAAAGATGCACTATGAAAGTAAGGTGTCTTGCCCAAGAACACAACTCAGTGACCCCAGCCACAGCTCAAAACAGGACTGCTCGATTCAGAGTCTAACACACAAACCATTAAGCCACCATGCCTCACACTTTTTTTTAACATTTAATGGCTCTGTGAGGAGTGCGGGCTGTATTTCTGTCTTTGGTGTGAATTGATTTGGAGATGATATGGCCAAATTGTTTGCTTAAATTCTCCTGACCTAATATCTGCTTATTGTTGATTGGATTAACCAAATAAAATACTATTGCCTAGTTTACTACGATAATCATCATGTAGCACGGCATGAAATGCAACGCTTATTTACCACATAATGGGACTAAATGCCACACTCTTAGTAAAGGAAATCTTGATGGATATATTGCATAGTGCATTGCAAAGTAAAACAAGTGCTGGGAAATTTGCAAAAAAGGAAACATACAAATAGATCTGTTGTCAGTAAAATATTCAGAAATTCCTTGTGTACCATAATGCATGGTTGTTTTGTCCAGTTGACTGGATACCGTAGAATTCCGGTTATAAGCCCTGGGCTTATACAACTTCGTAAGGAGTTTTGGGTGGGCTTATAAGCAGAGGGGCTTATATTCGGGAGGGCTTATAAGCGGAATGAAAAAAAAAAAACGTTTTAAGTTAAAAACACATAATAGAGCAACATTAAGCCTTGTTCAGTAATGTCATTCGGCAGAGGGGGGCTTATATTCGGGGGGGCTTATAATCGAATGTATTTTTTTATTCCCAGATAGATGGGCCTATAACTGGGGGGGGGGCTAATAAGCGGGGGGGGGGGGGGTTATAACCGGAATTTTACGGTATTACGTACAAAACGTTCAGCTTGTTTACTTTTATTTGGAGCAAAAATCAAAATCTCTGCCTTCAATCAACATCAATACATTGCCAGCCAGACATGTAATGAGAATAAAGAAAACCATCAACAAGAGGATATTGCCTTCATGCACCACGAAATTCTCAGAACTGACATTAAAAGAAATGTGTGCACACAGTAAGGAGAATTATTATTTTGATACAAGAACTGTAAGATTATCGCCTCTCCCATTCTAAGAACTGAATGATTTAAGTCCACAACTGATCTTTTTCGATTATTTACAACAAAATGTAATCCTAAGGCGACTGTTGGTCATGTCAGCCAAAACTTGGTTGAGCTCAGAAAGATATTCTCCCAAAGTGAGTGATAGAAAGTGTAAGAGATACTCAAAGAGAATTTCGACGCTGATATAACAGATGGGCTAGTTTACGTTGGTCAATGGGCGATATTTCTGTTAAAATGCTCATACAGCATGATAAATTTTTGCATGAAATAGAAACCTCGGACTATGTGGCTGCGTGATGCGGTTCTAGTCAATGCCCACATTTCACTCTTATTCACCATGGAGTCTCTAGTTGCTTTGTGGTTAGAGCATCCGACTAGATCATAGCGTCGTGGGTTCAAATCCCATCTGGAGCTCGGATTTTTTCCGAGTTTCTATTTGATGCAAAAATTTATCGTGCTGTTAATGCTCATAACTTACGCAAAAGAAATGTTAGGGTGCTTAAAGGGACTATGTCACGGCTGAGTTAAGTTTATTTTATTAAGTTCTACCAAATACTTGCTATGAAACTTAATGTTTGCAAAGAAATTACTTCTGTGGATCTAAGTGACAAAACCGTAGCTTCATTGCAACCAAATGTGTCTCGCAGACGCTATAATTTAAAGACCCAAGCAAACGAGGTTAAGTTTGAAAACTGTGCAGCCCAACAATATTTCCAAAAGCCATATTGCAATCTGTTTCAATCTTCGTCGCTTTTTGCCATCCGTACCTTCTTTTGTATTTGCTCTGTTATTGAAGTGCCCCTTCACCAGTTTTAGAGGTAATTTTTATATTTCACTGAATTTGATGGCCATTTCCCGTGCCTAAATTTGGCTCAAATCCGTGATACAGTCCCTTTAAAAGGAGAGCGTGTTGAGCAAGACTGAAATGAATGCATTCAAAGATAAGAAGTAAATCATCAGGAATCATGTGTTGGAAAGTGTTTTTATCAAAACGTGGTTTATAATTTGTTCAGAAATCATTGTTGGTCGTTATGTAGTCAAGAATTTAACAGTAAAGTAATATTTTGTGCCATTTACAAGTTTGCAAGTTAACAAAAATGCACACGAATTGTCAAAAAAGTCAACAGACATCAAGGATTGGTGAGAATTTTCTGCAATTTGCGTTTAGTCGCTAATTGCCTGCGCTTTTTATCACCTTTATCTCTTATCTTGTTGTGACACTGAGAAGTAATGTTTGGAATGTTAAGTGTGTGGCTTTTCAGCTCAATAAAGCCATTGTTGGTTGAATAAACTATATTGAACAGATAAGCAAATCCATTAACTATTGCATACAGTAGCGTACTTTCCCACGCTGTAGCCGAATTCCTTCATCTCCAGAGGCGCCTCATTCACTCACTGACCAACTAGCTTTGAAAGGTATGCTTTTGAATTTGTTCTAGCTGTAAGTTCAGTTTTGACTATCTTTGCTCTAAGATCAGTTAATATCAGTAAACTTAAGAGAGACTGAAGGGGAGCTATTTGCACTTTCCGCCATATTGAAAAGGGTGCGAATATGGCGTGGAATACAATACGTGGAATACTGTATGGCGATTCGATGGGAAATTTCTGTTTATAAGACTATGTCAAAGTCGCTGGGAATAGGCAAGTGTTAAAAACGCAACTCATCCCCGCTGCAGACTTCCCAGCAAATCTACCTTACAAATCTGATCAGGAAAAACCTATGTTGAATTCAAAGTTTCAGACTGAAATTGTTTGCTTTCCAATTGCTTGATACAAAAATAATCGTTTTCTCGCCATTTTTAACCCTGTTCAAACTATCGGATCAAAACTTGAGGTGTGCTATTCTGTTTACTAAACAGATGGTCTACTACGAATTGTACTACTCCTTTAACGCAAAATTACCATAGACTTAAAGCCTGAACTATTTCTAACAAGTGCGTTTCAACACCTAAGACTCACTTGAAAAAATCAGGTGTTCTCGGTTAAGAGATTTAAGTCAATAATGAATGGCTTCTTATTCTTTAGCACTCAGTTGTAGCTCACTGTGCTATTATGACTTGACGCACATGGCTTGCATTAACTCTCCTCTCTGATCGTCGCATGATGCTTTAAATGTTTGTAGTGAGAATCTAACGGTAAACCAAGGCAATATTCCTTTATTGACGAGTTTTAGCATTCTCACCACCAGTGTGCTTGGCGATGTATGGTTATTGTTAGAAGAAACTGGATGTTGGTCGCTCTTATACATTCTTAAAATTGTGTTTCGCTCTCAATTGGCTCTTGTTTATGCTATTAATGTTCAGAGTCTCTTTTTGGTCCCTATCCGTCCTTTTTAATTCGTTTTTGTTTCATTTTTTCTTGTAATTGTTTTTCTTTCACTTACACATGTTTTCTTAACTTCCATTTGCTAATTTTACTTTGTCATTCCATCACCTCTAACATATGCATTTATTTCCTTTGCTCTACCGCTTTCGTTTTTATTTTCACTGACATTTCATTTCAAAGAAATCAGATACAAACTAATTAAGTTGATTGGTCAGTCGGAACTATCTCAAATGAGAATAAATTAATTGGCTTACAAGAATTTTGACTATTTATTTGATAACCCAAGTTTATCTGTTTATTTTTAAGCTCGCTTTCGCTATGATTTCATCTTTAGTAAATAATAAAAATTTACAAACGTACCTTTGTGTTAGCTAGCGTCCTTTCTTGTTTTCAACAGCTACAAGCCTTCCCCCTTCAACTTTGACTTCTGCAAGAAACATAAGCGAAGTCTTGAGTGTTTCATCCTTGTCATGAAATTTCATTTACTCAGCAAATTCATCTTCTTACCTCCACTTGTAAATCGTTTTACAACAATGATGTGATTGTCAGGGCAGGCGATAACAATTCGCTGATAGGGCGATGGTTTCCGCCCATCACTGCTTCCAGAAAACTCTGCTTCTTTCTCGCTCGTTGTATTCTCCATGTGCTCTTCAACTGACAAGAGCTGATTCACCGAGACAGACTGCGTAGTGTAACAGAGCAATTTTGCAACGTCTTGTTATGTTTGCTAATGTCTCTTTTAAGTTTGTGTATAAGTATGCTGTGAATTTTACTTCTGCAAGCGTTTTCAATATGCTTTAGTTAATGGCTGCTAGAACAATGTCATTGGCTAACTTCTATCTGGCTCTTAATTAACCAATCAGTTCGGGTCTTTGCTCTGGGGAATCCCAATATATGATTGCTTTTTCATCTTAACAAAGAGCGGTAACACTTTCTTTTTCGTTTGCTAGGCTTGTTGGGTTTTCCCCTTGTTTTTCCTTGATCAATATATGCTAGTGTTTCTTTTGCATTGTTTTCTGCGCTTGGAGCCTTTTTAAGCTTTTCCCTTTTGACGTCAAACCTAAGTCACGCAATGTGGTTCAAACTGTCTGATTGTGAATGAAATCCTGATGCGTGACTATCCAAATGAGGTCTGTGAATGAAGCACCAGTGTGTGACCAGTCGAATGCAAGCTTTGAGCTGTTCTTTATTGCGGTACTGTTTATTATGTGGCGTGACCTTTCAAATAAAAGCTATTGAGAAGTCTTTTCATGTAGCACTGTCTATTATGCTGTATAAGGTGGTTCTTTTACGTCTGTGGATAAAACCCTAGTGTGTGACTATTTAAATGAAAGCTTTTGAGCGGTTCTTTCTTGTTTCTTTCAAGGCGGTTCTAACGTTTAAGTGTGTGGATAAAACTTTTGTATGTGAGCAGTCAATACTTTTTGCGGTGCTGTTCAGTTATTGTGTTGCACAAACGGTGGTTCTAACTTTTCAGTCTGCGGGATGAAACCCTAAGCTGTTTAACATTAAAAAATATGTCAGGTTTGCTCATTTCGCCTTCTGTATTGCGGAGCTTCCCGGCCTTTAACTCCAACAGAACACGGTTTTGGTCCACGAGGATTTTCTTTCAAAAGTTATGGTTGCTCTGGGTTGTACTGTTTCATTAGGATGTTCTAGAAGACTCGATCACCGAGTGATCACAATGGAACTAGTTCCATCTTTTAGTCAGCCTAATGTCAGGGACAAGCAACCCTTTAACGTCAAATGCAGCCAATTTTATTGTGATCCGTTGACAAACATCACTTGCGCTAATTTGTGGACAGAATATCTTAACCGTGATCAATCTTTGTGGGAAAGCTTCTCTCATAGGAAGCTAAATTGTTGGATGGCTGGGATACTTAAATTTTACACGCTTCTCCAGGCCCCAGCCTTTTGTCAGGTTTCCCATACAATTGGCCAGTAGCCATTTATACGCCTGGGTGGAGAGACGCACTGTGAGATCAGTAGGTTTATCTAAGAACACAGCACAAGATCCCTGGCCAGTGCTTGAGCTCCAGATCTCTGGTTGCCGAGCCAAACAAGCTATGTATAAGGCTGCTATGCCTGATTGTAATAACTTAAATGTATGTTAAATCTAAGTAATTTTGGCAATTGCTTTGTACTTTATTTATATTTACTTTAAGTTACTAATTTTAATTTAAGTTATACTCTTATTTTGGTGCATCATTGTAATTTACTGCCAAAAAAGGGAAGGGACGTTATAACATCAAGCTGTTGAGGTATTGTCATATTTCAAGTATGTTTTAGGCGCATAAAAGCAAAAGAAATACGTTTGAGCTCGTATGAGTGATTTTACAAAGACGCGAAGATTTATTTCGCGTAGTATTCTATCGTCCGCGTCCGTCCGCACGTCGTCCGTTAAGAAATCGTTTTTCACTTTGTTTTCTATGTCCAAGGAAAAATGCGAGAACAACTCTAGAATAACCTTGTATCAATTTATTACGTTTCCATGGAAGGCCGGGAAGACTCTGTTTGTCCAGCATCCAGTGTGCCACGGTCGTATACATGCGTCATTATAATTTATTGTATTGTACAGGCAAGACAAGAATAGTCGACTCGATGGCTCTAAAAAGAGTTGTCAATGCTTATTGAAAGGCGTACTTAATTGACAAGCTGTCAAACTAGCCCAGCCGCCTCCAATGAGATTCGCGCGTAGTCCTATTGAGAACTTGCATGTAAACAAAATTGAAGCACGCCACTATCATCAGACCAATAGCTTCTCGTAAAAGGATAAACGTCACGCTATAAATGGATTTCCAGGGCTATATAAGAGTCAAGGAAAAGTCTAGCAGCTCTGCGCTGTTTGTTGCGCAATTGAAAAATGTTAAGATATCAATGTTTGCAAATGTTGTATTTGGTGCGAACAATTTGAACACTGGAGAGCGATGGTGAGGGGATCGTAACTTAAGGTGCGTTTTTCGTTCTTATTTGTATCCAAGCTGTAAGAATTTTTACGGATTTAGTGTTAAGTACGCAGCGCTTTTCGCTTGATCTAGTTCCATTACATTGTCGAGGAATAGCGTCTGTTTTTTATATTTGAGATACAAAGTAGTTGGCAGATTGTTGATTTCTTGTTCACTGGCTCTTTTCATTTAAGAACTTAGTTGCCATGATGTTGTTGGACGTCTAGGCGATATCTTAGTGCAGCCCGATTTCGTTCAGTTGAGCGTAGCATTTCTGTGACGCAGCAATCGGTTTTTTAGTTTCGATGAGAATTGGCTTATTTCAAGTGATTATTGTAGCTAGTCTTTGACTTTTCATAAGAGGATAAAGCGAGGAAAATCTTCATCAGTCCCTAATTTTACTGAGGGTTCCTTTGAACCTTTTTTCTTTGGTTGACAGAATTGAATGTTTGCCTTAAGCGCGCTTCGCTTTTCTGCAAAATAAGTTGCAGTTTCAAATGAGCACTGTCATGTAGCGAGTTCTAAATCTATTCTACAATTTCATGACTATATCTTTAACATAATGTCAACGTTCTGGCTAATAGCTAAATGAGTTTTAGAACAGGATCTTCTAACATTGAATAGCTTATTATAAAAACTTTATTCCATGAGGTTTTCCTCTTTGCATGAGGTGCCTGACTCAACAGCAAAAAGATGCCAATTAATTCCGCCTTCCTGTGAAGGGGAGGAGCTTAGAGGTTGGGAGAGAACAAGTTTTGATCTCCCACACCGCGTGCAGCTTTTATGGATCTCTAGTCTAGACATGACATGGTACAGTATTTCATTTAACAAGATGCTTGAATCTTTCTTAAAGAACTTGTAATGTATTTCGTTACTACTGATTTACTCATGCTCATTCTGTTGTTTCTTCTGCTGCAAAAAGTCGATCTTTGACTATGTACGTAGCATAGACTGTTTAAGAAAAATATCAGAATCATTTTACAAAAAACTGTTTACTGTGAAGTTTACAAATCTAGTTTAGTATAGCGGCAATATGTTTGCACATGACTGCTCCAAAATGTCTTCTGAAGCATCTTCTAAAGCTGCTGAATCTGGATAAAGTGGTCATCAAGCTGTTGAGACAATGAATTTTGGTTTCAACTATGTCTAGATGCTCCCATGTATGAATGTAAAATGCACCAAAAGTTTAGCTAGCAAACGATGTTAGATGCACAAGAACGTCACAGTGCTTGTATTCGTCAGTAAACTGACTCCATAGTTGTCTTGTTTTAGCTTGATAATAAGGACTGATCGAAGCAATGTTTCAATGTGTGTTGCTAACATTGAATTATTTCTGACACCTTTCAATGGAACCGATAACAACGTTGCGCCCATCACATACAAAATAAAATTCTCTTACCTCATTTTTGATTTGGCAGATATGCTTTGTTCACGGTGATGTCCTTTATGCTTGAATGTGTTACAGTTAGCTTGTATTTTCCTGACAATAATTACGAAGTGGAAGTGGATAGTAAATAGTGACAGAGAATAGCAGCGCAGCACTGTTTATTTCATTAAATACCTTGTTTTTGTCGTTCGAGCTCTATCGTGGCCCCATAAATCGTGATGAGTTGTACACGTTGCCCATTACTCGCTGTTTTTTCGCCAATCTTCTGTCCTACTTGAACTGTAAATCCTGGAATTTTTAAGGGAGTATTTTTGGAAAACTGTCACAACGTCGGTGTGAATATGACGCACCATGATCTTACCTCCGCTTCGTGAGTCGTACTTGATTACTGCTTGCAGATACATGTGGAAGGTTCCTCCCCATAACTGGACAAATTCGACGAAATCATTTGAAGCATCGGTCGGTTGGGACATGTTGTGTTCGATTTCGAACTGCTATACTATAAATTGAAACGTCCCTTACTTTATTCAGAACAACGTGCTTCAATCGGCGAAAGGGCACGCAGACTCTAACTTTAGCGCATATTATGCTAATTTCTTAATGACGTCAGGTCTTTGAAGTGTTTTGAAATAATAATGAGCAGGTTTACTTTAAGTTTGATGGACATCACATGAGGAATGTACTCCTGATCTATTGACCAGAACGTTCTATTTCTCGCGCGCGTTTCGTAGGACGTGGATTTCACTCGTGCGCACTTCTTAAGCTTGTTCGTGCGAGTGACGTTGTCAGGGCTAAGGTTATAGTTTACTCGCTTTTGCAAACTGCCGCGGCCCAAATTTACTTCTGTGAGCAGATTTTTGTTGATATTCGGGGGCTATCCACTATGACTAATTGCCGCTAACGTTTTGCGTGCGTCGTGCGAGTTTTCTGGCGCGCGTGTTTTCTTGTTGCGTGGACACAGCTATTTTTAGTTGCGTCACTTTAGGACACATGAATAGTAATCTAAGAAAGTCAGTAAACCAGAACCCGAAAAGCTAATCGTCATATTTTACTACTTCAACAAATCTTAAGTCAAAACAGTTGCTATCAAGTCGATTGTCAGACATGCAGCTATAATTATGTGTATCTCTCTCCAACTGTGAATACAATAAGTTTCCGCACGAGTGAAGGAGGAGGGACTTAAGGTTGAGAGAGGAGATATTTCGATCACTGCACTTGGGAATGAGCGTTTATTTTATAGACATCGCATCATATTTTAATAATAGAGCATTTTACTTTCAAAGTAGTGCTTGAATTTGCAGATTTTTCGCATCATCTATGATCTTCTTTCGATTAATCATCGTGGCTGGAATTTGCGTTTTCATTTGCGCGCAAAACAAAACAAGTAGACTTAAACACAAAAGTGACATTTATTGGATTAACAGCATTGTTACAGTGTCCCCTCTTTTTTTGAAATTACAACAAGATCTTTCTTCTTGTCTCCTTGTATTTTATCACTCGTGCTGTTGGTAGATTTAAGATCGCTTCAGTTACTGCACACTTGAACACTGTAACCGGTAACAAAAGTTATTTGTTATACTGCGTGACAGCAATTTTGAGAAGCGCGCTCATTCATATATCAACGACCATGCAGATGATTTGTCTTGGTTGTGTGGAATAGGAATCTCTGATTTAGTCGAAAATAGTGAAATGAATGAATAGAGAAACGTCCGATAGAAACACAAAAGGATTGGCGGGAAATCAACATAGATTTTGTCTTTGTTGTGACTCCGAGAAAATCAAAATTTCGATGTGACTGGTTTCACTGCTTTAATTCGTTGCAGTGAAATTGCATTTTACTGTCTAAATTTTAGAGAGTTAATGAAATGGAGCAGCTAGCTTGTAATTCAAGCTATTTCTATGGGAATGGCTAAATTTCATAGGAAGTATTTACCTGGTCTTTATAAGTCCACACGTTTCATTTCCCCCCAAACTGTATCTCGTGAAGTGGTGAATTCCCATTCTTCAAAAGAAACAAGAAACATTTAAATTGCACAAACTTTGGTCATACCCTAAACAGACTTTAAGACAGATGTTTACTTACGTCCTCCACGGCTACGAGCGATGCCAAAGGAGTACCCGTTTGCAGCAACAATTGTTAGTCTGCGTTGTGTCGAGTAGGGTTGTTGCGACTCGTCAAATATAATTCCTCCTTGGACTTCAAAATCTTATGAAAAGCAACCAAGCGAAGGCTGACATAAGCGTATGTAGTTCTTGTGTTAGGTTCATGAAAACCATTGAGAATTGTGATCGTGACCTACCTCCTCGTCCCGATTTAAACTTGTAGAATATTGTCACATCTTGGGGACGAATTTCTCGACTACCTTCTTTCCTCCCAACGTAAACTATTTCACAAAATCGTGTCGATGGTTCTGTTCCCTCGTACCCCGCCATCTTATTTTCCAAAGACGTTAGGTTGAAAGCGTTAGATTATCTGGCTGGCGAAATTTTTAGTGGAAAACGTGCTCTTGTAATTGATTTGCCGAAAGCTGTTTTGATCACGTGAACATACGTCGAGATGTTAATCAGTATTGCTAGTGGTTCGTGCGCAGGGCGGAAGAAGGTGTTATTTTTGGTGCGCGTTTTCTTAGACACAGTTTCAGTTACCTAGGGTTTATAACTACGATTTAATCTCAAGCTTCCCGGTACCGTCGGTTGTAGTAGTTCTAAGCTATTTGACATATTTGTGGGCCATAGCTGGCCTATAATTTGAGTAGTGTTGCCCTTTGGCTTGCTTATCACACATTGAATATGATTAATACAATGGGGAAGGGGAGAGTTAGAGAGAAAGTACATGTCTATCATTGGCACCTCGTGGTGTTCAGTCGATGTATCTAGAAATTTGAAATTTGCATAACGTCTTTCGCGATGAGAGAATAGTATCTGCTCGATTCTTGTGTCAACCTGGCCCCGAAATATAGTAAACCTGTTTTATTTTAATGTCGCAAGGCTGTAAAGTACGCCTTTCGTTGTGCGCACGAAACTACATCATTCATTTGCGCAAATTATTGCGGTTAGAATTTGCTTCCGTAAACAGATTTCTCATTCTGTGAATACAATAAATTTCTGCGCAAGTGAAAGGTCTAAGCATTGCATCATATTACGAAAACAAATCGTATAAGTTTCATAGAAATGCTTGTCGATTTTTCCTCGTACTAGGAAGAAGTTATATTTTATTTCCTCTGTATAATTATTCTTGAAGGTTGTAAGTCAGTGTTATTGTGCGCGCAAAACAGAATGAATAGGCATAAGCACATGACATGTAAAACAAAATTTTATTCGGTTAACAACATTATTACAGCGACTGTTTCTTGGGTGATATTCTTGAGGGTCGCATGCAATGGCTGCTTTCTTCATTTTCCTCGAAACTGTAGAGAGAGTTAAACCAGTGTTGTTTTAGCCGCTCCATGTTGTTACATTGTATACGATCACAAGGCATGACAACATTGACCATTATATCTAGGAACTGCGTCACTTATTACTCATGTTCAATGCAGAATAAGCTGGCGAGAAACATAACTGATCGTTTTATTCTATAAGTTGGTGAATGAACTAAGTATGAACGAGATCGTAGCGACGTAGCTCGCTTATCCACCATTTTGTTTTCACAATCACACAAAGAACCGAAGAACTTGCCAGCTATTTGCTTCCCTGATATATAAGTTCAACACAAATATACACTAGTTGGAGTTTTCCGCGCATTCTCTTTTCTTTTCAGTCGCCAAAGTCACTTCATACGTGGAGACTATGATGTTTTATGTTACGAAATTGTTCTCAAGTAAATAACAAAACCAGTGCTGTACAGCACAATCACATTGCTGTCATGTTACCTTGTTCAAAGCTACACCCAATTTACTTCACCAAACACATATCCAGGGGTGATCATCCTGTAATCTTGAAAGCAGAAAACATTTTACTAAATGTCGTTTTTCAAAAGGAAATTACAAAAGAGAAATAATCTATGAAATACCTCTGGTTCCATGGCGCTCAAACTCCACCACGTTATACGAAGATGTCCAGATTCCGACTTTCCTATAGAATCGGCGGCGTTCTCTACTGCTGACGCGGGGGATTTCTCTTCGTTCATTGCTCAGTAAGGATGCTCCATTAACTTCGATCACTGTTGCGAATGAGCGTGAAAAATAGTCATAAAAAGTCTGAGATTTCAACAACTGACGGGTCACACGAGATTAAAATGCCTCACCTCCGTTTGGTTTGCGAAAGACCGTCGCTTCATGTCTAAGAGTATAATTTCTGTTTCTTCTGTATAGTTTCACTACCTCCCAGGTATTATCAACGAAATCCCTAGTTTGATGCCCAGTCATTTCAACCTGTAAATCTATATTTCAAGTTGGAGGATTCGAGCTCGCTGACTGCTGATGTTGATTTTACAATAGCTGTACGAGTCAGCACTTTCTCATGAGTACTGAATTTGTTAGTGATGTCACATGTATCCCATGCTCCCTTTGCGGGCGGCATTATTTACCAAATAGCCCCAAGGGTTTGTATGGGAACGAAGCGAACTTGTTCTAAAAGCTAGAAATCAGTAAGAGTTGTGATCATCAAGTGGCAAGCAAAGCCGTGCTATCATATTTAAAACACGCTAGCGTGCTGAAATAGCGTAAAAAGTCGATTGACTACGGATATTGCGTTCGGCCATGATCTGGTGTCTTAAACGTCGCGGCGCCCAGAATAAATTATTTTCACGAACTGTGTTTCTAAAGCGCTCGTAACTTGTCTGTTTATACGGTTGGTTTTGGCTGTCTGTCCACATTTTGCGGAATAAACAAAAGGGTTTTTGCATAAGCGTAGCCTTGACAGGACTGTAATTGCTGCGGAGTTCATCAGTTTAAATTATACCGACACATTTTGAACACAATTTTATTAGCTTTAATTCGTTCTCGATACAGTTTCAAACATTACATCGCAAGTAATCTATAGACTTCTGGAAAACAGAAAGTACGCTTTGTAGAAACGCAACGGAACTACCTGCAATCAAGATCGAAAAGGAGAAAATTATAAGTGGAAATCGATAAAACTGATAGCCTTACTATGCTGAGTCATTTAAGTTACGCAAATAACACAATTCACCTTATTTGTTTACTGGGTGTCAAACCTAGACCTCAGTCGCTCAAAGAACTCAACAACAGATCATAGCGATTATAATAGCTATTGGTAACGGCTAAATAAACGAGCATACACATAGAAAGATTTTGAACATTTACCTCAGTTTAATCGATACTTGTAAACGGATACCCAGCTCCACCAACTGTCGGTCTCGTAGACTGTGGTAAAGAATAAGCAAAAATGATTTTAGACACTGAAAGTATCAAGTTAATTTTGATGTTTCACCAAAGGTTCAACTAAAATTGGGAGTTAAGCAAATTACAACGGTAACGGCAACTAAAATCGCTAAAAACAGAGTAATAACACTGACACGACGTTGTTTTGCATCTAAATGGTTCAACTGAAAAGCTTCAGTTAATTCCTTTTTTAAATTCCTGCTGTACTCGGCTTCGCCGTCATCATTGCTTAAACTCCCTATTTGAGGAGATATGTTGCGATCAATTGGGGAAGGAAATTTCCAGTGCTTTGGACTGAAAAAAACAAGGTAATCGTCCATACGTACCTCCTCCTGGATGTCGGGTCACAACGTAGGTGTATCCTCCGTTTGATTGAACTGTTAATGTAGAATAAGTTTCTTCGATAATGTATCCACCCTGGACGCTGAAACCTAACAGAATCAAATTTAAATCTAAGTGAATTTAAAATCTCCTACAAAGCAAAACTATGTTGGAATCTTACCTCCTGTCCTCGAGTCGTAAGTTAATTCTACATCGGCCAAAGAATAAGTAAAAATGGAAAGTACATGGATTAACCGTCTTCCAAGATACACTTTTTCCAAAAATTCGTTCCTAGGTTCATCTCCTACAAACGCCTGCATTTTAGTTCAGATCGTTTCAGTAGATATTTGTGTACGTGTCGAAGAGAAATAGCTTTTTGCGCGTTACAAAGGCGATGTGGAAAAGCTGCTTCGCTAAGCAAAAGTTTATTTAAATGAGGTCGTTTGTTATGGGTTTGTTTTTAACATCAAACGACTTGTCATTCCCGCTCACGCGCACGTTTCAGCTGCGTGTTTGTCTCTCCCGCGAGTCTCGTGGTTGCGTGTTTGTTTATGTTTGGTTCAGGTTGATTTCTCTTCTACGCGCGAGTATGCTTGGTGTGTAGTTGAATGCTAATGTGTCAAGTGCCGGCTCTGTTTTCGCATGTGCTGAGATTATTAAAACTGACATTTCGCTGTGTAGTTTATCTTTTTACGGCACGCGCGCTTTCCTGAAACACAAAAAGGATTTATTCTGAAATCAGTGGGCGGAGCCAGATGAAGGGAGAGAACCAATTTTGAACAGACTAATGCCTCTTGAATACTTTTGTCACGGTTTCTATTCGCTGACGTCAAAGAGATTCTCATTCTAGAAAGACGAGGGTTTTTCCCTTTATACAATGATTGGCTCTTTTAACTGATGGCTGGCAATTTTAACCTCAACCCTACAAAGTAAATATAGATACTGGGAGGTAAGGTTTCAACTTTTGTTTATTGTAGTAAACACAATATTCTGTCACATAAGAATTGACTATTTCGGTAAAGCAGGATCTATGTGCCTTTTAAGCTGCTTTCTGTGTTCTCTTGTCGACTAAGGTCGTTCCGGAGTGGGCCTCTGAAAAAAATATATATCGCGTGTTATATAATGTATTTATCACTCAGCGGAAATACCTCTTTATATATCTTTTCTTTGCGAGCAGGCTCGCGTTTAGAGAAGAAGTATACCACTGAAACCATCGATCGTTACGAATCTAGATGCTAAACTCGAGTCTCGTGTAGCAGTATTTAAACAAAATTACAAAGCGCGCGCAAGTGCTTACGAAGCATGTAAACTTACTTCTAAACTTCCACCTTTCTTCCCTCAAAATAATATAGCTTCCCGTTGGCGTCTACGTTGTATTCTTTGATGAAAAAACAGAACATTTTGTCAGTTTTTATTTCAATAAGAATTAAACTTTGCTCGACTATCACTCAGACCCACCTCCGTTGCTGTATCGTTTGATCTCTATCACGTTTGCCTTCGAAGTAACAAGTTTGAGTCGGCGGTACTGTCGGCCATAATTAGTCTCTTCCTTATCTTCTACTTTATATCCGTTGCTTATTTGGAATTCTAGGGCACGAGAGAATATTTACGCATTTAACGGTGATTTTATAAATGTTTGTCTCAAATCATCGGTCAAAGCATCGAAATATATTAACTCAAACCTCTTTCTGGAGTGTAGAAAAGCGTCACTTCGGCGGTATCATCTTCTATGCCTATCTGGATCACTTCACAATATTTACGCGCGTTTGGTTCATTGGGGTTATAACCGTCGCCCATTTTGCCCGCCGTCTTATGTTGAAAAGCTAACTTATGGTCGAGTTTCGTGATTTCGTTTGACTCTCTGATATTCACCTATTAGGTCAATTACCGTGTGAGGCTGTTGAGTTCAACACGCGCGAATAGTTACCAAATACCCGCCGTGACTTGTGCTGATGTGCGCACTTTGTATGTGTCGTAAGCGATTATTTTTAGCCACTATCTGTGATGTAAGGGGGATTTTGTGTTATTCATACGGTGAAAAAAAAAAAAACGCCAGACACTTCTCGGTTTAGTAACAGTGCAATTTTTATTATTCCTAAACTGCGCACAAAATTAAAGTAGTTATTTACAAGTAATACATTAAATCAGTAATGGTAGAATTAAGCTCTTGTCTTCATCAGAGAATCCTGAAATAGAAGAAAAGTAGTGGATATATTTAGTACGTGTTATGAATGAGTTAAAATGCAAATTCATTTGGCGACGTTTAACGCCGTTAACAGTAAGGCTGCTACATGTATGCGCTAGACCACCAAGAAATGATCGATTTATTGAATGTTGTGCTTCAGATTTCTGTACTAATGGCATTACACGAAAACCGTCTTACCTTCTGGTTAGAAGTATGAACGTCCCCGGTAGTCTCTCCAAAATCCTCTAGTATTCAAATGATATCCTTCAGATCCTTCAAGGTAAAAACGAATTATTTTAGCTACATGTTCTTTATTGAATTGCATTGAGAAAAAAAAAACAATCACAAATACAAACCTCCTCCTTTACGGCGAGTGATATCAAATGTGTGCCCGTAACTGGTATAAACTGTAAGCCTTCGATCGCTTCCAACTCGTTTCTCTTGGCATATCCACCCTCCATTTATACTGAACTCTAAGGAAAAAAAGTAAAGCAAGAAAATGTTGGACATGTCTACATCAGATCCATGCAAAGTCGAGATCGGGCAAAACCTTGAAAGGAACAGTTTCTATTTACCTCCTCGTCCTGAGCTGGTATAGTATATCGTTACGTCGGGGTTGCATAAGCCGTTTCTACCAACTTGAACGGTCTCACGAAAGTAATTTGATGGCTCCTGTGTCCAATAAAAGTTCATTTTGGTTTTTGAAGTTTCTTGTTGTAGCGTTAAATTGAATTATCTTGTTGTCTAAACTGTGGCTGGCGAGAATTGGTGTACTCGTAACAAATCTTCTCCTCAATGTCAGTTTATATGAGAGACTGTTGTTGTACACGGGTTTATATAGCTGCCGCATACCCGCCGGCTTGTGCTGATGTGCGCATTTTTGTGTGTGTCGTAAGCGAACTATTTTTACCCGCTATCTATGACGCAAGGGGGATTCTCTGCTAACATTGCGGTTAAAAGAAACACGCCAGACATTGCTCCATTTGCTTACAGTGCATTTTTATTGTTTATTTAACTGTTTACAAGATCAAAACAGCTATTTTAGAGTTAAATCAGTAATACAAAATTGAGCTGTGGTCCTCTTCAGATAGCCTGAAAATTTAAGAAAAAGTAGTGGTAGAATATTTAGTACGAGTTTTGAATAAGTGAAAAGTTAAATTCATGTAGTGATGTTAAACGCCGTTAACATGTTTCAGTAAGGCTACTACACTTATGCGCTAGGCTGCCAATAAATGATAAATTTATTGAATGTTGTACGGTACGTCCAGTTGACAATATGTGCTTCGGATTTATGTACAAATGGCGCTACACAAAATGGCGTCTTACCTTGTGGTTAGAAGTATATACGTCCCCGTTCGTTTTTCCAGTATCCTCTAGTATTCAGGTTGTATCCTTCAAGATAAAAAACGAATAGGTTTAGCGCTACATATATTGAGTTCATATTGTATATGACTGAAAAAAAAAAACAGTCAAACATACGAACCTCCTCCTTTTCGACGAGTGATATCAAATGTGTACCCATTCCTAGTGAATACTGTAAGCCTTCGATCTCTTCCGTCCTTCTGCTCCCAGAGTATCTGTCCGCCATCTCTGATGCTGAACGCTAAGATAAAAGAATTAAAGCAAGCAGATGTGAGATATATTTCAATCGTATACATGCAAAGTCAAGATCGCACAAAACCTTGAAAGAAACAGTTTTAATTTACCTCCTCTTCCGGAACTTGTGTAGTATATCGTCGCGTCGGGGTTGTAAACACCGTATCTTCCAACCTCAACGGTTTCACGGAAGTTATTTGATGGCTCCGGTGTCCAGCAGAAATTCATTTTGGTTTTCAATTGTATGAAATACAGCGTTTAATTAAATTATTAAGCTATCGAAACTTTAGCGGGCGGGAATAATTGTACTCGTCAGAAATCTTATCCTGACTGTAAAGCTTGTGATTGTGCATTCATTAAAATGTGCAGTGCGTGATTGACAGCGGACGTGTCTCACGCGGCTTGCGCGTGTGTGTTCTCGAAAACGTTTTTATTTTGCGTGCGCGCGTTTTCATAGTGTGTCTTCTTCATGAAAGAATAGTAATGACAAATGCCAGTGGAAAGATTACACATCAGATTTATGCATGATAAGTGTTGATATCTTTTGACGCCGAAAGTTTTCGATATTGTGTTTTGTTCTATCTATCAAGTATACACCAACTGTCAAAACACGCTTCAATACATGACAAATGAAGTAAGGCAAGGGGAAATGAGAATTAAGATTTGACCGTGCATAGTCGTTTTTCAACATTTGCGACAGTATACCTCGACAATCTTTACTTAAAAACATGCTAACTTCACCTCAAAGCTTACAGCGTAAGGACGCAGTTATAAGCGCAGTATAAGCATGTAAACACTGGATGTTTAATACATTGACTAGACGAGATTATTTACTGTAAACAAGTGAACTGATCGAATGCCGCTACATTCATACTATTTTCGTCTACTATAGTTGGCTTTCCGGCTTCGTCCGCATGTAATCTATGATAAAAGTGACAAATTGTTGTTAGTTAGTTGTCTGGTACAAAACGTAGCCTTTCTGTCGTCGAAATTGCGTATAAGGTGTTAGCTGAGGTTATTCCAGGCGACATGTCTATCATAATGTGTGTGTATGTAGGAGCGATGTAGTGCGTTCATTGAATAAAGTGAGCACGTGTTTCGTTTTTCCGGTATTTCTAGGCAGTGAAAATGGCTTTTGCTTTAAAACAAGTGTTCGCATATTTAGACAGTGTTGCTGTTTGCTTTTAAGAGTTCTACCGCGTAAATACACGCGCGCGTCAAACGAAGAAATATGACACTATAAAACCTAAATTTCCGTACCTTCTCTCAGAAATCAATTCGCTTGGGTTCAGATGCCCAATACCCGTCAGTGACCCGGTATTCTTGAAAACAGAACGCGAAAAATTAGAATGATTATTATGCTTTAGTTAGAGGAAATTACACACCTTTGCTAACATTTACCTCCCCCTCTTAAGCGTGTGATTGTAAAAATGTGTTTTCCATCAGCCATGATGATCCATACTTGACGATAGCCCTGCGCTGAAGTATCTTTAAGCACGCAGCCGCCTTCGACTTTGAAGTCTAGTACAGACAAAATACGAGTTGACTAGAATCAGAGGAATTCAATGGTGTAATGCTCATCGCTGAAGGGCAATGTCAAAACTTACTCATAGTTCTCGATTGATAGTATACTGTCACATCTGAAAACCAGTGGTAGTGTCTGCCAACGTTGACAATCTCAACAAAACCATGATCTGGCTCCTCTTGTTCCATCGCCAAAAAGTTTCGAACGTAGCTACGAAACACTTCAGTGAGTAGGTAGTCGGGTATTTATACAACTCGTCGCCAAAACCTAGACTGTTTAATTAGGGTGTTAGAATCACGAAATACCTTTTTGGCAGTTTTATTCTCGCGCGAGTTATCTCGCAAGGCGCGCGCGCGCTTTAAAGTTAGTTATTCTGTGGTAGTGCTTCAAGATATAACTTGCGCGCGTAGCAATAACATTTAACAAGCGAACTGTCGTCGCTAGAGTAAGACGATATCCGCATGTGATATCAATATTCCAAGTCAAAATATTCTCAGGTTGTTTACATGCGAGACACGCTTTCTGTCAGCATGACTAACGTGCTATTTTAGGAAGTGCGTAGGTCGGAGTAACAGGAAGGGAGAGAACGTATCTTGATCACACTGAAATATTTTCGGGTTTTTTAACATTTTTGAGGGAGCGCAAATTATTTTCCACTCATTGACACACAACGTTGACTGCTAAAAAAGATTTCCTTTATTCCACAAGTGAACAATCATAAAGCAGTACAATGAAACAGGCCATCTTTCATTCGCCGTCTGGTTGTTTAATCGAAGGCGCTTGTGATAAATTCAATCCTGTTGTAAAATGCACATACTGCAATTTAAAGCAAACAAACCGATGCCATCAGTTCACATCATAACTACAACGAGAGGGGAAAAATTTGCTGGCTTTGTAGATTTTAATCACACATAAGTTTTGGGTAAAGTTGTGGGTATAAACCGATTTGCGCGGCCATGTTGAAAGACACTCCAGCCAATATTTGCTTTTCATAAAATCTAGATCAGAAGAGTGTAGAATAACCACTGTCGCATTTTAGAATAACGTTATGCGTATTTTTTCCTGTGTTATCGTAAAATACGAAGCAACCTACCGTATTATTTACAGTGCAACATCTACTTGGCTCAATACGTAATATCCAGGTGAATCTACGTCGAACTCTACAAAAGTAAGAACGGTTGTAAATAGCAAACCCTTCATTGAAAATGATCGAGAACTAAAGAACGAATTTTCACCTCCTTTGTCTTTATATCGGCGAATGAAGATTATCTTCCCTCTCGAAGTAACTATTTTTAATCGATGATAGGGTCTGCCGTGACTCTTAAGTTTCTTCTCTGCTAAATAGCCATTGTGAACTTGAAATCCTGAAGTGATAGACCCGTTGCGCTAGTTACTTATCACATCCATAGCGAAATCGGCAAATCGAACGAGGAAAACATAACATAGTCAAACCTCCGTTCGGTGTATAGAAGATTGTTAATTCGGCGTCATCTCTGCCTTCTCGGCCTATCCTGACTGCTTCACAGTAGTCAGAACAGTCTGGCTCGTCATGTTCATATCCGCTCATTTTTGAAACTTTTTCTTTAGTAAGCTAGCCTTTTCTTACACTGACAGGGTTTCTCTAAGCTCAGGAGTTGTCAGCATCCTTCGAACGCGCGCTTCTGCGCAGAAATCTAGGGCTCTAATATTGCGTCATAGTCTATTTTTTGATCACAAACCTTAGCCGCGGGCAGATGCAAGTTCAACTGAACTGTTGGCGCGTGGAAGAGAAAACCGACACACAAGTCAAATAACAAATCATCAAGTTTATTATACAGTGATAAATGGTAAATTCAAAATACACAGTTCAACATTCCTCCTTGCTTTGACCGGTTGACGTCTAGGGCATTCTGTAATCAAGGAGAAATGGAGCAGTATCAGACAAAATTCAACCACAAATATTTTGATGCATCTGCGCAAATCGACTGAACAATCCTCCGTGCTTTTTCTATTCATAAATAATCAACCCTTTGCCGTACTTGCTCGAAATTGGAATTTTCATAATCGACAAATTTTTGCCCGGAACGACAACTTAAATACAAGAACTGCGATCGCGTAGATCATTTCTAAAACAATACAGTTGAATGATAAACGCACCCACTTACTTTATTAGACTAACGAAAAGCGTCTTCGACAAAAACTTCGGACTGATCCATGGATAGACTTGGCTCGATGGTATACTTGTTCTGAAGAGGAGGAACTGATTGGTCTCTTGTTATTTTTATCACACCACCTTGTGAGGCCAGAATTCGGAGTTTTTCCACACCATATCGATTGATAGGCTTTTCGAGTACGAAGGCGTTGTCAGCATGGTACTCTATGGAAAGAAAGATACTTAAATTAGTATGGATCTTCTCGCTACTCGAACACATTAGTAAAATTCGCCTTCACCTCCTCTTGGGTTTCTGTAGACATTAACAACCCCGTGGGTTGGGATCCAAATTTTGAGGATCTCGTATCGTGAATGACCTGGTGGCTCTTGATTCATGTCGATGGCACAACAACTGAAATTATACGTAGAAGCCAAAGTACTGCAATTTTTTCTGCGCAAATGGCAACCTAAACTGCTTTGGGGATGGACATTTATACCTTGTAATTCATTGTTTGTCAACTATCCAATCAAAACGAGGCACGCACTTTGGGAGAAAAATGGGAAAAAACCCTTAGATTTTAACGCGGTTTCCCGCGTTACGTTGTTTTGATGTTGTGGTGTCTAATTTTGTCCCTTGCGCGCACGAAATGAATGTTTGCGCGCGTGTTTTGTAGCGGCGTTTGCGAAAGAAAGACCACAATGATTACTAAAACGTAACTTTCATAAAGTGCATTTATGCTCTGGATCGTTTGCGCACAAAGATCTCTTTTAAAGCTAGTCGTTATAATTGTATTTGCCAAGGAAATACAAGGACTTGGGAAGTAAAACTAGCGGCGGCTGTAAAAACATGTTGAGCGAGATTTGTATTTTTCGTTTTTCATGAGCGGTTTTCATTTTAATTTAGAGATCTCGCACACTAAAAGTGCGGTCTTGTAATGCGCATTAAATCAATTGCTTCCGCACTTCTCTAGAACCTTTAATTGATTTCCTGAATCGTATTGCAGGCGTTCGCTGCCCCGGAAAGTCTTTGCGCATCGCGTTTTATAGACATGGCAGGTTTACAATAGTAAATTGCTATCAGTGTCGTAGTGGAAGTTATTAGACTCTGAAGCAAAAACCTGATTGAAAGGATATCAAATTTATCTCTTGCCTGTCACTGTGGCATGACTAAGATTATTTTTGAACACAAGATTTTCCTTTGTAAATTACACAACTGCTCTGTTTAATGATTTTACACACAAATCTACTTGTACATTTTGATAACAATTATTTCACACGTATAAAGAATTACAACAACTTTTTCTAATCACAACATTTCATTGTTTTCCGATTTCTTTGTATTCAAACGTCTGCCTACATTATAACGGTGGAGACCTTTTGTCACACGTAGAATTATCTTGACCTTTGGCAAGTATATTCTGCACGAGTTCAGACTGGACGTAGTTTCTATATATATTTCTATGTACCTTGTCCATGTAGTATAATTTCAGCAGACAGTTTTTCCATTGTAATACGATCAATTAATTTACAGTTATGCGCTGGACATTTTCATGGCTATTCCATAACTATGAAGTAACATTTGGTGTACAACGAACGGTTCTACGTAGTGATTAAGGATAACTCGATAAACCGAAGGAACAATCGGTTTCAATTCTTGCAAAATCGATACTAAATATACAACTCAAACAAAGAAAAAGCCTATAAGGCCAGTTAACTCGTCACTCTGTACTGAAATCTCACAGTTATCTATTACGTTGACATGCTAGAGCTTTATTCGAATTAATCCTTGTTTAGATCTTAGGGCTGTAAATGTTAGATTTAATATTATTTGCGACTTGAAAACATATAAAGAAAGGACATTGCTTGACGACGCAGACTGTACATATAACGCATTCAGTTCTATAAAGAATTGTTGTAACGAGTAAGTTTGATCATACCTTGCCAAGTCAGGAACTGTCATGGCTGCCTCTACCAAACTAAGACAAAAAAAGAAAACATGTTAATGACTTGGAATCAAAATAAAATTTTCATATGGGAAACTGTTGCGACTGTAAGGTATGAAAACGATCTCTGGTAATTGTGATCGCCTTACTGGGTTATACCGGAGGTACTTTCTAGACGTTTTCTAGTGTGGGTTATACCAATATTTCTTCAATATACATATAGGAACCAAGAAAAATAAAGCATGATTCATACCTCTCGCTACACACATACAGTAAAATCAAAACGTATCTCCGTCAAAAGTGATAAGTAATATCCTCTGATAAGCCCTACTTACTTTGCTATTTCTGTAGTTTCGGTTTGTATGCATATCTGTTTCGGTTTACACAAAACAGAAAATACACGCAGAAAATTTCCCTGCGCGAGCCACTCGCAAGAGGTCCACGTTTCATGATCTTCATTTACAATTAAAAGACTGCCGACATGTTGTTCTGCACGAAAACACTTTCTCCCCCAACTTCGTGAAGTTCGCGCTATTCCGCGATTCCTAAGGTAGACAACCCAACAAAACTCTTGTCTAGGTAGTTTAGCGTCCTTGAAATGGCTTCCAATCGAGTAATTTACACTGAAAAGATCAAGACGTAGATTCTCCTCACATGCACCTGTCACTGAAAGGTGATCAATCATCTGTCAAGAGCGCAGTGGCTCGAATCGGTGGCGTGTTGTTCACCTTGGCAAAAATGTAATATAGAGTAAAGATCCTTTGTTGTCGCGGTAGAAAGGTGCTTGTGAAGCGTTTTCGGTTTCGTGTTAATTGTTACGTATATGGACAAGAATGTGCTTAGATAGCGCTTTCGATTCTAACAAAGAAATGCTGTGTGGACAGATGAATCGAAAGTGCAACGTAGTCATGTTCTTATCTCGCGGAATGCGCTTACGAAGCAGATCTATTGTGAGAGAGCACGCGATGATAACATCGTTACCTTATATGGCCATTTCTGACTTGTAGAACGCTTCGTTTGCATGGTCAGACTGCTGATCCAAGGCGTTAAAATTGAACTTTTACACGAGAGTTTTGGTCCAAAATCTTCCTATCTTTTTGATCGAGTCGTTGCGTGCAGAAGCCTTTCGGTGCCTGTAATCTGCATAAAAATATATTATCGTTTTAGAACCTCGTTTGGTGATTGGTGGATCAAACGTAAACATAGCTACATTCACTGAGCCATCCATTATTTCCAATTTTAGCTGTCAGTGCAACTGACATGGTTCTGCTGTTTGCAGAAAGCTGATTGGTTAACTAAGCCTTAAGCACTTACACTTGTCACAACAAAGCTGGGGGGCACAAAGTGTTGGGACTCTCCCGACAGCTGCTTGTGGTATTTTTATATTCAGGTCACTGCCTCCCACGTTGTGCTCAAACAATTCAACATTTGCTAGTTCATTCGCTGCAACTCGCATCTTATTTCTCTTAAAAACGCGATGGACCCAGAAATGGACGGGAAAAGTCTCGAAAAACGTCTTAAAGTAACTGCCTTAGCTTGGGCTTGTACCCTCACACCACCAACAGCCTTTGTACCTCCAGAACCACCGTCGGATGATGGTTCGTTTGCATTTTTCTCCGCGATCTAGTCACAGTTGTGCCTCTTTACGCAAATCAATGTGCTAACATTATTTCTTCGTTTTCTTAGATGAGAATCTAGAAGACAAAGTGAGGAGACAGCGGCGAGAAGCACTTTCTTACAAGTGGGAAGAAGTCAATTGACAGGTACGTAATTGTTTCGTGTTTGAAGGTTAGAAACAACTCGTTGTCTTGCTTTGCAGCTTATGTTTTGATCTCGAAATTGAGTTGTAAGCTATTTTAATCAATATTCTTATGTACGACCACATTAAGTCGACTTTCCATGAGTGGCGAATTGTCTAAAGGACCGCAATTGGTTTTATTGTGTAGCTGAATATTTGCTTTCCTTACGGTATTTCTGTTATTGAAAGATCGAGTTGTCTGTTTTCCTTACGTATTAGCTTATCCTGATCAGACAGTGTGGTATTTAATTTAGTGTTGCGTTTCAGTATTAGAAACTGATATATCCTCTTTGCTTTCAGGATAAACTCGGAAATGAATACACGATTTGCCTGGATCAAATCACATGCACGCCGAACAGAACAGAGTCCTTGACCTACTTAAAATAGTCAGCAGTGTATTTATGGTTGAAAGGGTAAAAAGCTTCTCAGTGCATTGGGAAAACGTCGATGTCCCTAAAAATCCCTTGTAACTTAAGAAATTTAGACGGGATCGACTGAAAAATAGAACATTGAAACATTGATGTTATTTAAAGGCCGTAATAATAATGATTCATATATTCAGTTATTGCCGATGGCCACACGTCACCAAGATTGTTTCATTTTCGTTTTTCACGAAAATTGCTTTGTGTGAAAAGTTTTTGCCCAAACACGTCCCTAAACTGTTATCTCCATTTCATTATTTTCATTTATCTCCGACGACGCTCAATATCAAAACGTGCTGTGTTATATCTGTTTTGCTTGTAAACATAAACTTAAGCTTGTATCTTCTGTTTAACCCAAATAACGCCAAACTATACAACCCCAGATAGTTTTTATTGTATTGTTGTCACCCTTTTTTTGTCGCCAGTTTGAAAATTCGGTTATATTGTAGATCATCTTAAGGTAAACAGTAACGCTATTTATGTTCGATTCTTTTAATTTTGCTCGCATCTTTGCAGTTGATCATATCATTCCTTTTTAAGTACTTAAAAGTGTAAACATAGTGCTGTTGAAGAGCATTTATTCTCTACACTGTAAAGTATAAGTCAGGAGAGAATGAACAAACCATTGTAATGTAAATATTATTGCGGATTTACTGAATTAAATTGTCAAACATTGTGCATGTCTGTTGTTATTTTTTGCTATCTTATCCTTGTTGAGTTGTCTTAAAATGTCTCACAACTGCCTTTTTGCCGTTGTATTCTCCTTCTACTATGCAAGGAGCAAGAGAAAGGGTGTGATCGCTATAACAAATGCACAGTAACTAGATAATAATTCTTAGATGAATTCATCACACAACACACGGTTGGAAAGCAGTGAAATTTCCCTTTCGAAAGCACGCCAATATTTGCTTTTTTATTGTAAACAAAACCTTAAGTTTATTATTATCGACTTGAGCTATAAGTTTGATCGAGAATTCTTTCTTCCAAATCCTTTTGACTCGACCTTCAGCGATAATTTTGTGTCGCTGTAATGGGTTTTTAAAATGAAATAGAAACATTTCTCCATAATGGAATGGAAATATTTCTTCGTTCTGGGGCTTTCCCTTTCATAGTTGTGGTCACGTAACTTGGCAACTGCTTTCATTGTAAAAATAGAATAGAAATTAAGAAACATTGTACGATTTGTGACTCAAAACGATAAAAAATCCCCGAATACACGATTTCACCAGGCGTCATTTTATTTCCGCGTGGAGACTGGAGCGACTGAGCTCGCCTGTTCGTTCAAATGAGTGAAACACGATTGAAAAGGTTCACTTCAAAGCGGTTAGCTTGGTTTTCAGACGAAGGAAATTTCACGGTTTATGGATAGATAGCAACTTAATGTCTTTGTTAAGCTGTAATTAGTTTTGAAAGCTCGTGGAATATCATCGACAAATTGAAGTGATGTAATTGCATTCCGAGAAAAAAGTCCCTAATTCCTGGAACTGTAGGGGACTGTCACGCAATGGCAGACGTGAGTAAATCATTTTGTTATTATGTTATAATTTTGCATGTGGCCAAGAAACCGGGCAAAAAGCTCGGCCTTTTATTATCTTCTAACACAGAAATCCCTGCCTCTTTAGCTAGCATGTTGAGGCCAAAGACGTTTATGTATTGATATGAGAAAGACAGAACGATTTTAACGATCGATGTCAAAAATTATAACTTACAAAATAAGAATTTCCTAAATTTTATTTCAGTTTTGGCCTACTATTTTTATTACAATTGTTCCACACGTTGGCTTAATCCGTAGTATTTTAAATTTAAATAATTCCGTACAGCATAATAAAAGCTGCTAAACACTAGCACGTAAAAATTTTACTGCTATTAAAACAGATGTCATGTGAATTGAACTGATAATTCGGTCACGCACTTAACTTCTATAGTGGAAGGCGTTATAATTTGGGGGGGGGGGGGGGGTGTCCTAGATCACCGTTGTTCAAGGACAATAAAACAGTGATTTCATGTGGTAAATTCCAGTTCATAATTTTCTCAACATTTTGCTTAAATCAAATTACATGACAAGTTTAAAACTAAATTCTTGCCTGACAGCATAGTTAGTAGACTATGCTTACAGGTCATAATTAACAACTATTCATTGAAGTGGAGGTGAGGTAAATATGCACTGCTAACCGAGGTGAATAGCTGTTTAAGTATATACTAAAATGGTGTAATAAAATAACCCAAAAAGTATAATATTTAACTCATTTATTCCTGTCAACAATTACAATTTTTGCCCGTGAGAGGGTCAGAGGTAAATAGTTAACAATTATCCTATGAAATCGCGCGGAATATCGCCTGATACTTAGCCGATGAGGCCGTAGGCTGAGTTGGCAAAAATCAGACAATATTCCTCAAGATTGAGCAGGATAATCGATGTACTTTATGTTTTATCATTCAACAAATTGTCAGCAAATCACATTTTGCAGATAGAAAAACTGTAATTATGCAGCGCTTTACAAGACTTCGGACGAATCTTTGCAACCCACGTATATCGCAGGATATCTGTTATGTACAGATGACAGATACCGTAATGATTCGATTTAGCGCCATATCCATGGCTCATGGCGCTTTACAGTAAAATATTATTAAAAATGAAATTTACTTAAAAAATTTACATCAGTGATAAAAGGGAATACTAACAAATAAAATAGCTAAGCTGTAAAAATGGAAATAAAACTAGGAATCATTAAAGCCTTAAAATGAAAAACTAACTCATTAGCTAACTTAACTAATTAACTAAGTAACTAACTAACTGTCTAACTAAACTATCTAATTTACTGGTTAACTGACTAACTAAAAGTCTAATTATAAAATTTGTTAAAAAGGTATGTCTTTATACAAGTCTTAAAATCTGATAGCAAGCCGCTCTCTCTTATATAGTTCGGGAGAGAGTTCCATAGGCTAGGTGCTACAAAAGAGAAGCACCTATGGTCATAGCTTACTAACTTCACAGATGGTATTTTTAGTAAGTTTTTAGAGGAGGATCGTAGATTCCTGGTTGGTACATAAGGCTCTAGCATCTCAGTAATGTAGCTCGGTGCCTGGCCATTAAGCGCTTTGTAGGTTAAAAGTAGTATCTTGTAGTTAATGCGCTGACTTATTGTGAGCCAGTGTAGCTGCCTTAGGATGGGCTTGATATGATCCTATTTCTTTGTACGAGTAATAACGCGAGCTCCAGCATTCTGGACATTTTGTAGGTGATCTATCAAAAATTTAGGTAGTCCATATAATAAGCGTCCCTTTACGAATAAGCGCCCCCTTCGAATGTTTCTTGTCAATAAGCGCCCCTATTCCAATAAGCGCCCCCATTCTAATAAGCGCCCCCGTTCTTATAAGCGCCCCTATTCTAATAAGTGCCCCTATTGTGAATAACTGCGCCTACTGAAGTCATCAACGTGGAATAGACGTGAACATTCACTCATGAACATTCACCGTACCGTACATGTATATATTTACTGCTAAAATGAACAATTCTTTTAAAAGTAACTGAACTTTCAACAATTTGTTACTGCGTGCAGTTTCTGTTATTGTTACTTATTTTAATATTTATTGAAGTTTTGTTTTGAACATTTGGTTGTTTCTCAAAAAATTAAATAAGCGCCCTGTCCCGAATAAGCACCCTCCCTTGTGGTGCCAAAAGTAAATAAGCGCCCCGGGCGCTTAATCGAATCATTACGGTAACGTTAACATTTGGCCATATATGGGCAGTGCGCGCATTTGTTGAATAATAACAAAGGGTATCGGGAGTTTGAGTAGCCAATCAGAGTGCACCAACAGCGCTATCCACCAATGCTATATTGTACATTTTTCTAAAAATAATTAGTCCAAAACCTGCTCCCCAAGGACAAAATCATTGGCCAAAAATATTGAACTTGTGGGGGCCCCCTGTCTCCATGTGGTTCAGTGGTAATTACAGCAGCCGACCAGTGTGAGAAAGGCTGAGTTCGAGCACTCAGATTTTTTACTTTGTCCTACACTCGAAGAAGAACATTTCAAGGTTTCACGTGTGGTTCCAGAAAATGTCCATACTCCCCCCTCAACAGGGATTGAAAAGTCTCAAAGGCCAAAAACTTTAAGGAAATGTATAGGGCTTAATTGGATATTCCAGAGGGGTGACGGGGGGGGGGGGGAGGGGTATGGGTCTTAGGAAAAATCCCTTTCGTGGGGGAGGTATGGATAATTTATGAAACTTCACCATGCCAAGTCAAACTAAACCACAACACAGTGTTATTTTTAGCCTGTGACTACAACTGCCTCTGATCGCTCCTGGCCGGTTTGGCATTTCGCGAGAGAGACGTCTGCAATTTATTTACAGCCAGAAAATCCATACTGATAACGTATATATTCATTTATACCATGCCATAGAAAATACAGCCAATCAGAGTACAGAAAAGCCGTTGTATATTCGACGGTATTCAACTCAACCTTCCCATCGTGCACTGCGATCTTTTGTCCCGGCGAAATTTAGTCAGCTTATTTTCTATGGCATGGTATAAAATAGTTACACAACACTTTTTCGTGGTATACCATGGAATATCCCACTTGTCACTTGTATTTTCTTCGTATACACACTCGCCTAAAGGCTCGTGTGTATACCGCGAAAATACAAGTGACTCGTGGGATATTCCACGGTATACCACTCGAAAGCGTTGCATAACTAGTATTTATTTATTTGCGTGCAACCTTTAAAGATACCTTGATGGGTAAAACAGTGGCATTTCCTTCCTGAACAACCTGACACCAAAATCCTAAACTTGTTTACATTGCTAAATAAGATGAGGAGATTCTGAACCTCATTCACATGGGAGTTGCGCCTAAGAGGGGTTGGGGAGGGGCCGGTGTGTTATTAATTAACTAATTATTTAATTCATTAATTTTTTATTTTTCAGCTGCCATTGATCTGGTATCAAGTAGACCTTTACCAGTATCCGTTGGAGTGACGATGAGGCCTGCAGTGGTGAATAGAAACCACACGCCACAAACATCTGAAAGTTAACCAGCACTAGGTTATTATTTAGTCACAAGGCTTTGTCAAACTTTTTTTAGGTGGTGACTTATGCACCTATCAGTGTTAAGCCGCTGGAGGGGGGGGGAGGCTGGGCATAGGCCGAACATTTGAACTTTGCTGAGACTTTCTGTTCAAATGCCCAACCCCAGGCAATTGTGGATGTTCAAAAGAGTCACTAGACTTAAATAAAATGTTGTAAGAAAGGACATTAAAACGGTCAAAAATCCCCACTATGGGCAAACAATTGCTGTTAAATCCCCTGCCTATGCCCGGCCTCCTCCCCCCCCCCCCAGCGGCATTATATTAAACTATTAAACTAAAGGTGGGAAATACTTTTTAGTAAGCTATCAGATGAGCATCTGAACATCTGGGGAAATTATAACCTAACCTGCTCCCAAACCCAGACCAATTAATAAAAAGTGCAGTGGTGAGTGCGCTAACAAAGAGCTAGCCATTGCATACATTGGCAGACCCAAGAGGAGGGGAAATCTGGTGGCTAGGCATCCCTCTAAGTCCACTAAAAAAATAAACACATTGAAAAAAAATAAAAACAATGACACTGGGTAAGGTGTAGAATTCTTTGATGATTTTTTTTCTCGCCCCACCCACTATGCAAAATCCTTGGGCTAAAATAAAATAGCAAACAAAATATCTGCTAAACACCACCCCTCTTTGATCATCATCATCATCTGCTCTACTGTAAGGTGCTGACACAGAGGGACATGTTTGCAGGGTAAAAATCACAACATGTACACACACAAGAAAATATTGCAGGAGCACATTGCAGCGACACATGTCATTGTTCAACAATGGGACGTGCTTCTGCAACATGTCCCTGCTACATTGACTTGTGGGAATACATGTTGTGACTTTGTCTTTGATACATGTCCCTTCATGTACGTGTCAGCGTCTTTACAGCTGATAAAACCGTCATTAAACTATCTTATGTTCAACTCTCAACAGCCGAGATGAAAGTGCTTTCTTGTTGACTTACTTACGTCCCTACCCTTCAGCGAATGAAATTATCCAAAGTATAAGGGAAGTGGTCAAAACTATTGTATTCAGATAGGACCCACCACTCTTCAAAAAGACAGGTGGTCTCTTCATGTGCCCACCTTCCCCACCTTAAAAGATGTTGTCTTGTTTGTATCGCCCCCACTCTATCACGAGTAGGAACTAAGAAGAAGATTCAAACCTCCTTAGGCCATTTCGCTAGCAATACAAGCTATATGCACACCGAATATGAAAGTCTCAGCTTAAATTTTAAGGCCAATAAATTTTGGCCGCGTTTGACTTGTCAGACAGGTGGTATCTTGCATAGCCTTCCTTCCTCTACACAAGGTGGGTCCTCGTCGAGTACACTTGTTATGACCAATTCCCTAAGGAGACGTCAACGAGGCGCGTACGGCTCAAAGAAGTTTTCTACAGCGAAGATCAAACAATAACATCCTGATTCTAACCCGTCAGGTGCAAAAAAGTCTTGGACTCCTCCTAGCGTAATCGACACATTGTCAGTCGTTAATGCAGTCAAGTAAGATCTGATGCCTTCCAAGCCTGTCCACATTCTCGATAATATAACAAAACAACGCGAAGCCATACAGCAACTACAGAAACGTGTAAATATAGCAGTTAAATCCGCGGATAAGAGATGTTGCACTGTAATTATGGATTACAACTGATACATCAGTGAATGCATGAGGCAGCTGAATGATAGTAAGTTCCACGACAAGTAATCTGATGTCCTCACGACCGAAATACCAAAACTGATAAAAGAGTGCACCAAGCTGCTAATATAAAGACAAACTGGTAAAGCTACTTTCAAACACCATGTATTAACTCTAACCCGCAAGCTGGCCGCGGAGTGGTTCGAGTACTGACTGCATGGGTTTGAAATCCGGAGGTCATGAGTTCAAATCCCATTTTCACCACTAGCTTGTGTTGTTCTTGGAAGTCCCGATTTCAACTCCTTGGTTACGCCTGTAAATATCCAACTGGTCTGCATCCTTCCGGATGGGATTTTTGACCATGTTTGTTCATTTACAATAATATTAATTTGTTTCAGTGTTTGTTTAAAAAAGCTTCATTGTGTGAGTGGTCAATTAAGATATAATTATTCACTTATATTGAAGTTCTTCAAAAAACTCAAACAAGGCAGCCTTGGTTGTCTTATTATTTCCAGTAATGGTCATCCTATAGCTACTGTATGTGTTTCTGAGTTTATTAATACCTTAAACATCTTGAACAGACGCTCCCATGCATCTTACGTAAAAGGTACCACTTATTTTCTTCCCCAACTGTAGAAGCTTAGACTACTACCCGGGAACGCCATTGTACTTCATGTTTCTTAGCCATACACTAACACACCACATAAGAAAAGAGTAGAAACGTGTCGCTACTTTCTTGAGACACGTCAATGCAAACCACTACCCACTGAAAGAAACTGTGAATTATCCGTATGATATTCAGCTTGGAACAATTTTACTTTTAGTTTAACGATTACCACTTTTATAAATTTATTTTTTCAAATAGCAAACAATGTATTAGAACTATTCGCCTTCTCCCGTTCCATCACGTTTCCTAAAAAAAGCTGCATCAGTACAAAACTAATTGGGAATGGAGAATCATAGACTTTGTTTTCTTCAGAGCTTTTAAAGTGCGTAAAACCAACTGCTTCGAGTGTATTTGCATCTGATTGTAAGTTTAAGTAAATGACGCAAATTATAAAAGGTTTGTAGTTCGTATAGTGTGATCGTTCTGGGTGAGAAAAGTTCTGAGAAGAACTGTTGTTGGTGACTGACGTTTCGACAACCTGAGCGGAAGTCATCTGCAGAGTCAAGTGAAAAGTTGTTGTCAGTCGATGATGTTATAAGTCTGGTCCGTTGAAGTTGATTGGTCAGTTTAGCCGTGATGTTATTGGCTGTAAGACTGGTGTAAAGTTTGTCAACAGTAATTGGTCAGTTTCGATCCGGCTATTGTCAGTCAAATTAAGTTGTTCTGTTCCGTCTATTGTTAGTCAAATTAAGTAGTACTGTTTGCGGTTTGTTTGTCGGTCCTGTTTACGTTGTGAATAAGTCGTTTGTAAGGTGCCGGTAGTTGTTGACATCTGTTAATAGGCATCTGTTCTAAGTTTGTGTCGGGGTTTGTGTACCAGCTTTCTAGAGTCAGTCGTTGAAAATAGTTAGTACTGTAGGTTAGGCATTCAGCAGAGTCCCGGTCGATTTTGTGGTTAGTAAGTCGATGGTGTTCAGAAATGAGATTGTTGACATCACCATTTCTTGTCGCTCGTTTGTGTTCAGTCAGTCTCGTGTTAAGGTTTCTACCGGTCTCTCCGATGTAGGAGGTTTGGAGTCGGAGCATTTGATCTTATAAATCGCTCCCTGTCTGTCGTTAGGTTGGTCTCTGTCTTTAACGTTGGTTTTTTACTGTATTATAAAAGGTTTGTGAGGAAAAATACTCTTAGACTAAGTATTTTTTAAGTATTATAGTATTTCGGTATTTTTAATTGGTGTCCCAAATTAGACCACAAGGGCTAAATACGTAGACACGGAAATAAAGTTTTTACTTACTTTACTTACTCAAGAAATCTCGAAACCTCGTTGTAAACATATCCTACAATAAGGTAAAAGTTATCATCATCATCATCATCATCATCATCATCATCATCATCATCATCATCATCATCCTTTATTTAAACACGATTTTAAAGGAACATGGTCACGAGATTTTAAGTCATTTTTCTGATTATTTCCAAATTGAAGGAAACCTCAAAATAATAGTTGTGTAATGTAGGAAAACAACAAAGGAGTAAACGAAACGCGAAAATAACCAAGGATGGTTTCGACTGACGAAGATTAAGACAGCCGGATTACGAACGACAAACTTGATAAAACTTGCCAGTTTTTTCAAGATGAGTTGTCCGTGACTGAGCTCCTTTAAGCACAATGATTGTGAGGTCGCGTGCTAAACTAATATATTACTAATATGTAAACTTGTCTTTCCCTCTTTCTGTAAATATTCTTTGTTATTTACATCGTTAAACTACATATTCTGTAATAAGCTAGGGATTGATGTGTGATCATTGTTTTGTTGATGAACAGTAGAATGAATGAAGGACTTTATTAAAGTGTCAATAGTATTTAGCTTAAAAGACGACTACCAAGTTTCAACGACTTTTGTGGCCCAAAAGAAACCTCAGTCAATTGCTTCAATCTGCAAATCCCCTTTTATCCGACCGCTTCGAAGCAACCTTAACAAGTCCAAAGATCGCCTTTTGGAGTACAAAGCTGTAACAAATGCGGTGACTTTAAAAAGAAAATAATGGTCAGGGTCTCCACAAGGTGGTCGCCGGTCGCACTAACAAGAGCTATTCAGATCAAAAGGGTTTCTCAGATAAAACTTTGCTAATCTTTTGCACTTTTGTCCTGGCCAAAAAGTGGCCCTAGTGAGTTAAGTGACGAAAGACAATACGAAAAAAATGTTTTCAGTTAAAATAAGGGACGCTGGGATGGCGCAGTGATGAGCACTCGCCTCCCACCAATGTCGCCCGGGTTCGATATCGGCCAGACGCCATATGTGGGTTGAGTTTGTTGTTGGTTCTCGCCTTGCTCCGAGGGTTTTTCGCCGGGTTCTCCGGTTTTCCTCCCCCCCCCCAAAATGCAAACATTTCCAAATTCCAATTCGAACTGGGTAGAGGACCCGCATGAAAACCAGTTAAAGCTGATCGATGTGGCTTCCTCTCCAAATATAGCATTTAATTTGAGTGTTTTAGTCGTGTTCGCCGTACTGCAAACAAAAGTTTCACCTGTCTTGACGTCATTCAAAGCAAGTTGCTACTAGTAACCACGATTTGAACCTATCTTGTTAACACGACCACCTAGACTGTTTATAGAACCAATTTTTATGGCCCATCGATGGTCATTTTATAAGGGGTTCTACTGCATAACGAATTCTCTCAACCATTACAATAAGATATTTGGAGGACAGTAAAGAGAAATTGTACCTTGATACAGTGATGAACCATCCTCCAAGATACCTCAGATCTGTTCTTAGTTTTGGATAGTTATAATTCGATGTCGCTATTTCTTGAGAAGTGATGCACAGGAATAAAAAGATATATGAATGTTGGATTGATTTTGTAGTAAAGAAACAAACACCGTAGGGGATATGTGTTCAAATCCCGTTGAAACCCCCGGTACGTACTTTCATGCTTCTTTGAAGTTGATAAATCGGGTTATGATTAGAATAAAATTGACAATTGTATAAATAATGAAGCGTATTCAAGTCAAATTTACTCAAAAAATAAAATTTCTGAGCCCCAAAGGGGGTCAAACCCACCTAGTGCATGAGCTATGGGGGACTGGCGTTGAGAAAGATCGTACAACTAGATCGAAGTGATAATGACCTGGATGAACTTAAATAGATAGAAGCTGATAGAGACGTACTCAATAAGCGTACTCAATAAATGTCGAATTACTGAGAAAAAAAATTAAAAATTTCTCCCTTAGAATATAAAATTTCTTCCGTTCGACTTTAAAATTTTATTTTCGGCACAAATTCGACGTTTCTTCGTGCTTTATTTGTAAGTGCTTTAACTGCAACTGCATTTGCGATGATTATGTTTTCACTTTATATTAGTTCTTTGGTTAACTGGATTATGAGAAATGAAAGAGCATTCCTGATGAAAACAAACTAAAGGAGATAAAACATACGAATGACAATGAAACAGCTTTAACGGTATTTCTTATTTTGCGTACTATTTTTTCATAGTAGTGAGATACTAGCAGTCAATGCGGTTAAAAGAATGTCCAAAGCTGAGTATTGTAAGACCTGCTATGAATATCAAGGATCAAGTGTTGGTTTACTGGTAGCGTGTGGTACAGCCAGACGTTTAACTCCGTGTTCCTAAAAAACACTTAATATAGTCGGCGGTGTAAACAGTCTGTGACAGGCTAGTCTACAAGTTGCAATTTAATTTGAAGTAGGATTAATTAAAGTTTTTCTTCATTTATATAACGCCTTTGTTAGCTTGCAATCTGTGCCTCTTTCCTTCAACGTTTATACCTGAATAAGCAAAAAAAGAAATTAAACAAACAAAAAGCACGAGGAAATCTGTAAACAATAAGGTGATGCTATGTTATAGATATCTTCCCCTGCGTTTTTGGCTTCTTACATAAAGATTTCTTCCAATACAGTACTAGTCGAAGCTCTCGGAAGCGATCACTTCGGGGACTCGAGTAGAACTGCCGGTTTACAAAATTGAGCTTTCGTAAGCAAACATACGCGAAAACAATGGAGGTTGGTCGCGTACCTGACCTTTTAGTATCAAATTTCAGCCGTGGGTCATCTTGTGCTTATATCTTTGTCAGCCAACATTATTTGGCAATGCTATATTCCGGTAATGTGATCAATTTGTGCATACTTTCAGTAAAGTGTTGGCTAAAACTAATCAGAATCTTTGACCGGTTGTTTATGCACCAGTCAATATAAACCCCCGCACCCCCCGGCCGGGACATAGCGGGGCATTAGCGGGGAATTTGAAGTGATTTGACGACACTGAGAGGCACGGCTACCGGGGCTTTTGAAAGCTTTTGAACTTCGTACTAAATCAGCCGGGGCATGGAGCGGGGCATTTTCCTCTGACAGCGGAAAGACTGGCACGATAATTTTCAGAGAAGACTGGGTCGAGATATTGGACCTTGATAGCAATGGCGTCAATGGCGGATTGCGATCGAAGAGAGAAAGGTTAGTATCCTCGCTAATTTGTAACGTAAAACTTATTCAAAAACGTGGAACATTACCAGATCAGCACCCTACATTGTGTTTCACTTTTCTGTTGTTTGTTGTTTATTGTGCTTTTCCACTCAACCAACTGTGTTTGCATATCTTAATTACAAATAATAATATTATTGTTTTGTTTACAGGAAACCAAAATGAAGAAACAGCAGAAATTGAGGACAGATTGGAGGAAGACGTTTACTGCTTTTGTCAACAACCAGAGTTTGGTGATATGATTGCGTGTGACAACAAACAATGTCCAATTGAATGGTTCCACTATCCATGTGTAGGAATCATGAGAGAGCCACCAGGACACTGGTACTGTGATAATTGCCAAGGTTGGTACTCGATGTAGATATATTTGTGATATATTATTGATTGCTGTTTTTTGGATACCGGAACAGTCTCAATATCAGCAAGCATTAGCTACATTGTAGATCATTACTAAACTTTTATTTTTGTTTTGTGTAGACCCTGGTGCAGAGATCATCTGTATTTGTAAGCAGGTGGAGTGTGGCCTGGTACTGCAATGCTCTAACAGAGACTGTCTCATTGGCCAGTACCATGCACAGTGTGTTGGTGTTCAAGCTCCTCGGTGTTCTACCTCATTGTTATGCGATGGCTGTGGAAAGTGAATGAATGTCGATCTGTATCACCATTTTTACTATTTTTAATAAACGTTCTTGTTGTGTACAGTATCTTTGTTTGTTTTTTTATTTTTTTAAATCCATTGGCTATAAATTATTAAGCTGACGCTATTTCCGAAAGGACCGGGGCACTTGGGCGGGAGTATTTATTCCCATTAGAACATAAAAACTGCCACAGGGTGCGGGGCGTTAAACAACTTTTGATGTAAGTTCCTGTCAAATGCCCCGCTATGTCCCGGCCGGGGGGGGGGGGTGCGGGGGTTTATATTGACTGGTGCATTACGAGTGCTAAAATCAAAGGAAAAGACCAGTTGGTAATTCCAGAAGGTGGTCGCATTCGCTAACGGGAGCGGTCGCTTATGGGAGATTTTAATTACGCAGTTTGAGTGACAGCTCAAACAGGGTTTCACATTTTGGACGTAACTAGAGCTGGTCGCTTGCATAGGGTTTCCAAGGAGAGCTTTGACTGTAGCCTCTTTTTTATCATTTTCAACCATGGACTGCTAAAGGAATTGAAGTTCGATCGTTTCAATTTTCTCTCCTAATATAAACCTTTGGATTTAGACTAGAAGTCCCAACCTCGTTCCCAGGGTCTCTCTCTCACCGCCCCCAAGAGCGAGAGGAGACAATTTCAATTTCTCCTCTCGCTATTGGGGGCGGTGAGAGAGAGACCCTAGGAACGAGGTTGTAGAAGTCCTAAAACTGCTCCTACCACATAAAAATGAAAGATTCCTTATAGTCGAAGGCTAAACTGACCTGTTGCCGCTGTAAGCTGAAACTACAATTCAGGGTCTCAAAGGGGTTTAGGGCTCCAGGGCTCCGGACTAAAAAATGCAGGGCTCCAGGGCTCCATATCATCTGCTTTCGGACTCCGGGCTCCACTATGCATGCACTAAAAATTATTTTGCAACGCATAATCGAGTCCGCAAATTAAAATGTCCGCAATTCCGACCAGTTTTCGTGAGTTTTTTAAACCCAAGAAGCCGGTTCTCATGTCTCCAACTATTAAAAGTGGATTAAAAAGTGGGAAAATTTGTTAAATAACAAGGATTTCGTTAACTGAGAAAAATAGTGAAGATATCGATGACGTCATGTTTGCTGGCGAGTTTTGTAATGTTTTAATGTAGAATGAGCCGAAAGTTGAAACGTCTTCAGATGTTCCTCGAAAATGTTCGGCAAACTTCGTTGATCTTCGGAAACGTTCGTATGGCCTTTGAACAACACTCGGATAATCTTCGGAGATCTTCGGTCTGGAAATTTCTCAAAATGCAACAAGTTGCTCGAAGGGGAAAAAGTTGCTCGAAATATGAAAAGTTGCCAAAAAGTTGCCGAGCAACTTGTGGAAAGCCTTACTCTATGTGACCGAAAATTCCACGTATCATCTTGACATCTTTCATGTGGCATTGATCTTTGGTCAAAGCTAAGATGAAGTTCGCTTTGCTGTCGTTTCTTTAAATCTGAGATGAGTGCATCAAGCGGGTTAAATGAAGCTGATCGGCTTGATGCAACCGTCTGTTTATATAAACTGGGGGCAGACAAGGCCTGCCATTGTTGGAGTGTGATGTTAAAACGTGAGCAAACAGCTACATCAATCGCGGAATTCAATAGGTATCTGACCTTAGATCATGGTTTCCAAGAGGTGGCTACAAGTTTTGGCATAATGAAATTTAGTACTACGATCGCAATTCATAGACACACGAAGGACTGTAGTTTCCGAATGGGAGAATCTTCTTGTGTAATACGCAGGACGAATGTCTCATTAATTTACAAACATACGAAATGCAGTTATAAAACAAAAGAAAATGCAGTCTGGGATCGCGAATGATCAAATTTCAAAATGCTGGGCTCTGGGATCCACAGAAAATTTCTTTGGGCTCCGGTCTCCACAGCCAAAAAAGGATCAGGGCTCCAGTCAATAAAATGATCGGGCTCCGGGCTCCAAAGGAGAAATGTCGGGGCTCCAGGGCTCCAGGGACCCCCCCCTTTGAGACCCTGACAATTAATGCTAGTCTTCAGAAAAGCACATATTGTACGTATATAAAGGGGAGAATACTGACATGCTGAAAGTTGAAATTGCCATTCGTGAAATCGAACCAGAATACGTATGAATATCGGTGTATTGCGAGTTTATATCGAAATTCGCGCAGGAATCTACGTCATAAAAGGTCTTTATAGTTCAACTATCACAGTCTAATGAATAATCACTTTTATTAGATAGAACTGGATAAATTCGAGTTTATTTTGTTCGATCATATATATTCCATCCTGTGTTGCTGATGCTATTTTCGTCCTTGATGCGCATTGGTCAGTTTAGCGGCGGTCACAGACCATCTCTTCATACAAGAAGGCGCGGTGACCAAGTCCACTCGAGAACATGTGCAAACCGACGAAAGTCGTATTTCATGGAGAAGATTTTAGCCCTTATAGCGGTATCTCTAGGCAAAAAAGTCACTGTATATGCTGTAGGAAGGGTAAGTACAAACGATCTTTACCCTTAGATTACGTTCTGTCAATTTCGAAATCTGTTGAGACTTAAAATGTGCTGTACACAAGATGTAAAATCGGCGGTTCTTTCTTGCAATTGTCATAGAAGTCGCAATATTATATTTTCAGCTGTGAAGTTCAGCTTTGGGGAAACTGCTCTTACTGCTTGTAAATGATGTGTTATTCAAGTTGTGCAACAATGTAGCCCAGTGTTTCACCTTTCCTGGTTTTAGGTCGTTTTAAATTTGAGAAGAAGTTAGAATCTGTTAATAATCTGGAGGTGACGTAATATGCATCGTCACTTACAATTTTGTTATAAAATCCATCACGCTGCTTTCTGTAACAGAAAATAGACAAGTCATGTAGTCAACGTTACTTCGTGGAAACTTTCTGAGTCCAGAGTGTCTTTCTTGGCGAATAAATATCTTGCAAATAAGAGAAGTTTCTAACTACGTATGCCATATATGATAATAAAGTAAATGGTTTGAACAATGTTGGTTCACTGACAGTTGCTGTGCATGCACACAAGCATGATCTACCGAAATAAATACTTCACATAAAAGGGCTAAAATTATGGCAAACGACCTTAAAATATAATAACTGCTGATACTTTATTTTACATTTAACTTTATTGTACAATTACATGTATGTATTAATTATTGTGATGTATAAAATTGCTTTTAATTGTTTGACCTAGCCCTTTTATTGTAAAGGGCCATGATGAGGCATAAAAATAGTTCAATGCAGTAACTGGCTGATTTTTTAAGACTAATAGTGCTTTTCCACGGGAGGGTATATTTTCTAGGAATATTTGTGATTCAACTTTTTTTTTCAGTCATTTTATTTTAACTTACTCCCTATAAGACAGACACCTCTCTAAGCCGGACAGTTGGAGCTGGTCCCAAAGGTGTCTGTTTTAGAGAGAGTTGACTGTAATCCATATCCATTAGGCAATAACAAGTAACCATAGATTTGTCATTTATTATCTGGTAACCTTCTGCTTAGCTCAGTTGCCTTTGTATCCACAGGGTAATATTATTTAGTGCTTAGATCTTGTACTTGGTTTTTCCTTTTCATTGCCCATCCCTCCCGGCCATGCTTAGGATTTGCTTGCTGTACCAATAAACTTCTCTCTCAGCTAACAAAGACAGTGCTCGACACTAACTTTTTTGGATACTAGGCAATTGGCTAGTAGGTACAAATAATCACTAGCCCACAAGGACAAGTCACTAGCCCCACCCCCCACCCCCCCTTAAAAAAAAAACAGCCAAGTTTGAATCAGCTAATCTCTTAGCACTATATTTCTTTGAGTCCACACAAATACATCTTTCCTTTCCACTGAGACGCAGCAACGATGCTATCATCCAACTCGGTTGAGAATTTCTTGACCGTGGATCACACTTCTTTTTCTCTTCATGCTGTGTGTGGTCCTCTGGTGAACAATGTTAATCTGGCTCACGATTATCGGCCCTTAAAGGCGGTTTTCTTGTAGGTAAAGTTTTTCAAAAGCTTAAAATCATGCTCGCGCAGTCGCTCGCGTGAAAGCCCCAAGATGGCCGACTTATTATGGCTCTCTCCCAGGTCCCTTTTGGGTTTCATGGAAGCGAGGACAGAGGGTCTTTTCCAAGATGGCGTCAGGTTTGCGAGTTGATCGTACGATATAAATCCGTATGCGATGTGGTTTAAATTACTCAAGCTATGGAAACTAGATCCTGATGAAGGTTTCTGGGAGAAAAACTTCCCAAGTTATAGAGTTGTAGTTGATTTATTTTTCCACGAATCTTACTAGTCTATGGGCTAGTAGGAGAGTACTTTTACTAGCCAAGCATGAAGTTTTACTAGTCCTGGGCTAGTGTACTAGCGTTAGTGTCGAGCACTGAAAGAAATCTCTGTTTTATCTTGTTGTCTGTTGATTGCATAACTCAAGGGACTTCAAAAGAAAAGTATGATAATCAGTAAAAAGAATTGATCTTTCCAACTTGAGACTGAAACACTTCTGAATATTTACTACAGTTGAACCTCTTTAATACAGACACCAAAGGGACATGGAAGCGTTTCTGTTTTATAGCTCAGGTGTCCGCATTACAGAGGTAGAGTTGAAATGAATTTTTGCCTCTTTCGGACCAAGTGTACTGTCCGTAATATGGAGGTGTTCGTAAGGAGAGGTTGACTGTAATAAATTTGTTGCAGTTGAAAAATTCCACTTATTATGTGACTGATTATTTTTTTTTATCTTCTTTCAAGTATTATGGATTTCCACGACTTTATAGAAGATTTGCAGAATTCAACAGAAGAGTAACCTCTGACAGACAAGTTCTTAGAAGAAGACAGGAAGCCATGAAGTTTGTTTTTAGAATTCCAAACAAGATTTTAGCATTTTTCAGGTGGGTCCCAATAATTACGTTTACTTGTTACATGCTATTATTACTGTACATGTATAAATCTATACACCTATTGGATGCTGATATCTTACTGAAGCAAAAAACAACTCGAAAAGGACTATTTAATAGTCCTTTTCAAGTTGTCTTTTGCTTCAGTGTCAAAACAAGTCTTTGTGTGAAACCATTCAATATATTTTTTTTATCTGCATATTCATTTTCATGTAAATCCAACTCATTTTCATGTGAAAAGTTTTGCATGTTTTGAAACAGAGACAAAAGGAAACTCTGAAATTGCCTATTGTATTTTATTGGAGCTATGAGCAAAATATCTGCATGTGTTATATATTAATCAATCAATCAATCAATCAAAACCTTTATTAAGACATGATGGAGTAAAAAAGCTACATAGCTTGTGGGGTCGTGTGTAAATAAAACATTAATACTAGTAGATAAAAACATTAAACTATATTAAGGTAAAAACGCTAAACATATCGCTAAAAATAAATTAAATTGCTAAATTGTTACAACGATAAAAAGATAAAAAGCGCTAAGAACTCTTACAATAGAGGTTGTTAAAATTGCTATTTTTAATTATGTTCGGCGTGTTGATCATATTTTTATAAAACTCCTAAGGGATATTGCTTCGTGACACTCATGGTAAAAGGTTCCAGAGCACTGCCCCTCTGTAAGATGTTGAAAGTTTCATGGAGTTGGTATTAAATGATGGGGGAATTAGTAGATGTTTTGTTCTAAAATTGTACGAGTGTTGAAACTTGGTTACAAGTCGAGCCATGCAAGAGGGGGAGTCATTATGGTAGATCTTATAGATAAGTTTCAGAATCGAAAGTTTGTATGTGACTTCAGTATATTAAACAGTAAAATAATAGATTCATTATCAACTGCTATATGTTCCTTGTATTTAGAATTTTTTTTTTACTTCTTGTGCATGTATTGAATCCTCCAGGTGGATTTGTCCAAACTTTGACCATTCTTCATTCCCTACCAATATTTGTACTCAGTCCATTCTAAATGGGTCGTACTGGGATACCTCAGTGTAATAAATAGAGGATATTACATGGTTGCGCGGAGATATAAAATTTATCTTCGAGTGTCCAAATCGATACGCGAACGAGTGGGATATTTATTTGAACACGAGAAGATAAATTTCATATCTCCAAGCAACCATGTAATATTCTGTTTATTATATAAACCTACTAATTACGATGTTTTGACGATTTTCCGAAGATTTCCGACCATTTTCCGAAGATTTCCGAAGATTTGCAAAATGTTGTCCGAAGGTCGTACGAATGTTTCCGAACATTTTCCGAACTTTTCCGAAAATTTCCGAAGATATCCGAAGATTGCCGAAGATTGCCGAGGAAGACCCGAAAATGTTTCGACTTAATATCAAATTTCTTTGGCTCATTAAGCATTGAAACAGGGCGAACTTGCCAGAAAATGTTCCGAAATCGATATCTTCACATGTGAAAATAACATGTTATTTTCACGTGTGAAGATATGATTTTTTCGTGCGAAAGATTTCCTGGTATCTCACTGATGTTTATATAATAAACTTGTCCCATGTCACCTTGACAATATACAGTAAAATTAGTGTAGTTGTGTGTGTAGTGATAGTTGTGGCTTTGTAACCCCCTCTCCTTATAAATATATTTAACAGTAAGACGGCGAGCTCGAGGTTTCTATTAGCTGATAGTTGGCGAGGGGTGAGGCCCCCCCTTGTAATTGTTTTAGCATAACCCACTGACTGATCTATTAAACACAGAATATCGCTATAATTGATTTGATTGATAAAGTTCAGCGAAAAACTAAGTTCACACTCCAAGAGCCATCTATCGATCAATAGATGACACCTATGTAGCCAATCAGATTGCCTGATTACCCAATAGACGGTCAGTGGGTTATGCTACTGCTAATGATAAATAGATTGTCATGTGGTTAGGTGAAGAGAAGATTCAAGAAGATCATTAACAAAGCGTTACTGTCATGATAATATTAAGAAAATTGTTTGTTTTAGCACCAAATGATATTGGCACTAAATTCTCAGAACATATCCTAAAAAAAATTGTATGATAAAAGAGACCTTAGGATACCCCATTTTTGGTGTCATGTTTTTGTACAGATAAGTACCGGTAGTACTCGTTTCAGCATACAAATACAAGTAAACCACTGTTTACCCTGCAGAATGGAAAGACTACTTGTTAGCACAAATATGCTGTTATGATAAATTAAAATGATAGTAACCTACAATTTCTGGGAATTTGGGTATCTTAGTGTCCCTAATTAGTCAAGAAAATTGCTATGGGAAAGATGCACAGCTCTCATTGTTGGAGGAGAACATTACATGGGAAAGATGCACAGCTCTCATTGTTGGAGGAGAACATTACATTCTAAAACAAATGTTGACTGACAACCCTCTGGTGCGTTGTAGTATTTCTAATAGATACTTTTTACTTCCACAGAAGAACAAAGAGCATAAGATGACAAAGAGAACTTACTAGAAAATGTGGAAGAGGTTGTGAAAATTTGAAAAAAAATAATATTGTACATATTATGCATCAAAAAGATTCTCAGACAATCTGTTCATTGTTCAATTTTGTAAATAAATACAACTGAATTTTTAATGCAGCCAGTTGCTCTACTTTAAAACAATGTGTTGTAAAGTGAAAATTAAACAGTGAAAGACAAAAGAAGTTATATAGTTGAAACAGACAATCTTGACCCTTTATTGCGGTTTTCAGTGATATGCAAACTCTGAAATTCAATCCTCAACCAACGCATGCTTTTCGCTGCTGTCAATCATCTTAGCGGACCTTTCATGAAACAGAAGTTCACTTCAACCGAGTCAAAAGGTCACGTCTGTCAGTTGTGATTGGAGGTTTTCGATCCATTTTGTTTGTTTCTGTTTTTCATGGTTCGTTGGCTGTTGTCATAATTATGATCGATGGCAGCGAAAAACACAATCGTTAGTCGGATTTGAAATTTCAGAGTTCATATATCACTGAAACCGAAATAAAGTGTCCTCTTACAAGAGGTGTCTCCACATTGACATTGACATCGTGTCTAAACACGGCCAGGAACTTAGACTTTGTATCTTTTTGCTAGAACCTTCTTAATACTTGGCCCCTTTCATTTTTGTGCTTTGTTGAAAATCTCAGTAAGTTCCCTTGGTACAAGAAAGTTGTGCCACGGTTAATATTCTTAACATTTAAGTGAGTTATTCTAGAGATGAATGTGTTTTGGGGATTTAAAATATTTAAAAGCTTGACCATTAACCAGCCTTTGCATTTGATAAGAGTTTCTTGTAAGACCTTTATTTAACCAGTAATATTGGTTTTTGTGTCAGGTTTTAATAACTTAAAATATGTACAAATATACAACTTAGTTTAACTATAAATGTACAACAATGTACTGAACACGAACGAATTAAATTATTTAGAAAATTTTTACAATTATACAACAGTGATAAATATGTGTACTCCTGAGGTAATATACTGAATTGACTTAAAACTTGTTTTTGCATGTGTTGAACTTGTATTGTTTGGTGAATTCACAAGTGACATACAATATTTGGTGGCTTTGCCATTTCTTTTGACTGCTGATTGTAAACTTTTCCACATTGGATTAATTATTTCTTAACTTGTACGCTGGATAACATGATCGAGTGTGTACATTTGAGCTACTGCTGAATTAAAACTACAGCTTGCTTCAAACTAGTGAGCCTGGGGCGAGAGCAGAGCACCCAAATAGTATGGGGGTGGGGGTGGAGATGACAATGTAACAATGAATTGTAATCTAAAGAAAAAGGATTTTAAAACTGTCTAAAAATGCAAATAAATAGAGAATAATGCAAATGTGAATTCCCAGGTTTTCTAAAGTGAGTCCATTAAGGTCAAAATTCTTAAATTCCAAGACATCGAAGAAGCTATTGAACAACGCAGATGGTAGACTTCGCATTCGGTTTCTGCAATGCCGTCAATGTCTTCTTCTTGAATAGAGACGCTTCCCCTGAAAGAAAATAATCAACAATAAATACCCTTACATTTTAAACGTGTTTACGAAAACTGTCGTAAATCTACAATCAAAACTGTAGTCACGAGGCCAATCGCTTCGATGAAAAGTAACGTAATAATCCAATCAGAAGTCAAAAAGAAAAACACGTGACCTGTGGCGAGCGCGGGAAATATATCACGTGATACAAGCGCGGGAAATTTTGCGAAAGCCAAATTGCGCAGGTTTTATTTGCTCCTGATTGGTGGGGGAAAAGCGGTATCTTATTTCTGATCGGTTAGACTACATCTACATCAAGACATCTACATCTGCAAGGTCAACTCACGCATCCTTTTCAGTCATTTAGCTGAATTTCGGGAGCAGGGTAGTTTTCAGTTGTTCACGATTAATCAAAGCAGTCTCTAGGCGCTGCAAAGGTATTGCATTACCTTTTCCTTGTGAAATTAATCTGGCCACACACAGAAATTCAAAGAAGTCCACGGTTCCTGAGTCGTCTATGTCAACCTCCAGCATCGCTTCCTACAAGAGATCAATGAAAATGTTTCAAACATCGCACGGATTAATATTTACTTAACTAGCCGATAAGATCTCTGATTTTCAAAAGCATACCTTTATCTCTTCTGTGGTCGCCATTCTACCCAGTGTATCGGGAATGGCTCTTAATAGCTGTCGAAGAAAACGAACAAAAATAAATCTGTAATTCAATTACTTGGTTTAGCGACAGAGCGCATAAGTGTCTGGTCATACTGAATGATGACTTTTTATTGCACCTAAGCAAAAATAAAAATAATAATAAAATGGCTACTTTTGATTACTTGCTATTACTACGAAGACACAAGGCGGTCTTTGTTGTGAAAATAATTTTCGTTCAGATTGTCGCTGTATGCTGTGAACATTCTACTTTGAATTTGTTAAATATCGGTTTTTTTTCTCATACCACTGATATACCAGAATTCATTTGCCCTGAACAGTCACGAAATAACTGTTATATTTTAAAAAACTTATTTAAAATGTTGTTGTACTTTACCTCTTGTGTGTCGAGATTGAAGTCGTCATTTGTGTCAAATCTTTTAAACTGATCAAACATCTCCTGAATCTGTAAAAAAATGAAGATTTTTGATAAATATTGTGTATTTGGTTTGTCCAGACGGATAGGGGGAGGTCTGGAAACTCGGCTAGGGAGTCTGTTGCAAGTAAATAAATACCGAGGAGGCGCCAAGTGGCCTTTGTTATTGCCGGCGCTAAAATTTTGTTTTAATAGCACAAAGCATCCAGGATTTCTTATTCTAGCTACCCACCGCAGGTGAAGAGATAGGTGCTATGAAAGTAAGGTGTCTTGCCCAAGAACACAACACAGTGACCCCAGCCCGGTTTTAAACCTGAACCGCTCGATCTGGAGTCCAGCGCACTAACCATTAGCCTAACCATTAGCACTAACCCCTATTGAAGTACAGGACTTAAGAGGCGAGAGAGACCAAAGCTAACAGACCAGTTCGCGATACAAATAATTCACTGAATAAAAATGCTCAATATATCTGCAGCGTTTCCTTATTACCTCTTTATCAGACCATTCTGGGAAGTGTTCTTTAGCTTCTTTTAGTTGCGGTTTTCCAATCTTTGTGTCAACAAGCCGCGGATGAACGCCAGTAACTAAATTGTGTTAAAAAAATATTGACGTTAGACAATATCAACAATCAAACCACAGCGAAGTCGAGCCTCTAAGTTCGCAAGCCCGACGCACGTACTTCGCTCTGCGGACAAAAAATACCCACTATTTCTTTTTAACTTAAACATTACTTTATTACTTCTGGTAGAGCCAACGGACTCACTCCACGAGCTATTTGTGTGGATTTTGTCCAGAAAAACTTCAATAAAGCAAGAAAGAGTATCTTACCCTTTGATGATTTTGATTTCGAAAATTTTCGTGCGTTTGCTTTTGCACTCTCTGACCGGCCCTCTCTCCATCCCGTCAGTAACGGATGATTTATATCAACCCTGCAATAATAAATAAATAAAGAAAAAAATATAAACTACTTTTAAGTACAGTTTACACAAACTTTCCATTATGGTTTTGGAGTCACATGTTTACATTTCATAATTTACATGTGATACACGTTACTGTACGTTCTTTCTTACTTTTCCCGCCTTTTCATTTGTCAACCAATCAAATCATTGTGTTAGCCAGGACAAAGCGAGTTTTTTTGCTGTCGCTGTCGCTAGCGAGAGCTTTTTGAAGAGGTTTAAAAGTGTCTTTTTTAAAACTTGATTTTCGCAAGCCTTCCCGAAATTCCGCCCTTTTACAGTAAAAGGCTATTATTCTCACCTGAATTCAGTATCCTCTACTTCTTGTAAATATGATTCCAAATCTTGAAACGGTCTCGAGAGCTTTTTGCCCAAGGGATGGCCAGAGAGATCCTAAATATGACAAAAAGCGACCAAGAAGAAGAAGGTTAAAAAACAACATTCAAAATTGTCGCCAATCACATGGAGAAAATTGACTTCTCGGCCTAAAAAGCAAGACCAAAACCTAGCTATAGCATAGTTATTTGGTTGAGTGCTGGACGACTTTATCAAGTTTGGTAAGAGTTCACATGTTTTGTTCCGCCCTTGCTACGGGTCGCATGTTTTTCCCCACTTGCTCAGTGTCGGTTGCATGTTTTCCCGGGCTTCTTGATTGCTTTATCATTAGTTTTGCTACTCTCATGAGTAAATCGATATTACCTCGTTAATTCCAAGATAGTGGGACGGTAATGTCGCTCTAAATTCCGTCAAGGTTCCTAGAAAATATATATGAAGAAAATTAGGATAAGTACTTCCTACAAACATGGCGTTTAAGAACAACTACAAGTTTACGTGAGTTATTCCCCCTTCTTCTTAAAGTACAGGCTACTACTCACAATATTAAAATCAGTAACGGATAGGGTACTATGAAATTAGTTACTAACCTTCCTTTGCCGCAACGTACATTTTGTTCAACATTGACGCGTACGCTTTTTGATCTTTATTGTAATCTTTAACTGTCAGATGCTGTCTTTCTAACATAATCCTGCAATTTAAAAGTAGACTTCAGCTTTAATAGGTAGCATCATTTGCGATTGCAACCGTTCTTAAGGATATAGGGGGGTCTGAATGGGATTAATTAACTGATAGCTGAAAAAATGGTCAAAATTTTAACTTTCGGCTGGGAAATGACGCGTTTTTAACTGATGGCTTAGACTTGAGACCTGCAAAATTTACTGAAGCTGATAAATTGCCCCAATTTTAACTGTTAACTGAGATTTCAGCAACCCCGTCCAGACTCTGTTATAATGCAATATTAAATACAGCTGCAGCTTTACAAGAGGCGCTTACCTGAAGTCTCTACTTAGGCCACTTATAAATCCTACGTAGTATTTTTGCTGTTTTTGAATCTCTCCCTCCGCCACTACCAGTAACTGAAAGAACAGAATAAATCCGTCAGAGGTCGATGATTTATTACCTCTGATACCTGCAGCTATCAGTGTGTGTGTGTTTCGTACGGTTAGCTTACAGTTTTTCGTTTAAAACTGCGTTTTCTGCACTCTAGCAAATCTGTCGGCATTTATATTCTTCCATCTCTATGTGTATCTATGCCTGTCTGTCTATCCGTCATTCAGTCAGTCAGTCAGTCAGTCAGTCAGTCAATCAGTCTGTCAGTAAACTGGCATATCCGTCTGTTTGAGTGTTTTTCAATTCTGTCTTTCTTTCCTTCCCTGTCTGTCTACTGTGTTTCTGTCTGTCTGTCTGTCTGTCCGTCTGTCTGCTCTCCTTCTGTCTGTCTGTTTGTTTGTATGCTGTCCGTCCGTCCGTCTGTTTGTCTGTTTGTTTGCCTGTGTGTTATCATAACTGAAGACTCAAATTACTCACTCTGTCTTTAAGGAATAATTGCTGTTTTGTTTTCTCCATTTCGCTTGAAGAAACATTGGGTACTGAAATGAAAACAAACATGATCAAAGTCTCTTCGAGATATCGACGTTTTTGCATGAAGTATGAGTCGAAGGTTTATCCTGTGCATTGTTCTTCGAACTTATCATTACAGTTTCTTTGTAGTTTAGTTTAACAATTTCCTATCTTCGCGGAGGAAATGCAGCCATATAATTTTGTCAAAAATGGCTCGTCCGCGCCGGGTATTTATACACATATTCCTTAACATTACACAAATAAACAGTGCAAATTTCACCGAGATCTGACAATTCTATACTTTGAAATTGCAAGGACCTTTCGAGGCAGTCGATTACGGCAGCGAAATTAGCAAATGAAACAGCAAAATATGCGTTTGACGCTTTGTTTTTGCGACGCCATATTTGAATTGTTATAGGTAGACCGCTGTTCAACGTGTTCAAGGCCGTATCGTTACGATTGCTCCACGAAAAAGCACGAAACAAAATACGGATATTTCCGACTACTGTCGGAGAAAACATTGCGCATATAATTGCGGCGTAAACAAATCGTTACACTCAAGCTGCGTTTTGTCTAGGCTCTTCGAGGGTCGGATATCAAGACCCAGGATTAAACAAAAGCCATATATACAGTGAATGCTTTCGAATTATATTTGAAGATGAAATACGAAAGAATTTTGCTGTCTTTGACTGAAATTTTACTCGAACTGCGTAGATACGATCGCATGTTGTAAAGCCGATTCATGCAACATTGCTGTCAACGGCTCAACGCGAGGTCTCTAAAAGCTAAAAGAAGCCCCCATCTCTTGCATTTGTTTTAACTTCAATAATATCTTTGAAAAGAGCGAGTTTTTTGGTATGGTTTATTTTTGACGTTTGTAATTTTTAAACGATGTAAGTGCTAGTGATTATTTATTCGTGTTTTAGTTACGCAATCCATTGTTTGTGCGACGCTTTTTATAGATCGCCTTTCAGACACACGTGCGTTGAGATAAGAAAGCTGACATGTCACTTTTTAGACTGTCCACAGCTCTCTCGATTTTTCAACGCAAAAAAGCAAACTAAGCGAGCGAGCGCGAGCGCGTAGGGGGAGGGGGCGGGAAGCGAGCGAAGCGAGCGCGCGAAAGAAAAATAGAGAGGCTGTTGACATCGTTGAATAAAAGTGGAAGTATTAGACTCCTCCCCTTGTCATCGCCTTGTAATTTACAACTCCGGCTCTCGACCTTTCAATTAAATCGAACCAATAAAATTTGAGCGGTTAAGTGCTTGTTTAATTGACTACAAGTGTCACTTTACAAAACAACTACACGTGTGGTGACAACACGTTAGTTTTTATTTCGGTATTGAGGATGTCGTCAGAGACGACTTCTTCAACCCCCAAAAACCTGTAAAAAGAGGCAGAAAGCCGAAATCATGCGGTCCCTTCGATATGCGGGTACTCATTCGCGATTCGCTTGGGGAACTTCGGCAAGACATCGTACATCTCTACGGAAAATGATTTATTTGTCGAGCCAAAACGCGAAGGTGTTTTCCGGCGAAAGTTGGCAGACGTCTTGGCCGATTTGGGAATTGCAGTGCAAAAGGACGAATTTCGTTCTAGTAAAGTGTGTTCAGCTTGTGCATCTAAAGCTGGAAGTGCAGCAAGCAATATTGAAATCTCTAGCGCGACCGATAGTTGGCGTAGAATCTTCTACAAGGCAAGTTGATCGTGAAGAGCGATTCAAAAGAATGTAGCCTGCAGAACAGGCGGTTTATTTTTGCCGGGTTTATTGGGAGGTCGCGCGACCCGCTAAATTAAAACCTAGCACTTCGCGCTTCGACCAGCAAAATAAACCGCCTGTTCTGCAGGCTAAAAGAATGTCACGTTCGCCTCACACGTCGTCGGCGAGGCAAAAGTTATGCCGAAGCCAGTCGGTAAAATTCCAACTACGTTCTTCGAACAAAGAAGCTGGCGAACAGCCTCCTTCTCCTCGTCTTTGAGCGACGAAACTTTTGGAAGTTTCTTCAACGAGCGTTCCAATAATCGATTCATCGCAAATCACAGCATGTCAATATTGATAACAACTCGAGCAAACCGCAAGACGCCGCCTGCAAGCAATCATGATCGGCCGTTGTCCAGGTGATGACACTTTTGCCGCCTTTCAACCAATGGGAATTTTCCGTTTCTGGAGAAACGGGAAATTCAATATTTCCAAAGATGTCTACAGCCCCTCTATTTTTTTCGCTCCCCGCCCCCCACCCCCTTGCTTCTCCCGTTTTGCGCTGGCGGCCAGTTCTCACGCTGTTCTCACCGCGCGCTCATCGATCGAGAAAACACGAAAAAATAGAGGGCTGTGAACAGTCTAGTCACTTTTAAAATTGTTATATAACGTTTGTAAATGTGACAAGTCACGTTTTTTCCACAAGATCGCAAGTGATCACCCACAGCGGAAAGTAATCCCTTGAGAAATTAAAACAGTCCCTTGAGAAATTTAAAAAGTCCCTTGAGAGTTTACAAATATGTGGTTCCAAATCTTGTCCACATAACCCCTATTCTACCATTTTAGCTTGTAAACAAGCAAAAACGTCGAAAAAATGAAATAAAAATGAGGAACACGTGATCTACAATGATTAAAAACAGTATCGTGAGCATCATCCATTATTACGTTTGTGATTGAGTTGTTGTTCCTTTGCTAAAAACATACCTCCAGGTCCATGTGTTCTCACTGTTCCATTTTTAACATGTTTCTCTAATTTAAGGTATTTAACTTGATCCATTAATTCCTAGGACAGAACATACAGGCATAGTTTTAGGTGAGATTGCCAAGTTTTTGCGCCAGTAAAACATCAAATATTTTTCCTCGTTTCATACTATACGATGCCACTTCCTGTACAACTTTTTTGAAAAGTTTCCTTCGGTTTCCCAAACTTTGTAGCCAATCACAAGGCGGGCCAGCTCGGTCAAAACTGGACCCTATTGTGAGCCATGACGTCACCGAAAAGACTCGCCGCTCCCGTTCCAGTCTTCGCGCGGACTACAGGACAAGAGAGAACGCCTAGGTACTAGGCTGAAATCGGGCTACTACACGTGCGATTTATCGGCACGTGACTATTTGACGTCTCCGCCCTTACGACTGACTTTCTCGGCTTCTGATTGGCCAATTAGCAACAAGAAAACCAACAAAAGTTACTAAGCTGTTACAGTTTATATTGATACACTTTGCTTATAATACTCCATACCATAATTCGTTGATTTAATCTCGATTTCGTTTCTGATAACTGATCTTTGGTCTCTTGAAGTTCTTTTGCGAGTCTCTCTTCACTAAATAAGAAATAAGGTAAATAGATGTGAAACATTAAACTTAAATTTAGATTTAAACATCATTACCTTTGAATTACTTTTGTATCATTACCTTGATTGGACATCTTTTATTAGCTTAGCCTTTTCTCTTTGCCATAGACTGACAGTTCCCTCACGATGAAGCCTGTAAAACGATACGACAGAAAAACTTGCATTAGGAAGACCTTGCCTATTTTTTGTTGGGAACGGTGATCTTGAATTCAAACCAAGATCATCGAAAAAACTCATTATCTTGTAACTTACTGTTGAATTTGTTTTCCTCGATCTTCTAACTGCTCTTCCAACTTTCTACATGTTGCAATCACTGTATTCTTCTCCGCCACGGCATATTCATGCCTTGAAAATAAAAAAATAAAAAATGTTTCGATTTTGGTGGAGAGAGAGAGAGAGAGTCACTGTTAAAGTTAAGTGTCTTACCCAAGAACACAACACAATGACCCGGGCCCGTGCTTTTGATCCGGAGTCCAGCGCACCGAACATTTGGTTGACGCGCTTTCCTCTGTTTCCTTATTAAAACGCTAAGGATAATTACTGTCTAGAACTCTCATAAGAAGTCAAAGTAAATCTCCCTTCATCACTTACTTTTGTCTTTGATGCATCGACTCAGCTTGTTCACGTTGTAAATCAACTGCAAATGGGAGCAACGAAAAGCGAATCAGAATTGAAAAAACACAAAAATTTATTTTTGTTATAGGACCTTTGGCATCCAAGATACTGATCAAATCTACTGTACTCACGTTTGAGTTTCATGTTTTCTTTCGTAAGCAATTGTTCAGCTTTAGTTTTTTCCTACAAAAAATTAAAAATGCGGTAGTGAGAGTCTGTTTTAAAAGAACAAACACCTGACTATTGTGATTATCACTAAGATTAAGACGAACGTTCCGTGGTAAAATGCGTTTGCAAAGATTGTACCCTACCTGGATATATTGAATGATGCTGTTCTTTAAATTTCCCAGTTCTCGAGAAACATGATTAATATACTGGATGTAAAACTTATCTGGAAACAAAACAAAAAAGAAGACGAAAACATAAGGTTGTGTTATTAGAAATGGAGAATTCAGCTCACACAGAAAGACGTTGAAATCAAAGTTAGTGTTTTACCGTATTCTTGAGCATCTTTCAAATTTTCTGTGTCCTGAAACAGATCGACTTTTTGAGGCTCTTTCTGTAAGTGCAAGACAAAAAACAACGGTAAATTAGAGAAGTTAGGGGGTAACTGACAAAATGATGCGGCGAGCAGGGAGTAGGATTTCTTGCTACAGAATTTGGAGATAAACGCGGTTGTATGAGCAATAACACCCAAAAGAAAAACAACATTAGTGGAGTCTGCGAGTGGGCAGCACATCTACAACTTTCCTATAGCAAGCAGGGCCGTAACTAGCAAAAGGCAAGATGAGGCACTTCCCTCACTAAATTGTTACCCAAAATTAAAAACAAAATACCGTAGAATTCCGGTTATAAGCCCTGGGCTTATACAACTTCGTAAGGGGTTTTGGGTGGGCCTATAAGCGGAGGGGCTTATATCCGGGAGGGCTTACAAGCGGAATGAAAAAATCGTTTCGAAAAAGTATCACGGGAGTGATGACTGAAATACGTTTTTAAGTTAAAAATGCATAATAAAGCAACATTTAGCCCTGGTTAGTACTGTCATCCGGTAGAGGGGGGCTTATATCCGGGGGGGGGGGGCTTATAATCGGATGTATTTTTTTGTTTCCAGGTAGATGGGCCTATAACCGGGGGGGCTTATAAGCGGGGAGGGGGGCTTATAACCGGAAGTTTACGGTATGTTTTGTTTGGAAAATAATCTCCAGTCGAAAAGATTGTTTTTTCTCAAGAAATACCTCAAGAAAAATGTGTCTGAAAGAGATTCGCAGCTTCCAGATTTAAAATATTCTAGAGGGCATGCCCCCAAAATCAGCTAGCAAGATCTTGCTTCGTCTATAGCAAAGATTTGGTTACGGCCCTGGCAAGAACTGCGTTACGATTATGGCCAGCCCACAGCAAAAAGCTTCTTATACATGTAAACAATGTTTGCGTTACTGTAATTTTTCATTAAGATGAAACTTTTACGGCGTACCTCAAGTTGTTGTTGGAGTGCTTTTAACTTCTCTATTTCCTGAAACAATGAAAGATGAAATGTTAGTTAGTTCTTTTAGGTGATCTGTTGTAAATTTATCACAATGTATGGCAACGCATCGTTTAAACATTGCGCGCTGGATAATTTTCCGTTAATGCAACATTTGTTGGAGTAACATGTTGCAAGTACATGTACTTTTTACTACAATCAAAACTTACAATTAGGTCGCTCGAATCAGTCTGTTGATTGTCTATTTAGTATTAATTACGGTTGCTTCTCATAGTTCTCTATGATTACTTTACTTGCAACAATCTTAAATTAAAACTAATCTCTTGCAAGGCAAAAATTATACTCTTTAAAATCCCAGTAAGTATACTGCTCTATGTAAATTTCTTAATAAAACCCTTTTGGTCGCACTGCTTTTGTTTTTTTTGGTATTTCACTTTACCACCCATCAACTTTTTAATTTCGTCCGCAGTTCAGACAAAACCTAGCCAACCTCTCAGTTCTGCGAAGTAAACAGCCCTTGTTAATTCGTTGACCCGCAAACTTCGTATTCAATAAAAAACGAGGAGATAGTTCATAAGAAATATTTCTATGGTTTATTGGCTCAAAAGACTAAACATTATGTTGGAAAATACTGAACAATTTTAGTTGGCTTATGGTGCATATAACCCAAATAAATGTGTTTTAAAATAATGAAAATGGCCTTGTGGTTTACCAACATTATAGTCAACAACTTTGAAGAGGTTGCAAGTGTCAAGCCCAATGCCACGAGAGAGGGCGGATTGACGAGAAGCTTTTCAAGTGTTAAAAACTAATAAAACTAAATGCGTGGTTTCATACCTTTAATGCAGTCAATAATTCGCGTTGGATTTTCTCTTAATTTTCAAAGAGTATAAAGTTTAAGAACAAATGTAAGTTTAAAAAGGTAGCTTGCGAGATTTATCATAGCGCATAACATTACACGTTTTTGACGCATTTGCACACATGCAGCTTTGGATTACTGTTAGTTAGCATTTGAGATGTAATTGACTATGCCTAATTGGTCGTCATGGTCGACTATGCTTAGTTGACTTCTCAAGGATCCATCTTGTGACTAAGAAGCGACAATCACATATCAATTCTTACCAAATCAAGTTTCCTCTTGGCTGATTCGCTCGTGGGGTTGTGATTGAATTCGATCACTTTATCGAACAGATCAAACATCTGAAAGAATCAAACACAAATAACAGTAATTAAAGTACGCAAGTACAGACAATGGCGGTGCGTCCATGGCTCACTTGCACAAGTAACACAAACTTTCCCTCACGTGTGAAATGACCTACCTGACTAATCATTTCACCGCAATGGGCAAGGAAATCAACAAAAACTTGCATTTTAGTGGGTTCCAAATGAATTTATGCCAAGAAATGTGCGAGAAAGATCCATTCAAGACGTTTTTCTGTTCGTAACCAACAATGCCATGGCGACATAATTCAAAATGTAAATTATTTAAAATAAATTACAAACTATTGACCTATTTTTTTTTAATAATGTGTGTCAGTATGAAATCACAGCATGCAATCATTCAGACAATACAGTAAAACTAGAGAAAGAATTTAGGGCCAAAAATACAATACGGGCCAATAACTTCGAGTTCACGGGACTTTGAGGCAGTTCGAATGTGCATTATTATAACAATCTTCTCGAAGTCACGCTATGAATAAAATTGTAATACCCCTGATTGGATCAAGCGCCTGTGGCATTATAGTTAGGGGCTGAAAGGTTGGTGCTTTGAGACAGGGCACCTATTACAGACGAGGACCTTTTCTTACATTATAGGTGCCCTTGACGCCAGAGAGTTTTCGCGGTTTCGCCAATCGTCGATTTTAGCGCAGAAAAAGTCTCTAGCTAACACAAACGGTTGTACAAAGAAGGTTGACTAACCGATAGGTGACTGCTTTTTATTTCGGCAGTGGTGCTTTGTGTTTTGTGGCTTTTTCTTTTGTCCAGTTTTGTTATTGCTAATTGCTAAGGCTAACTCAGATCTCAGAGAATATGTAAGAGTTATGTTCAGGACAACCACACGTCACAGACTATTTAGGAGCCTAAGAAGACAATTCATGTAATTCTTTCACCGTAAAATTATTCCCGCCTTCTTTAACTGTTCGAACGGCCGTTCGAACACGAAGTTAACGGAGAACAGCTGGTATCACATTTAGTGGGGCACTAAAGATATCTATACATTGTAATTAGTTAATAATCCACGCCAATTTTGACCAATAAAAGAACAAATGCCTCCATAGAAAATTCAACAAAAAAATTTAATTACAGTGGAACCTGAAACACGAACCCCTTTATAACAAAGTCTCCGGTATAACGAACGATATGAATTGGACAAAACTGAACATCAATTGAACAGAATCCCCGTTCAAGTAAATACATTTTCCTATTTCGTTGTCAGTTGGTTTTCCTGTACTTCAATGATGAGATAAAGAACTAGCCTTTATTGGTTTTTCATAAATACGTCCCATTTGCGTGGTCTGATTCAGGTGTTCTTTTTTGTGTATTCTGACAAGAAAATAAGACATTTTTGAACGTTTGACGTAAACGGAAGATTAGTTTTAGTTGCCATCGAAATATTGACTTTAAGGTCCTTAACCGCGGTCTGGTCAGTTTCGTTGCACGCAAAAATGATAGCCTGAAAAACGTCTCTAATTAATTTCCCATAGGTTTTCGCTGTTTGAGAACTTAAAAAGACTTTCGTTCTATGTATCCACTAAACAGTCAATTTAAATTAAGTTTGTGCAAGCAATTTATATCATATCTTTACGTGCGTTGGCCGAAAACAAGAGTTTACGCCCAAATATAGCTGAATACGTGCATTTTTATCTTTCAATTATATATGTTGTATAAAGCTGCCCTGAAGCAAGAAAAAATAATCCCTTAATCATTTAGAAATATTAAACCTCTAACGACTGTTTGATCGCACTTTACTCTGACGTTGGGAAGGATTATAATGCTTTAGGTTTAGAGCATTAGTGAAAGAGATTTGACATTACGTGACAGGAAGTTTCTCATCTGTGCACGTACTTTTGCCTAAGTCTTTACCAATGTGTGACAGCTTGTAAATAGTGTGAAGTGTTGCAAAAATACTCATTGCGTGTATATCCTTGCTAGGGAAAGACTAATGGCATAAAATACTATTAACACTAATACTAAATAACGAAAAATTGCGACCATAATTTCTTTCCAATCTGACAATCGACCATCAGATTTCTTCCAAATGACAAGCTAATGAAAAATACGTATCTCAACAGACGTTTTTTGGTTTCTTTGATATGCAAGCTGTAAATGCAAATATGTCGTTGTGAAGTTGAGCAACTAAACATTACATGTAAACACAACACAAATCGAAAAATAAAATAAAAATTAGCTGCGTTCTGTTCGTTATACGAGGGTTTGCATTAAAATTTATATCAGTTGTTCCCAGGAGTTGGTAACAAAATGAATCCCTATATATGTAAAGGTGCATTAAAAATATTCTCGATCGATCTTGTAATAAATTTTATTGAAATTTTATATAAAAGATATCGATCTCTTTAAATTGTTCATTTTATTCCCCAAGCTTTGTTCAGTAAAATCGTTATAGTAAAATGGTCTTATATAGTTACTAAGCAACAGATGAAGCGATGGTCATAAAATTATCCATCAAAAATAATGTTCCGTGTGCACAAATGGCAGCTGTCGAAATTTGGTTGTGTGATCAGTGGTTTTAACGCAAAGAAAAAGCTCATTTTTATCGGATTCTTGGCAATTTACTTCGCCTCCGAATCTTTAGACTGCCATTAAAGTCGGTGCAGAATTCGTAATGTATTTTTTGCGGCAATTAAATGCTTTTTCCCGCCCGAGGTTTGCACTTTTCAGAGTCAAGCTTGCGGCCATATCGTGTTTGATTTTGGTTTAAGGAACGGAATTATTTTTGAGTTTAATTGCCGTGATGCTCTCGAATAAATTCTAGTTTAACCATAGGTTTTGAGAGCTTGATTTCGGTAATCCAGCTGCACAATAGTTTGGCTAATTATCTTAATCTAACAACCCTCAAAGATGTCCCGAATAATAATGTGATCTTCGTTTATTTTGGCTGATCTTAGCAAAGTTTTCTTACATCGAAGATAAAGATTGCAAATAGCAAACTTCCCGCTTGCAGCTGAAAAATTTCGTCGACGAACTATCAAGTGCATTAAAACATATTCAATAATACAGGCGAAAAACACGAGAACATTTTTACTTAAAATTAAAGCGAAACAGGACGGTAGAAACAAGAGATTATGAGAGTACCTTCGCGACTCGTATTTTCGTTTCTTTCGTCTTCTTCTTCATTTCAACAGATGAAGCGTCCTCCTGCGAAATATCATCGTAAACTGACATTATATTTTGCGTTTTCAAGAAAAAAAGAGCATTCGCTTTGCAGTGCAACTTTACTGTAACTAGCTAAGTGAACACAAATGACTGAATTGTTTACAACGCGAGCGGGTCCAATATATCATACCTTCCCTGTATTTCCACGCATAATGGAAGTCATTATAACTCCGTCTGTACGCTTAAACGTGTTTCATCTTTATGGTTTTAAAACAGTACGGCTCCGAATTGTCGTGTGTTACGAACTATAAACTAATCTTTCGCACGCCTCGCTGCGAAGAACAATATGTTGCTATGGGTGAATTACTTCATTTCAGCTCGCTTATGCCGAGCAAACTACCACGAATTTGGTCTTCTTATTAGAATTTTCCGTCTCCTTATGTAAACACAAACCAATTTCCTCTTAGAAACGGCATGTAGTTATTAACTCGACTGAATATTAAAAAGGTTCGGGGGATTAAGTCAATATTCGCTCCCCAAAAGCACTTCTACGGGACGTCATCGACCGAACAACATGATTAAAATTCATTTACTACGCTTATGTACAAAAAAGTCTTTTGTTTTATGGCTAACAAAGCACTTCAAAGATTATTAATGACTTTTTATTACATAAGTGAATTGAGGTCAAGTTTATTCCTAGTTTTTCGACCACGGATGTACGGAAAAATATTAATTCACACTGACTGATGTAAATTAAATTCATTTTATTGCCAGTTAGTTCAAGGCATTGTAAAGTCGATTCTTTATGACACTGACGATTTCGCTAAAACGATTTAATGGTCATTTTAAAAATGATAAAACAATGATGTCATTGTTTTTAGTTTTAACACGACTTTCAGCGAGATTGTTCATTTATCTGGCAATGTTGTGTTCAACGAATCAACCCAACGACGAAGGTCCTAGTTTCCAAACAAAAAGCAGGTTTCCCAGAAGTTGTCGAATATGAACAGAAAGAAAATTAAGCAAATTTATAGAACCAGTTCAGGACAACTTGGAGCAGCTGAAATAAAAATTACGCCTCCGTAAGATTAATTTTTGTAACTACAGTCGAAGCTCTCTCAACGGACACTCCCGTAAGCGGACAGCTCTACTTACGGCCACCTTGTTTGAAACTCCGTTTTACGCTCCCATACAAACTCTGTATTTTTACATTCTCGTAAGCGGACATTCCGGTAAGCGGCCGCGGACACTTTCAGAGATTAGACGACTTAGACTTTTTCTTTGTCTTAGAGCTCCCGTAAGCGGACACCCCAAAGAAAATCCTGTTAACAACCTCTGTATCTTGTTTTTATCAATCTACTTCACATCGCCGTTCGTCAAAAGTATTTTACAGAATTACAGAACCATATTTCAGTGTTTGTTTTGTCATAATCCACGTCCGGTTACATTTCGAAACACCACTTACATGCATTTAGCATTATGTTAGCTGGGCTAAAAAGGCTAAAAAGGGTAACCTCGGCAGGTTAAATTTGTATTAGGAGGAATATTTTGGCTAAGAATGATTTTGTATAAAAAAGTAATAAGAAGAAACGTTTTAATAAGTATAATTTTATGCCTGTTTTCAATTTACATTTATAAATCCACGGTTGTCTTAATATTTTTGTAAACTGACCTGGTTTTAGTTTGCACGCAGCCGAGGTGACAAGCGACAAAAGTTGTCTGAGCTTCGGGCGCACATTACTTTATTTTTATGCTTTTTATCATGACGAACTTCACCCAAATTTAAATGCGCAGACTGATTGAATTATTTGTGTATAATATTGCACAACTCAACTAGCTAGCAGTGTTCAATTTTTAGCACTTGGCCATGCACACTTTCATTCGATTGCTGATTTTGAGTTGATAAAGAAATTTAGCCAATGTTGAAACGTATGTTGTCGGAGTGATTCACTTTTGCTTTCTTTTTTAATACACGAACTATCCAACCAAGAAAATCAGTGGTACCTTTAGAATTTTACGGTAAAAGGAAAAAGTAGTATTCTTTTTTATGCTCTGAGAACAAAATGTAGATGTAGAATAAATACAAGTCCTTTAACCTAAAACTTCTTCGATCGAAGAAATGGAATAATGCAAATTCCCGAAAAGAAATCCAGGAATAAATATTTTATGGTTTTACTAAATCCTCCAAATATCAAATGCGGTTTGGGTCACGCTTTGAGTAGAGTAGAGTTCACAATCATTCAGTGCAGTTTATCCCAGGGTCCGTTATCCTCAAACAAGTGCCTTTAATTTCGTTAAAGCGCTCGGCGAAGACTTCTCGATCTGATGTTATCCAATCAAAAGCCAGGACGAGGACTCACGAGTACTCCGATCTCAGTAGCATTACCCGACTGTAAGACTCGAGTGATTCCGAGGCAAACAGTAACCAAAAGAAGCACTCACGACTGTTGACCGAATACACGAATACAAAACGATTTCAAACCGTGTCAGTACGAAAATTGACAGGAGCCTAGGATATTACGTAATCCAGTTGCACTGGAACAAAAATATTCTCTTGTTAAAAGCACCGCAGTTCTTTTGAAATATTCATCGGCACGAGCCAAGTTAACCGACTTAAATAAAAGGCTCGAGTTAGGACAAAACTTCGTATTTTCATAACTTCAACTTTTTGCGAATTTTTGACGGATTTACGATTCGCACGGGCATAGCTCTGACTATTGATATTCAATTTCTGTGCCAAAGTTTGACAATTTCAGAATGGAATGAGTTTCCAAAACATTGTTAGCGAGGATCAAAAGTGATACTTGCCAATCCGGAAAAATCTGTCAAATAAATACTTGGGCAGGATGTGAAACTTCGTAACGACGGAACAATGATATCTGATGTCTTGAAATTAGCTATTATCTGCCGGAGACAGTTATTAACATTCGCAAAGAAAGCAATATTCGGCAAGTTTTTATTTTCATTGCAGATGTCCACGTTATTTTAATACGGACCCAGAATATAAAGCTATTGCAAAAATAGCTTATGTATCTCTAGTTTATATAACAACTGAAATAATTAAAATTAAAAATATTTTTACCCCGAAGCCTGAAGGAAAATATATATTTTTTTAATTTAGCTGCTTTTCGTTAGATTTTTTGTCCAGATTTATCAGTGTTTTACAGTGATTACATAACGCTTTAACGTGATTTGTTGATCGATCAAAAGTGATTGACAGGGCGGTCTCTTTGAGAAGATGGCGGCCAGAAATCACTTGCAGAGCAACTAAGTTTAACATGTTTTACAAAGCAAGCCGCTTTTCATAATTCATCGCAGTGGTTTTTAACTAAAAAAAGGACCGCAAACTCTGACTAAAAAATGTAGCAGGGAAGTTGATATTCCACGGAGTTTGAGGTCTTAACTGTCGAGCTTGAATCTGCCGACGACTATAAACTTCTTGAATTTAAAATTGTTCAGTTTTGTTAATAACTACCTGCCTCGACGGACAAAATTGAATTTTGTCAACGAATTAAAAATATTTCCCTAATCCCGACTTACATCTAAATTGTTTTTGCTTCAGGGTAAATCCAGGCAAATAACTTTTAAAATTGCTTCAAACTAAAATTATAGCCGGAAAGAGCTGGATTGGGTAAAGATATTATTCCGATATTTAACAAATCCTTTCGGCCAAAAGCAAATAAACCCAAACAAAATATAGGGTTTGTAAACCCGAGAGCCATAATGCACAATTATTTAATCGTTCTTCCAAAATGAATGAAAAAGATTGCTAAATGAGACAGATATTTACTGCGAACGTCAACAAATTCGCGTCAAACAGGGCAATAATTTAATGGTTCATTTGTGTTTACGTTTGGGAAAACATTTACCGTATTCAGTGTACGCGCTTTATGCAAAAAAACAAGAGCAAGTCTGTTTGTTACACAAATGTCTACACCTGTCGATCGATTTGAATTGTTTGAGCACTTTAGAAAAACACAACATTGTAAAGTCCCACAATCAAGCGATAAACCGATAGGGGAATCTTTGTCGTGAAAAAATAAAAGGGACACACTACACTTTTTGTCATGTACATACGCTTTTATTCCTTTCATGAAATATATTAATCTTAGTAAATTAACTTGTAATACTACCAGAAAATAATTTTTGGGAAATACACTCTGTAAGCTCGCAAATTTGTATTTTATTTAATTGGTTTATACCCCCCTCAAGCTCAAGATTAAAATCCAACAGTCTCTTGTGTTTGCTCGAAGTTCCGAAGTTCATAAATATTATTTCTCAAGGAGACTTTCTTTTCGCGCAAATTCATTTTGCATAAGGCATGTTTTTCCTTAAATTTCAAGCAAATTAAGTTGTCGTTTTAGTTAACACGTACAAGAAAATGGAGCTATTTAGTCTAACCCTCATACAGACTAAAGAACGTGGAATTCACAAGGCACAAAAATAATAACAAATTTTGTGGTCAAAATCAAGAATCATGCTGTTCTAAACAAATATACAATGCATCTTGTGGCGTTGGAGTACGTTCGCTATCCGCTGGTGTCCAAAATTCCATTCGCACCTGAATATAAAAGCAATACTTCACAAAATGTATTTTTTCTCCACCGATACGTCTTTTAAAGCACCATTTGACAAGTAATTTTCGGGTTTGTGGCACGTAATTAGCATTTGTGCGAACTCAGTGTATACAATGCGAATAAACTAAATATATTCTTTTCTGTTCAAAGCAGAGTCTTTCTCTGGTCTTTGCCATGTTGTTTAACCAGCCAACCACTTGAGAATTTTCCACACGATATTTTCTTCATTTCTGCTCATTTATGTGAAGGATAAATATCTTATCTCAGTCTCGAGAAGAAAAAATATCCAAAAAAACATTCTGAAATTAAATAGATCCATGCGCATTTGATCCAGATATCACTTTCTGTGTTACTTCTGTTTTTGCATCGTTCAGTTTTTCTTCCCGTTTTTCGTTCTTCGTTCTCGCGTTCGACGAAGAATTTTTCGCTCCAACTTCTGGTAGAGAATGTTGCTTCTTTACGCTGGAATAAAAATGAAAGCCTTCGCTTTTTTGTCCGTTTTCATGCGAAGAAACAGGCGAACTTGGGGACTCTGACTCGTTCGTACAACCACTGTCTGAACTCGCTCTTTCATACATTCTTCTTCTTTGCGCTCGGCGAATGTAAGACAACATGACTTTGTTTCTCTTTTAACGTTGATACGTGATGGAAAGCCTGGATGTCTTGCTTCGCTCAGTCAGTGAAATCGATGTAAGTACTGTATTACTAATATTTACATATTCTATTCTTTGAAGTTTTGACATTATGAATAGTAATGAGAACGCATGTTTTAAATCCATTTATGGTCATTCATTAATATTCGTGCCCACAATTTTATGACACAAGTAAAAATAACTCGATTTCTTTAATTTGTTTCTTTCCAAGAAGACTTTAAAACAGCTCTCGAGATATTCTCTTGCATATGTTTTGACGCTAAGAGTCTTCAGGCGGAAAAAGAGGAAAACTCTCGAAGAAAAAGACATTATTTACCATAAAAACAATTATTTCTAAGCTCCGCCTGCATTTAAAGGTTTAGGTCTATTAGCTTTGTTCGCCATTAACGAAAGCTAATTCTGTCATTAAATTCAGTCGAGGTAAGCGTATTTCCGAGGATCATAGACCGCTTTTGTATAATTTCCCTTAATTTTGAAAGAAAATAGTCTAAACATAATCGCCCCCACACTTTGCTTGTTAAACGAAATCATGCATTGTGATCTGCAGGGTTCGTATTCCAGCAAATTAAAAAAAAAATTGTAAACTTTCTTGAAAAATCGTCGCCCGTTTGTTGTGGGAAATCGCGGACCCGGCTTTTAACTGATATTTTTTGATATAAATATGACATGACTATCTATTTTTCGTGAGTACATTTTTCTAAATATCGTATTTCCTCAATTAGCGCCGGACTCGCAGTTTTCAACTTTCAGGTTTCCCTTCTAAATCTCCAAGATGGAACCAGCTTTATTTTCATACAATTTTATGTTTTGGTAAGAAAGGAATAATTTTACCTTCCTTTACTTCATACATTCATTCCGGATTGCTTTCTGTTTTGTGGATAAGGGTAGGTTTGTGTATTTCATGATTTTCTGGGGCGTGCTTATTCGAAGAGATGCGCACAAACAAGGAAATTCATTAAGTACAATTTACTTCCTCTGCTTTTGTAACCTTATTTCAAAAGAAACGCATTTAAATTAAACAAACCAACAAATGTTTTAAGCGCTTTTCACACAATTGATTTCCTGAATACATAAGGGCTTTTCAATTTTATTATTTCATGCAGCATAAAAAACTATAATATAACTATAGCCTTGCATTTTAATTGGTTTTTCTACGCATTTTTACAAAAAAAAAATCCCGCAACAGTAAGTATTGGGTTTTATATTCTATGTGTGGTTCCCTGTATATTCAACAGTTTAATAATTCTTTTATGTCGTGTGTTGTTTTTTTTTATATATATATTCTAGCCAATTGGGCATTAATTTTGATATTCCGTTCGTAAAGATCCCATTTGATAATAAGAGCAAGACAACTAAACAAGACTCAGTAGAATTGCTGTCATTTTCTATTGTATGACCGACAATTCTCCAATCAGATGTCTGAATTAGAGCCACGTGCTGACACATTAAGTATTAGATAGTTCGCTGGGGATGTTTTGGGATTTTGTTTCTGTCGAGGATGATCATGACCAGTTCGGTGTAAAAAAATGTCTATATGTTTCATCTTCGCTTAATATGGCCTTACCATCCAATTATGAGCGACGGAAAAAGGGAAAGTCGCGGATCACTTTGGCCTATCGAGAAGCACTTTTAGACAAACTAGATCCCCCACCACCCTCCCCAGCCAAGATAATAATCCTTCATAATCCCCCCCCCCCCCCACTGTACGGGTTGTTGTATATTCCACGGCATTAAGTGACATAAATCTGCAAGATAAGTTTCATTCGATGCAATGTTTTATTTTCGAGAGCGAGAGCGTAAATACTACTGAATAGCCTCAGATGTCACACTGAGACACCACATAAATGATATCTAAAGAGTTCAGTCCGTATTGAAATCTAATACTTTATGGGTTGCCGGCTTTAGATCAACCAAAGCGGTACATCGCCATAGCGGATGCATATAGCGTGCTGTATTTTTCTCAATGACTCCGTTATAAAGGACACTGTATAACTTAAATTTGCCACCTATTCAATATCATCTGAATTTTGTTTTCAAACAAGGAGGTAATAAATAAATGCATGCGATTAACAGTCTTTGGAATGGTTATTTCTGAAAGTCTATTAAAACCTCTCATATGAATATAATTTTGATTCGCATCAAAGTAAACATATAAATATAACAAATTTTTGTTATAAGGGTTTTGCATCAAGCCTCGTCTTAAAACAGAGTCAAACGGAGACTCAGTCCCATACAACAGAATTAAATAAAACCCTGAGGGTGGAGGGGTGGAATAAAATTTGCGCAGCCGGTGCGCAACGAAATTTATTATCATTAATTACAACACCGAAAAACTGTCACTTCCTCATTATTATGCATATAACTACCGTAATCAAGATTCGATTACACACGCCGTAATGTTAGCGATTTAATGAATACGAAAATAGGGCGTGAACGTTGATGTTATCTTCCCCTTCCGCGTGTGCTTCCCCTCCCTCGCTCCCTACCCCTCCCCCGGCGAAATACGGACACGGGTTTTGGTCCAGCATAAAAGTCTTCATCATTATCGTCACTATCTGTGCTATCAGAAGTTGAATTTTCTTCCGCAGCAAGGCTCTTGAGGTCTTTTCCGCGGCTGCTAGCAGAATTAGAGCGTTGCTTTCGCCTAGTCTGTGCGTTATTTGCACACACACTATCGACTGGGGTCTCTGTATTGTTATCGGCAGATGTCGAAGGTCGAGAACGCAGATTACGACCTCTACGGGTGGAGTCTTGCTATTCTCCAGAGGCAGTGGCTTACTGGTTTCCTGACTGAACGATTTCCAAGTTTGTTCAATTGAAGATTCCAAATTAGGAGTTGTACTATTGTTCTTGCGCCATCTCCCTCGGCCGCGCCCGCGACCTCTATAGCTTCCCCTAGAGCGGTTCACTGTAGAAGAGCATGCGTCGCCTTTATCGTTCTCCCCCTTTGCTCGTTTTGCTTGACTTACACCAGCCTCGTTTTCGTCTTCGTCGTCCATATTCGTTTCTGCCGAGTGAGTTCTCTTTTTATGTCGAAGCTGCTTTACTTTCGTCGTTTTCCCAGACATTTTATCAGTGGGCTTGTTTTGCTTTTTGTTATTTTCACCTCCGTCTTCACTGTCGCTGCTACTGCTCGATGGATTAAATGTACGATTCAACACTCGCTTAATCCGCTTGCTTTTGACTTTTCTTGTTTCTTGGAATTTTACTTGGAAATATTGATTGATCTTCGTCTGGACCTATAAGGAAAAAGCAAAAAGAAAACCCAGATAGATGTTACGGGACAAATTTAGGCCCAAAAAAGTAACCAGAACCACAACCATATTAGCCCGAAAACGACTTTTCAAAGGCAGTTCTAAGAGCGTTATGCTTTCGATCGAAACCAAGGCATGTTGGTCGTCACGCAACGCTATTTTAAGAGAAGTGACGTTGCGTGACCATTCAAACCTTTAAGGTAACGTTAATGAATGTAAGAGGTAATCGCACATTCGTTACAAATCTTCGTTTCGACTGTCGGCAAACCTCCTTTGTTGTTTTACGTGACCATATCATCGCTGTACCAACGACTACGGTATAGCGAATTACAAGCCACGAAATAAAACTGAAACGAATACCACAACAATTAAAATAACTTTCCTAGGTAAAAGGCGTACTAAAAAGGTAAAAGGCAGGTAGGTAAAGCCTGTTGTCGAGCCTAGTGGCCCATCTAGGCCGGAGCTTATCCCGGTTTCAGTAATAGCATGAGGCAACAGGAGTATTTCTACTCCCCCCCCCCCCCCTCTGGAAGGGATGCTAGTCCGTTACTTCCAGCAGTAAATTCGCCGGTACCCATTTATACACCTGGGTGCAGACAGGTCATTCCCAATGAGAGCAGTGTCTTGCCAAAGAACACAATGCAGTGCCCCGGCCAAGGGCTCGAACCCGGACCGCTCGATCCGGAGTGCAACGCGCTAACCATTAGGCCACCGTGCTCCCATAAGCAAGATATATAATTTCTCTTCACAATATTAATACATTTCTCAAGCAGATAATTTACCAGAATAGAGAAAATATTATAAACTTGGGAATATTGCTTTAATGTACCGCCAAATTCTCAGAACTGGCATTAAAAGAAATGTATTGCAGTTTGTAAGGAGAATTTCTCTTTTAAGTTTAGCACTGACTAACCTCGTTCTTGTTGAGTTGTTTTAACACAGGCAAGAGAATCTCATCTGTCCTGGAAGACGACCAACCAAGCTTTTCGGAAGCGAACGTGAGCATGTTAAGGTGTGATCAACTTGAACTTTTTCCTAACAGTACCAATTAATAACTAAGCAGACATGTGATACGAAGAAAGAAAATTGTCGACTAGGTTATATTGTATTGCCTAGCTGGCTTTCGAGTTCAGCCCTCAACTCCGGTTTCCGAGACATAAAGCGACTAGGAATATCCCTACTCCCCCTGGATGGGATGCTAGTCCATCACTGGCTACAACCTCTCCACCATAGATTTCTGTCAAATAACCCCTAACAATTTGCCAGTAACCATTTATACACCTGGTTAGAGAGAGAAATATGAGAGCAAAGTGTCTTGCCCAAAAACACAACAAAACGACCTGTCCAGGACTCGAATTCACTGACCCTTTAGATTCGCAGTCCAGGGGACTAACCATTAGACTCTTTGTGCCTCGAACCAAAAAGAAGACTTTGGAAAAGCTTATTAGTTTGAAGGTAGCTTCAGTAAATGTAAAATTCAAAGGATATAATCTGAGCGAGTGCAGGTCTGGTTTTCCCCACTCAAACAACTCCGTGGATTCATCGACTACAGGATGCAGATAAGCTTCATAAACCTCGTCAGATGGAAAATCCTTAGGCAATGCCACAGACCTCTGAGAAAAGAACACACAAAATCACGAAGGTTTAACAACTTTTTTCATGGCATCTTGCTGTAAATTTATCAAGCTCCTAGGCAAAACAAAGAACCGACAATGGCTCGTGTCATTTGTCCAGTCCAGAGAGGCATTTTGATTCAATTAAACTTGACCTCTTACCAGTTTTCTCTTGACTTTTGTTTCTTGAGGTTGCTTTGTTCGCTTCTGTACTTCTTTGTGCCACAATCTGCAAGATTTACACAGAAAATAGACGTAAATAAAAAAAAATGTCCCTGTGGCATGCTCGTTTCCAGGCTACATCGGTGCGAACTAGTTGGCTTAAAAGTCTAAAAGATGTTCACATTGCACACAAAATTGCCAACCTACTTAAATTTTTTGAGTCCTTCAAGACCTTCGCCAGAAAATTCGTGTAGAATTTCCATTGCACCGACTGTTCCAACGCCTAGGAAAAGAAAGAAAAATGGAATTGAATTATCCTCCTCTGGTCACCCTCCAATACGGGACCAGCTATTTTTGTTGGAACGGGTGGCTTGAAAAACCAGTTGTTATCGCTTATTTGCCGCGAGTTTTAAGTCGAATTGAAGCCAAAGGAGACCAATTTGCAAAGTAAAAGGGCAGCGCACGGGAAGTGGGGGTGGGAGGGGGGGGGGGGTGCGAACGGTTTAGAGCAGTAAAGACGAAATACAGAAAGTAAAAAGAAACACGCTTTAACTAACCTTGTATGCCTTCAGTGTAGTCACTTCCAGTTATGAAAGCGATGCAGATAAGACGAGAACGGTCCAGTGCTAAAACAAGAAGAACGTGCCAAAGATAACATGAGACAACTCGCCCCTCTAGTTCAGATAATAAAATATATGGAATAGTCATTGCACTATAGTTTGGAATTTATGCACAAACTCAAAGGGTTTTCCAATGTGTTGAATTAAGTTGTACTTTTAGAGCTTGGTGATGGTTCAAAACATGTACTCTAGCCAATTGATGAAAGTTTTACACAATCAGCCAATCACGTGCAAACTTGCGACTCACGTGATCTTTTGCGCGCTTGTCACCGGTTACACACGTTTTTATGTGCCGTGAATAAAGTCGCAGTTCTCTTTTCAAAACGTAAATGCAAAAGAATTAAATGTCCAAACTAACCAAGATTTCTCTGCACCGCGTCGCTTCCGTACATCTCTGCATGTTTATTCTGGTTGAAGATATTCTTGTAGACTCGTCTACCGCCAAACAGGAATATATCGCTGTCGTCCGTGATAGAACCTTGTGTTAAATCAAGAATATCTAATGCAGCACACTGCGCCTCTGCTTCCATGGGGCTGACAAGATACGGGACACCAAACAACTGAAGAAGTTCCTGAGGGAGGGGAGGGAAGGTGAAAATGTCACTTCATAAATAACCCCTGAGAGGGGGAAGGCGATGAACACTGACCAAACAATTCAAGTAGCGTTAACAAATAAGTTTAAGGATAGCCAACTAAAGATTATTTGAAATTCGTATACAATGCAAATTTCATCAGAGAGCAGCACCTTTTTTCTTTAAACGCAAGGCCGCAGCGTTGCCGAGACCCTGCCACTAGCTGGACTTGTTCCCGGTAGTCCCAAGTTCAACTCCTCGACCACTCTAAGCAAAGAGTCAACTGGTCAGCCTCTTGCCAGTCGACTGAGATTCTTACGTACTACAGTTGAACCTCAATAACTCGAAACCACTGTAACTCGAACCTCCCTCTAACTCGAACCTTTTTCGATCCCCTACAGGACATTTTCTTACTAACTTTACCCTCGATAACTCAAATTCCCGATAATTCGAACCTTTCCTGATCCCACTCCAGGTCATTTTCTTACTTATTTTACCCTCGATAAGTTGAACGTTTTTCGAATTTCCTTGAAGGTCCGAGTTATGGGGATTCAACTGTATTAGCTGCATATACAAGGCCCCACAACCTGCAAGCCTTGACTACAACCTGTATATAAGCAGTTGCTTCACCTGACACTTTCACCTTCAGAAAACATTCATATGGTTTACACCAGCACTGATCAGTCAGTTCTCACCTGACATTCAGTAAACATCTCATTGGAAACTGTGGCTGCCATGCGGTTCTGTCTGGCCTGTTCTGACGCTAGATTTTTCTGTTCTGATTCAAGATCTAATCGAATATCTTCCAACTCTTCCTGAAAGAAAAAAAAAATTAGCCACGTCACCGAGAATTTCCTTACATAAAGGCTGCACAGTATTTTTTTATCACACTTCCTTACCACTGTAGCACCTTGCCATTCCACAGGGAGACCAGACGGGCCTGCCACAGGCTCGGCAACATCCATTTCAACTTTGCTCTCCACCAAGGAGTCTTCTTTTTCCATATCTGGCATTTCTTCGTTATGTTGTGAGTCTACATGTAGCTCAGCGTCTTTTTGTGTTCTTGAAAGATAAAAATCTTCTTGATCTGCCCCAGTGATGGCAACTGTAGAATCGGAACTCTTTTTATTCTCCTCAACATCAGTTGTATCATCTACTCCAAGTGTAGTTTGAATTTCTTGTAAATCATCAGTAGAACGCCATTTTCCCCTCAACAGCTTCAGCAGTTGATTCTGTTGAGAGTGTGGTTTTGTCAGCTTCTTGTAAAGTATCGTTTGAAACGCCTAACCTCAACAGCATCCTCATCGGGTCTATCTAAAGCTGTCACGTCTTCCACAGAACTAGTTTCTGATTCACTATCGCTGATACACACTGCAGCTACAATTTTTTCTTGTCCCTCTTTTACATTGTCAATAACTAAAGCTGATTGCATACATGTGCTATCTGCTTCTTTAATATTACTAAATTCTTGTTGTTTTTCTACGGTTTCCATAACCTCGACAATTTCTGGGCTGCGAGTAGGCAGTTCTTTCTTGTCTTTTGTCATTGCATTATCTTCATCGCGTGCATTAGCAGTTAAATCTATAACTGCTTTCTGATCTCTTGAGTTTTTCCACTGCTTTATAAGATCATCGAGTTCTTTTCTCTTGTCTTTAATCTGAGAAAGCAGATCGCCGTCTTCATCAGAGTCCCTCGCAAAGATAACAGCCAATTCTGGATCGCTTCTTCGAATTCCATGAAGCTGGTCTAACTGGGAATCTTGGGAAACCCGTTTTCGAGGCTGGTCTTTATCCACAACATTGTCACCCATCTTTGACAAAGCGTTCTCGAGTGAATTCTTAGCCTTCACTGGAGAGAAGCTAAAAGGACCCCTCCCTGGCTTGGGTGAAAGACAAGCCTCTGCCACATCTAAGAACGGTGACAGGTTTTCAGAATCACTTGAACAAAGTTCTGGAATATCAAAGCTTGGAACGTTTGGTGTGGCTGATGGCTTTGGGCGTGGATTTGTCCAGCTAACTATTTCACAGTCTTGTTCTTCTCGGAAGAAACCTCCCTCACTAGAAAAATCCCTTGAACATGCCTCTGAAAAATAGAAAGAAACAGTACATGTAATACACTTTTTACAAACAACTCTGATTCTAGAAGAAAAAATCCCGCAACACGTGTGAAGTGGAACATGAATTCGAACAAGTTATTGAAGTCCTTTTTCAATATCTGATTCCCTGAGGGGAGTCGAATCCATGACCTTTTGCACACCAGTTGGACGCTCTACCCACTGAGCTATAGTAGACTCGTGACCAGCTAGGCCATTTAATAGGTTCGTATGTGACACACGTCCAAGTATGCTGCTAGAATCGGCAACGTTGACACGACACTCTTCTTAGGGTCTAGACATTTTATTTCAGAGCTTGACTCGTTAATCGAACCATTATCCCCATTAAACCACTAATAACATCCCTAGTTTAAAATAGCAAATTATTTTTTCTGATGTTCATACATTTCTTTAATGTCAGTTTGGAAAATTTGGCTATACATCAAGCCAGGCTTAACTAATCGATGACATCAATGACATCAATGAAATCAATGAGTAATCAATGAGTAATCGATGGGTAATCAGTTGATTAGTCATTGATTATTGCCGATGATCAATGAGTAATCGATGACTAATCGATAGGCCACAAAATTTTTGGTCATCGATTAGTCATCGATTGCATCGATTAGTCATTGATTGAATTGATTACTCATCGATATAGTCTCGTGGTTGTAAACCGGAACTTGTAAAAGTACGTATAACTTGTATAACACGCTATAACAATCTAACAATATCATGGTAACACTTGAAAAAAGTACAGAAAGTAAAAGTGCTTGCAGCTGTTCCGGTGCGTAATGTAAGTGCTTATGATGGCTGTCTCCCTAAGCCGAAGCAGTTTTACTTTGCTGACAAACATCCACCGACCAAAATCTATAACCACGTAGTCGATTCTTGTCTTCGTACTTGTTAGTTTCAATTCCAGACTGGTTGGTTTTCCTGTTCAATTGTTTTGTTATTAAATAAAGAGTTGGGTAAAGTGAAATATTGAAATATCATCTGTATTTGTGCTTAGCCTTTCACGTCTTGATATGCCGGAAGGTTATTTGACCTTTTGTGAGGGCGTAATTTCGTCAACAAGAATGCCAGTTATAAAGCAAAATATGACCAACATAGAGAAAAAAAATCACAAAAAATGGTACAAGAAAGCAAGGAATGTGTCTTTTGTGTGCAGTATGATAGTTGATGAGTAATCAATGGGTCATCGATGAGTAATCAATAACATCAATAGGTAATCAATTACATCAATGAGTAATCGATGTCATCGATGAGTAATCGATAGGCCACAAAATTTTTGGGCTTCGATTACTCATCGATTACTTATTGATCATCGCCAATAATCAATGACTAATCAACTGATTACCCATCGATTACTCATTGATTACCAATTGATGTCATTCATCATCGATTAGTTATGCCTGGATCAAGACAATGCTCTCTAGTTGATGATTTTCTCTTTTCTCATCATCAATGTATTGAATTTAAAAGGAGAAATTAGGTTTTGATCACTCTTGGGTTCAAAGGTTTGTTATAACTAACCATTCCTGCTTGTCTTGATTTTCATCCTGTTGAGGTTCATTACGCTTTATAAGGATATAGTGCGCTGTGTCTTCTGATAAAATCTTTTGTGATTTAACATCAGTGTTTTCTCCAACAGAGTCTTGAGATGCAATTCCTGCCAGTTCTCCTGAGTTTCTTTCGTTCATTTCTTTGCAGAGTTCATCGAGCCGCTGCTTCATTTTACCTCGTTTTAGGACTCCTTCCAGTTGAAAACTGGAAAAATCAGTTGCTTGCTGGAAAAAATGAAAGAAGTAGGAATTTTGCTTCGGTTCTGGGCAAATGAGAATAATAAATAAACTATTTCAGCTGTTCATAAACTGCTTGAGATCTCTTTCTTGTTTCTCACTTGTGGAAATACATGTAAAGACAAGGGGAACTGCAACCCACATGATGCAACCAGTCTTAGCTATGAGTCTACAGTGGAAATGTATTGTGACCAAATGATACATGTGTATCTTAAGCAACTTGTGAAAGGTCCCTCAGGCTGCACTCCTGTCTAACCTAAGCTTGATTGACAGTCGGCTCAATTATCAGCTGCTTTTCAGGAAATGAACTTGTGCTCCTCCCCAAAGGAGGAACAGAAACCCGACCCGAGAGAGTGGCAGAAATCAAGCCTAGATTGCCAGCTGTGCTGGGGAGAAAAAAACCTGTCCCCAAACTCCCAGAGAGAAAAAAACACTGGTCAATAATGAGTGGTAGAAACTGAGCCTAACATAATTAAGACAACAGGAAAGTACAGTGTACATGTACCAGTTATCTGACTTTGAGGATGATTTCAAGTGTGTCATACCCTCAGGTTTATATTCCTTGCTCATCCACTTTTTCTCTGCTTGTATCTCTTTGATCAACTCATGTTGAATTTCTGCTGGCAATGCCTTGAAGTCTTCTGACTCAATATCTATTGCAGTGGGATCCTGAAATGTTTCCTGTTCAAAAGGAGCAAAAAACATCCCATTCCAGGCACAAATTGTAACAAAATTCAGGTGTCAAATATACTTTTAACAACAGTTTAAGACATAAAGTCACAAACCATGTTTCTCTTCTAGCTATTTTCACATGTCACAGTCTAATTTTTGCCCTCATCAGGCATCACATATCCCACACATTTGTTCAATTTCCAATGTACCTATGATATAATGGTTAACTTACAGATAGTGAGTGATGTTCAGTTTCTGTTTGTATTGTGTCTGCTGTATTTTGTCCGTTACTAGGCAACAATAACCCAGAGCTTCGCGAGGCCCTGCGAGTCACGTATTACTAGTAATTTTGTGTACAATGTACAGTTGTGTACCTCCAAGTGTTGGCTACGGAACTGTTCCAAGATAGGAGTATCCAAATCTTCGTCGTCTGGTGAACTGAACAATTATTATAATAATCAAAACCAGGTAAAACAGAATAGTCAGGGAAGTGCATGTACCTCAAAGTAACTCATCAAAGACCACTGATTTATCAATACACGTCCAATATGGACCAATTATGACTGAACTAAATTAACCAAAGCTTGGGACAATAACGAGTGCTTAGGTGTTTAAAGTACTGTTAATAAAAAAAAATGAATCTTCTGTGTGCTTGACATTCATTGTACAAACAATATTGCTGCTGACAGGGAAACTACAAATTTGCCATCAATCTACACCTCTTTGTAAATCAGATGGATTTTTAGATATGTACGGTAACTGAAGCCAAAAAAACAGAAGAACTGTCCCAAACAAGAAATCTCCCAGTTTTCCCATTGGCATATTTGCAGATGCTAAAGTGATTGGTCAGAAATCAAGCTTTACTTAATTCATGGCTTTGTAAATAAATTCTCCTAGATAGTGCCTCACCTTTTAACATCTGTTGCAGCATTTGACAGCAAGGGAGGAAGTTCAAACACATCAGGCTCTCTTGGGCTTTTACTTCTTGCAGGAGTGGTGGTACTGAAAAAATGTTGAGAGATGTGCTCATTTCAAGACCTGTGTGTTACACACTAGGCAGTTTGCATGCTTCTTGGGTGGCAACAAATTTGTGTGACAAGTTGAATGAAAAAATGTTGCTTAGTATAACAGCACCTTTTAAAGTCACAGTGCTTCATTTAAGAGTTTGTTAAATTACCAGCTGGAATATTAAATACTTAACAACAAGTTAGACAATTAATATCAGATTACCCTACTTATTTCATCTTATGTACAACTATAGAGTACCTTTTTCTTTTGGTGACAGTTTCAAGAGCTTTTGCCTTCAAGTAATTTTTAACAATTTTTTCTGCAGCCCTGTTTGATTTATGGATAGCTTTAAATCTTTGCTCCTTTCTTGCTGCCTGGTAAAAGAAATTTATATAATGTCAAATTATTTTCAGTAAAAATCAAAATTATGTTTATAAAGTGGAGCAAACATGCAAGAAACATGACAATGAGCCTAAAGGCCCATTAGGCTAGCCCTTGTCCCTGGTTTCAGTGGCATGAATGACTATGAGTATTCCTGCTACAAGGTTAGCATAATTTTGCCGGTACCCATTTATACTCATGGTTGGAGAGAGGCACTGTGTCTGAGAGTAAAGTGTCTTTTCTAAGAACACAACACAATTACCCTGGCCAGGGCTTGAACCCAGATCACTCAATCCAGAGTCCAACGCACTAACCATTAGGCCATTGCATCTCCCACAGGAGAAACACTACAAGCAACTTTGTACATGTAAGTAGAATGGACAGAAAATGGTTTTCTTGTTACCAGGGTCTTTTTTTTGAGATGAGGAACTCCACCATCAAATACAAAAACAGGTTTAATCCTGTAATACAACAGCTTGCATACTCGGTTGAACAAGCCGACAAGATGTGCATTTGGGACTGGGTTTCCATGCTTGTCACGCATTCCCTTCACTGACTGATTCAGCAACAGACTGGCATCTGATTAATGTTAGGGTTTGAGTAACTTCATTGCAAACTTTTGCAACAAATATGTGGCCATTGTTTATTAAAAAAGATTTTCGTATCTATAGCCACCTTACTTAATTATGCATTTATTTAGTTTTTTCTCCGTTCCAGTTCTAGACTTTTATGACATGAACAGAGACTCGGTTGGGACAAATCAAACTTAAATCTGTCTGCATACATATCGGGTTATACGGAAATCTTACTGCTACGCGGGTGCTGTATGATAAAGCCTATTTCCAGGCATAACTAATCGATGACATCAATGACATCAATAAAATCATGAGTAATCAATGGTAATCGATAAGTAATCAGTGATCTGAATGCCGTGGCAATGTCATCGGCATCGATTGTCATTGTTGCTTTTTCGTTGTCTCGTGGTTGAAACGGAACTTGTGTATACACGCTATAACAATCTAACAAATATGTACGTGAAAAGCACAAAAGTAAAAGTGCTTGCGCTGTTCCGGTGCGTGTGTGTGCTTGTCTCCCTAACCGAGCTTTATTTGCTGACAAAATCCACCGAACAAAATCATAACATGTGTCGGCGATCTTGTCTCCTACTTGTTAGTTTCATTTCAGACTGGTTGGTTTTCCTGTCAATGTTTGTTATTAAAAAAGAGTGGGTAAGGAAATATTGAAATATATCTGTATTTGTGCTGCCCTTCACTCCTGATGCCGGAAGGTTATTTGAGCTTTTGTGAGGGCGTATCTTGCCAGTATAAAAAATATGAAAAATAGATAAAAAATCAAAAAGAGGAAGCGGGGGCGATGTGTTGTTAGTTGGGTCATCGTGAGTATCAATAATTAAATATGAGTTCGGTCTGGGGGGCCACAAAATTTTGGGTTCGATACTTCGTTACTTTATCATCGCCAATAATCAATGACTAATCAACTGATACCATCGATTACTCATTATTATCATTGATGTCATTGATCATCGATTAGTTATGCCTGGCTATTTATATATCACAAAGTCAATGGCAAATACATTTGTATGTAGAAATAATTATGATGACCAATTTCGACAGGTTGAAAGCGGACAATTTCGTGATAAGCCTAACAACTAGCTTTTCAAACAAACAAATTATTTAAACGTGACAATGGATCAGGCGTTGTTATATGACAAACTTTAAGGATACCAACTCCAAGAACTTTGTTCTCAAGAGACTCCAATGTTACCGGCCGGCCAACAGACTCTAGGAGCTGCCAGAGTCCTTTCACCCCCATTATAGCTGATGTAAACACGAGCCTTCCACGCCAAGATTTCAAATCTTAGGATACATCGCTCAAGAAATCGATATCATGGAAGATGCAGCATCTTTTAGCTTTTGATTTACGTTGATTCGATCACGCGATTAGACAAAAAGCGAAAAAGTTACAAGGAAATTGTCACAACAAAAGTCTTCGATGTCCGCCATGTTGGAAATTCCCGCGCATCTTGTTGGAAAGCGACCGCTGGATGTTTTGCTGGCGTTAACCTCGTTTCCAGGGTCGTCTATCTTCGGAACGAGGTTGCGTGGGCGGCTGGGAGCGGTAAATATTTCCCATATTCGAATTTTCTAGATCTCGCTGGCGTGACATTACGTCGCGTCTATGAAAAGAAACTTTTATTTTCGTTTTTACCTTTCCCCACCTACACAATAAACAGGCATTTAGCAGAAACAAAGGAAATACAACACAGGAATAAATATGGGAGTTAAAAACAAAGGTTGTTTTAAAGAAAACGGTTAAATGAGCGGAATCAGGAATTTGTCACGCTTTAAAATATGGCTAACCAAGGTCATTCGAAAGAGAAGACATTAAATTGTATTTATTTTGACGATTTTAATATTCCTGTGCTAAAACGTTTCAATTCAACCGTCAGTTTAAACAACGCTTTCTTAGAAAATACTAGCTAACCATTTTTAGTTATCTCGACTTCATCCCAAGGGAAATACTGAAAATGTCTTATTTTTTGGCTGGTACTATTCGTCCCCCGCCCACAATAATCGGAAATCAAATTTTAAAATCCTGTGGCTCGCTGGTAAGCGTGTGACTTGTGCTGAAAGGGAAAATCCCTCTTAAGTCAAGTCATTCACTTCCGTAAAAGAGCCAACCTTTGGACGAGTCCTTGAGATATTTTATTTTTCTTTCTATGTGCTTTCCTAAAAAGGTCATGTTTAGTCGAGCCAGGAAAACTTATTACTGAAACACAGCACACATTCAGTAATTTAAATTTTGTAAAGCAAAGCAATCTTCTTTTCTGGAGAATCGACGAGTAAGCGAATGAGAAAAACAATTTTTTTGAGACGATGCTTAGAAATTACTTAATGACCTGTTTATGGCACACGAACATTCTATGGGGGAGGGGGTGGGTAATTACTTAGCTAACCTTTGCTCAAGCGTAACAAAAGAATAGAAGTACGTTATTCTAGAATAAGTACTATTCTCTAAAAAAAAGTCAATTTTAAACTGGTAAATGTGTTTTTAAAGTCTTCTTTGTCTCAAACAAGGAATCAGTTGGTTTCAGAGACCTATAATTTTCTCTTCTTATCAAATGTGCAAACATTTTGTTTCACTGGCGCGTGCCAAGGTTACAATAATTGATTATAGCTATTACATCAGAATTAATGAGAAAAAATTTCTTTTAAAATGCATAATGTTGGAATCGCGGGATTTTACTGTAAAACCGGACACTATAAAATCAAGAATATATCTAAACTTCAATCAGACTCAGTCTGTGGGATACGAAAAAGGTGTTGCCCATGCCACTTCCGCGGTAACTTTCAGATGCTCTATCCGTCAACGAATATCCTTTTTTAGAAGCAAACCAAATTTTTAGCGATTATAAATATCTGGCCCTCGATTGTTGACAATTCATTCACCGTCAATCGTCCGGACTGCAAGCTGATCAAGAATTTTATCAAGTGCTCAGGAAACCGAAGAACTTTCAAACGGACATGGAAAGTTTCCTCGACCCAAAAGTGGAACAGCTTCTTGCGAAAAAATCTGATACAGAGAGATTGCAAGCAATCGCGTTTTCCATCGCTTGCCTGTGTACTGGCCCGACTCCATTTCAACCTCTAGATTATTTCCACATCCCGAAGAGCAAAGGTAAAAATATTATCAAAGAGTCATGATTATATTTTAGTTTTATTTTACGTACAGTACAAACTAATTCAAGATTTATTACACGATTTATGTCTAAGTTAAAGAAAACTACATTAAACTTCAAGCTTACTTACAAGATTTTTATTGCTCATTTAGAGTTGTATTGGACGGGGTTAAGTCAGCATTTTTCTTTGCATAAGTTACAAAGGCCAATATATTTAAATGGAAACACTTTTCAGTTTGGTTACCAAAGTGTTTATTTAAAAAAATATTCATGTACGTCACACAAGCACTCAAAGGGTTAATTCAGTTCGTTTACGTATTTTGCGGAAAGTCGTAATTGGTGTGTGTAGCAGGCTAAAGGTTACGGAATTTGATAAAAACATTCTTAAGTAGCTCTTAGTCCTCTTGAAAAAAAAAAAAAAATTCCGCATTAACCGTGAGTTGAATCGTGTTCGACTAAAACATCATGCCATGAATTTTATTTCAGAAAGCTAGCAAAACTTCCTCGGTATAAAGCTTAATGATTTTCAGTTTTGATATGTCTGATGACCGATTCTAAATAAATTTAGTTTCATTTCGGGAATTTTCTTTATTTATTTTTTATATTTTTTTATCATAGCGCACACAGACGATATGGAAGAACAGGAATTCGACGAAATGAAGGAAAGCTAAACCCTCTGAGAGCCTGGAAAGCAGAGTACCTTTTTCCCAGACAGAACACCGGCAATCTAACAATTATCCATACACGGCCTTCCAGGGAAAATAATCACGGTACGATGCTGACTCATCCAGCACTCAGCTGACTAACTGACTTCCGCTGTCACACGTGGCTACCGGATGCTGCGACACAATGCCATCTGTGATTGCGTGACCACCTACTACTGCGTGACAGACATTTTTTTTCAAATGATCAGTCTTTGTGAACGTGCTATCCTTGTTGTAAATACTTGCGAAGCAAAATATATACATTGCTTAACAGGTGGACGCAACAAAGAATATTTATGGATTTCATGTGTACATAGCCGGCAATATATGTATATTTTTCCCTGTAAATTTTGTGCATAATACAAAGCAAGAATTCGAAATAAAATAACCTGAGGAAAACACCTGCTGGTATTTACTGCAGGGTTACTATGAATCTTGACCGATCTTCGCCTCGGCAGATCCGTATAGTATGGCAGAATTTGTCGACATTCAGACAGACCGTTTCGCGCCTTTTCAGCCACGCTTATAAGGCGTTACCATAGAAACAGAATAGGTCCCCCTACAGGCCTTCGGAAGGGGTTGGTATTAATTGATATCTTTTGGTAGGTTCGTTCTCCACCAATTTTTCCTACGTACCGAGCGCTACCAAACGATTAGACTTCAACGACCTCTCCCGCCAGCTCTCTTATTGCAATTATAGCTCGATGTATCTGTCACAAGAAATTTAATAGGAAAAAGATTACTTATAACAGGTCCTTATGCAAAACAGTTCCAAAGCTTAAACATTGTGGAACTGATTGGAAGTTACCAGGGAAGGTGCTGCCCTGTTTGTCATCAAAAATTAACTTCCCTTATGGATAGAACTTCCCGGTTTCCATGGTCTTGTCCTAAGAAAGCAGAAACTGCGAGCTGTCGTTAGCAACGTATGCTTTTCTGCCCTTCGATAGCTAGAAATACATGAATTCTTAGCCAAAAGTTTATTTATAAAAGAAAAAGATTAGGGACGAGGAGAAAATATCATTTGACATCACTAGGCCACAAATTAAAGAAAAGCTTTAAGTTGTAAAGAAGAAGTAAGCTGGTAAAGAATTTCGCTGTGGGTTTCTCAGTAACACGTGTTCATTGACGAGTCTGCATTACGAATAGCTTGTTCCAGGCTCTTTGTAGTTGCAGGAGAGCGAGAAACGCGCGCTCGCCTTCTTCCCTCCTCATTTTTTCCTCGTTCGCCGGCATTTTTCGCTTTCCCCTTCAACTAACGAGAACCTGGAATAGGCTACGTTACGAATTGCACGTTTAGTCAGATGGTTAACATTTTTATCGTAAAAGAACACAAGAAACAGGGTAGAAAAGACTCTGCATGTGCGTTTTGTATCTTTTGTCTTAGCACATTTCTTAACCGTCCTTTCAGTGCGAAACAACAAGGTGAAATGACGAAATTTTTGAGTTTAGAGAACATAAGCTCTTTAGTTGACGACGTTCTCTGGAAAGCCACCGGACCTTGCGCGTGAAACTTGCATTTTCATTCATCTCATTTCTCTCGTGCGCGTTCGCGCGCGCGTTTTCTCTTTTTTTTTTTTTTGTTTAGTTCAGGCTTGCTCGACGAACAACGAGAGAAAGAGGTCTGGGACTAGTCGTAGTCTTGTTCCAGGAAAATACCTATGCGTTGACATTTCAAAGTAATAGAGGACACTTATTACAAACAGTACAACGTGCTTTAATTAGTATAATATCAGTACAATCACTTATCCCTCTCATTAAGTATTACTTAATTCTTTAAGTTAGCCTACCTACTATAATCAAATGGCTACACCACTGCATACTGCAGGAAATTGTTCATTATTAAATATGTCTCATTATATTTAGTTTGTCAGTTACACATTCGCACCCTGTAAACAATTTCAACGTAAAAATTTACAGTTTTTATAACAATGGATGACCCTTTCACCAGATACAAAAATAAATTTCGACAATTATGTTCCGTATCATTCTGGCTGGGGATAATATATTTACATATTCACCTCCACGAGGAAAAGTAGAAATAATACTGTAATACTTGTATCGTACTATATAGTATATAATCACGATAATAATGATAATGATAATAATGCAAAAAACACCATTAATATCAAATAACATTGGCGCATGTATTGTATGATTATGCCAACACGCCAGTTAATATCAAATAACAATGGCGCATGTAATTGGGTAAAATTTAAAATTCATCAATATTTATAGCCAAGTCCATTCTGATCCATAATCGACTCCAGGGCACTTTCGCGCATGTGACGTCAGAAGCCTAAGATCTGGGGTCGAGAATAATGCTGATCCGGTTGATCCGTTTAGCATATTACGCTGCGCTATAAAATACGCATGCGTCAGGCATAGTTAAAACGTAGTCCCAAAAGACCTTCGTGTAGCCTAGAAAGCTTTGAAAAAAGGAAAGTCTAAAAATTAAACCAGGTCTTAAAATGTCTATTCCTGTAAAAAAAACTAATCACTATTGTATTGAGAGTTGGTGATATCAATGACTGAGGAAGATCACCAATGCACCAACGGCTGATAAAACGTGGTTCTGTTTTGTGCCAAATGATGCCTTTTAAAATAAACCTCTGTGAACAACTGTCGGGGCCTCATTTTTTGCCCTTACAAAACTGTCATATGTCCACTGAAGCTACAATAACGAATGCATCGCTGACCGCTCCATAAAAAAAAGTTGCTCTTTAAATCACTCCCGTCATACAGGAGAAAAGAGCAGATTCGACAAGAATATTTTACCAAGTGCTTATCTGTTATATCTGTAATTTCGCAGCTGGACAAGGCGCCGCTCCAAAGACTGTAGTAAAACTAAAGACAAAATTATCTCCCCACGCCAATGGCCAGAACAATTTGATGTAGCTAGCCAGAATAAATATCCTAACATTTAAGTGACCCATTTTGTGGGAAAATGTCGACCGTTGCATTTGGAATGATTTTAAATAATTAACTAAGCTTCGAAACCTTTTTTTGTTTGGGGTTTTGGAAAAAAAGTCAACGAACCAAAATTAACATTCGTATAACTAACGTTGACTATTTTTAGTTCTCAAAGAGACATGAAGCACACGGAAGGAAAACATTTTAAGGACTACTCTCTGTGCTTCCATAGGATTTCCCGCCATTCGTGTCCTGGGTGGCGATTGCGCTGTCGTCCCCAGACCCTCTCCTTCCTCTACTACCGTTGCCATCACCGCTTTCCTCGTCACCAACCCCCACGGCCGAGCCAACATAAGAAGAATCCGACATCTCGGTGTCTTTAAGTTTCTCAATAAATGAGGCTTTCTGCATTTGGTGATGGATGTTAGAAGCGATCATACTGAGCGTGATTGACAAGACAGCCAGGCCAAGGTATACCAGTAAAACATTCACGAAGACAAGCTGAAAAACAAGGCAAAAGATGTAATGTTAAAAAGGAAATCTTCTGTGTCTATTTTAGGGTAATTTCAAAAAGCTAAATCTTAGAAACACCTAGCTCATAGGAAACTCAATAACCAGTCGGGGGAATAAGTGCCGGTTTTGGCAAATCTTTGTTGAAGCTCTCGAAGAATTTCCGAATTATTTTATCCAATCAAAAACTAGCGCTAGCGCTCACGAGTACTCCCAAAGCAATCGCGAGCCCCCTAATTATAATAGAATGCGCTTACAAATTCGTCATGTTGCTTAGCAACTTCTGGGACGAAAACCGCGGGCTCGCTCAGTCACTTCTCAGAGAAGTGATGTCGCCATCAACTGGCACTTATTCTCCCGACTGTAACAACTGTTTGATTTTGAAGTAAGCTTATGATACTCCACAAATGACAGCGACCCATTTATAAAAAGTATGACCAAATTTAAAAAGGCGAAGCTGCTGATATTTTCCAAAAAAGTTTGAATTTTGTGGTTTGCAAAAACACAAAAACTGCAAAACAAAAAATTTTCGTAAAGAGAAGGTTCTGTTTTCAGCTGGGTTTTGTTTCCCTTACTTGTAAAGCAGAAAGAAAAAATAAACTACTTTACCTCCTCTTTTTCCGGAACAACGTCACCAAATCCGATAGTCAAAAACGAAACGTATTGAAAATACAGCGAGGTGCCAAAGTCCCATCCCTCTATCCAACAGAAACAGTCCCGCCATGATAGTGGTGAATAACACGAGTATTAACAAACCCATCCATAAAGGTGCGTCCACTTGACCATCATCTCCGTCTTGGACTCTGAAAACAATACGAAAATAGTTTTGCATTACTACGCTTCGTGATTGGTTTAAAAATCTCGCGCCAGTCTCAACAATCAATAGTAAAACCAAAACCAATCGCATGTTCACGAACGTTTTCCCCCGGCTGCGACATGTACTTTGCTTCGATTTTTGATTGGTTCACTAAATTATCTGTGCTTTTGTGATTGGCCAAAGTATTACTTTGGATTGATTTTACGACACTTAATTGAAAACTCTCTTAAGATTGCCAAGTAATGACACATGATTTTTGGACAACAAAGTTAAGAAAGTATTGTAAAATGGGGATAAAAGAAATGATAAAACGAAAACTCATAAGTAAACATATAACAAGGTTTGAAAAGTTGGTGTAAACCGTGTCGATTCCGACCGTCTGGTTTGTTCCAGATGGTTCCTGTTCCCTGCCCTGGCGCGGCCGGGCTCATTCTGTTGAGTTCCTGGACAAGGCACTTTACTCTTATAGTGCCTCTCTCCCTCGCAGGTGTATAAATGTGCCACCCAGCAAATTGTAAGGGTGTTAGCTGACAAAATGATTTGGAGTACTCCTGTGATGGACTTGCATCCCATCAAAGGGTAGCGCAAAACTCCTAGTCCCTTTATGTTTTCAGCTCACTATTATAAGTGAAAACTGGAGCATCGGTATATGCGTAACCTCTTCGCTAGTTTTCCTTTTAGCGAAAACTGTTGGAAAGAATTAATCTCACAAATCGGCCATTTTAAAATACATCACCTTTGGACAATGACAAATGATTTTTAACTTAGATTATAAAAAATAAATGTTAGACAGAAATAAAGTTAAAATACATACAGTTGTTGGTCATCCAAAATAATAAAAAGTAAACTAGTTGGGTGACACCATTTATTAATTTAAAATAAATATATCGTAGAAAAGAGGCGTTTTGGTTTTAAATTTACAATTAATTAAGGTGGTAGATTACAGAACAAATAACGCTTAAACACTATGTACAAAATATCACAAAAAATAATAGTAAAAAGAAAAAGGAAAGAAAAAAAAAAAAAAATATAGAAATAAAAATTAAACTATAGAGAAAAATTAATAGAAGTAAACCATCTACTGAATATAATTATAGTGAGCCTCCTATACATCCAGTAATCGCTCTTATTCGAACATGACTACAATATACTTACGTTCGTTCGTATTCATACGATTTGTGTACTTTCCTGTACCACTTAAGCAGCCATGCGCATGCGTCATTGATGTAGTCACCCAAGATTTTACCGACAATAGCAAGCAGCGCCAGTGTCAGCGGTATTCCTAATAAAGCGTAGATGACGCAAATGACGCGGCCACCAGTTGTTACTGGGGACAAGTTTCCATAACCTAGAAAAAAAAAGATGAACGACATCGGGCTTAACAGTACCAGCATGAAAACACTGTCAAATTTGAAATGGTACCACGTGAACTAAGGGGTTAATGCAGACTTGAAAGTTAGAACCACCTTGTACAAAATGTCATGACCTCCTTACAGCATAATAAACAGTGCCAGTACGAAAATACTACTCAATAGCGTTTCATTTAAATGGTTATACACTAGGGTTTGGTCCACTAGACTTCACAAGTTAGATACTCCTTATGCAGCATAATAAACAGTACCACATGAAAGTACTGCTCAATAGCTTTCATTTGAATTGTCACACACGAGGGCTCTCATCCACAGACTTACAAGTAAGAACCACCTTGTTCAGCATGATAAATAGTACTCAGTGGAAAATACTTCTCAAACTGGTCACACAATAGGGTTTTGTCTTAAGACTAACAAGTTAGAACCACCTTGCAATTGTACAGCAAAATAAAAAGTAACACTAATTTTTGACTTGGCAGCTACTATTTATGTGGTCACACAACTAGGGTTCATCAGCTGAAGACTTGAAGTAAGAACCACTATGTACAGCTAAGAGAGTAATACAGCATAATAAAAGTACTACAAGTAGCAAAGCTAGCTGCGTCAATTAGTTAATTAAGTTGATGGCCACACGCTAGAGCTCTCATCCAAAGATGTAAAGGTTAAGTTAATATTAAGTTAGGTTACTTACCGATTGTCGTTGTGACTGTCATACAGAAGAATATTGAATTATAAATGTTCCATTCCGCTTTAGAAGCTGCTGTACGCTGATTGCTTATTCCAGCAAGAACTTCTTCAAACTTTTCTAGATCTTTTGATGTGAGATTCTTCACTAAATTAGGGACACTCAATCCACTGGATAGCGACACGTTCTGACTAATATCAGAATTCTGACGAGAGAAAACAGCATATAGGAAATATTTTTGGCTGAAAGCGTAGACAGACAAGTTAATAGACAATGTTTAAAAACAGAAATAGGAGAGAACGCAGCACTCTGAACAATGTTTAATAGGTGCGCATCTGTTTTGCCAGTGAGTTGCTAGATTTTTGATTGGTTCAAAGAACACCTCTTGTAATATGCACCAATAACCAATCACAGCTAAAATTTGTCTTACGTAACCAATCAGATGCGAAACCAAATATAGTGGTAATTTAGCGTGCGCGATTTTCCCGCGCTTGCATCGGGTCACGTGCTTCTTATTTGAGTTCTGATTGGCTTATTGGGCAATTTGCCTCTGCAGCGCACGGCAATGTATCGATAATATAAGAAGGCAAATCATCTAAGCATGACGGTTAGGTCATCAAAATGGGCGTAAACGACGGAATGATTGGAATAAATTGTCCGAAAAGGGCGTATCGAAAAAAATAAAAGCCTTCTTAGTTATTACCCCTTTGTTGTTGTAAAAGTATTCAAAGAATTTTAATCCCAAATATTTCTTTGTTTAAAAAGCTATTAAAAGACCGGCAGGATTTTCGCCATAGAAAGTTTAAACAAAAGACCAAAGACCGTGCCTTTGTAATAAGCAAAACAAGTTAAATGAATTCCCAATTCGAAATATTCTCACTTTTAACCATCGAGAAGCTGGGCAAGATGAAAAGTACTGAAATTGGCGATTTAGCGAAGGGCCAAATGTTTTCTGGGTAGAACGAACTCTTTTTTGTGGGGAACATCTTTGTTGAAATATTGGTTTCGTTCAATGAGTTCTAATTGAATCTGTTAAATATTGATGAATCTCTTCCTTCACAAAACATAATCAGAGGTAGTGAATTAGAGAGATAGTTTAGTCTTCTCAATAGATGATTCACATTACTAAAGGAAGAATTACTACATGTAGTTCAACGCTTGTTTGAAAACTATCGCGGTCACATCGCGAAACTTAAGTACGTCAAATCGTGATCCATCTCTTTTGCCGCCCGATTTTGTTTTAAATTCCGCAAATTTACATAAGGAGGAGGAAAGAGAAGAGATTTCCTTAGATTTTCATCAAGATAAAAAGTTGCGAGGGAACGAAATAACATAGATTTATCTGTTTTTAATGAATGTTTTCCAATGATAGAAGCTTGTTAACTGATTTAACGACTGAAAAGACAAAATTAAAAGAAAATTTTCAACCTCATGGGGGATTGATCAACAAAGAGTTGATAACCAAAATTTGCATACTTTGAAGTATCCTGCAAGCTTTTTATCAATAAGTTTATGAAGCGTTAAATTTTAGAACTGCACGCTCTCTCAAACTTGCTAACAAGTTTCCTTAAACTACCTTCATATCGTTTATTAATAACTTCTTATGAAGTACTTTAAGAGAGGTTATTTTGCAAGATGATTGCAAGATAAAAAGCGTATCTACCGGGTCACAACCGTAACGGAAGGTTTGCTTGATTAATAATAGATGGCCTAGGACTTTCACTAATGGAATTTCTCTTCAGAAAAATATAAATCTGTTTGGCGTACTCCAAGTTATAAAACTTAAAAGTGTAGTAAATGACCTCTTTCGCAAAGTTTTGTAAGCTACTTGGAAATACAAACTTTGCAAAGGTATTCCTTAAATATGTTATTTTGCGCTGCCAAAGCGTCCCTCATTTGTTGTGTTTTCTTTCTGAATTAAAACACATATAAGTATTAAATTATACATGACTCAGAAATCAGTTCGTAGGTTTTGAATTATGTCTAGCAAGTAATACAATGTTTTTATCCGTTTTGTTCACTGCTACACGGCTCTGGATGAATAAAATCGTTGCAAGTTGCCCGCGCGCGCCAAGCTCTAAGATTTAAAGCTTACCTTCAAAACATCGAAAATTTCCACCAATTCTTGCGAAGTATTTACGACCACTTTAGGTTGTCTCTCAACAGCCATAAAGATGAGGCCTCCAAGGGTCAAATAAACTGTGTTGAGAAGAATCATGAATAGTGGAAAGGCGGCACCTTTCTTCTGAATTTTCTTTTGAATCCATTTCAAACACTTCAAGGATCCTTTAAGTTTTGTTCTGTCAATAATCGGAAGATTCATATTTGGAAGAATTTTCTTCCGGTCTCCCTCAGCCTCTTCTTCATTGTCTTTTCCTTTGAAAAACTTCGGCATCTTCAATCTTTGTTTATCGTATATACGTTAGTACACCAACGAAGACCTAGACACTTGAACGAAGAACTGTCTCGCGTACCGACGCTAAAATTATGTTAAGTATCACAACTCGACGAATTTGGCGAGTATTAAGCGCACAGTATTATTAAAACGCGAATACTGTTGAATTTCTGTTAACAAGAAGTTCTGCCCCTTTCGTGTGATAATTGTACGTTGTTTCAGGACGTTACCTCCAAGCAAACTTGTATCACATGATTGAAAATACAGCAGTGAATACAGATACTCCTTCGAGATTTAAAACCATTGGAGCGAGCCTAAAAACCACAGCCCACGATGTTGTCACAAACGCATTGGAGCAGATAAAGTATTCACAAATCTGCGCTCCTTAATCATTTCTGGGACAATTGCTTGGCGCCTCGCTCCTTCACATCAAGAATGTATCCATGAAACGAAATCCAGTCGACGAAATTCGTTTCACACTTGAAGACTTTCCTCCTTAGCATTCTAGCTCCGGCGAGTTTTTTTCGAACGTTATGTTCATTCTCTAGCTTTCTGTCTCACCAACCTCCGCATGGAATCCTGCGAGGAAGAGATAATTACGAATTCAAATTTATTATCAAATGCAAACACAAGCAAAGCAATAACATATGCCAATTTATAGCAATAAAGTGTTTTGTGTATCAAGTATAAATTTCGCCCGCGCGCGTAGTTCACCTAGAGCTTGACGCACAATTTTATCACGAACAGCAAATTATGAATTTGGGGTCCAAAAAAATTGTACTCTGGATAAACTTCTTGTTTGCCACCGTCACGGCAATTTATGATAATAATGTTTGGTTGTAAACACAATGGGAAGTGATTTGCAATTAATTAACAGCTCGTAACGTTTATTCACACAAATATAGTCACAATTCCATATTCTCCGAAAGGTGACTAATGTGAGTTTTTCAATTTGTGTTCTGTACTTTAATTAAAATCATCAACATTATAATCAAAGCGCCAATTTATTGCAATGTCATTTTACCTTTCAATAAGCTCTCAAGCATCAACAGAAAATAAAAATTAACGATCGTTGCTTATTTTAAAATATTAAAATATGTTTTCTTTCAGACTTTCTATGATTTAACGTTGTCCAATTCTGGGACAGGTGCAAAAAAAGTGGGGATGGGTGGGTAGAGGGCAGGAGGATTTTAAAATTATTTGTCAGTGAATAAGATATATTTAATGCTTCAAATGTCGATGATCAAGAGAACTCTCAGACAAAATCTCCGATCGCTGGGTGTCCAGTATTTATATTAGAGATACATTTCTTTCCAGTTCAAAAACCATTCGCAAAAACTTATTTATAGGGACTGATTAGACTCAAACGGCCGTCGAGGTTTCTCTCGCGATCGGCTCCGAGGTTTCTCTCGGCTCATAGTTGACAGAGAACCAACTATCAACTGAGAACGAGCAGTCTGATTATTTTAGCAAACCCACTTGTTTGTTTTTAAACATAGAATATTGATAAGGTTGATTTATTTAACATATTTGTTGAATACTTTCGGTAAGAAAAAAAGCGCGAAAATGCTGATATTTTTCGCGCCAAACAGGTGGCTAAAAATAGACAAGCTTGAATTTTGCTCCTTTAAATGCTAAGTTTATTAACAGTCTGCGTAGCAATGCCGTGACTATTGTTGCAAACTCAAGTTGATGGGATAAAATCAGAATATAACTTCATTCCCTGTCATAAACTTTAAACAATCACGAACTTTGAATTTTTAAAATTTAACCTTATTTCACTGCGATAATTTAAATATCGTTGCGTTCTCTTAAATAAAAAAGTGGAAGATAGCAATGACAAAGCGTCAGTCAGGGTTAGATTCTTTTCAGTAAAAATCTGGGGGGAAAGATTGAAAATCGAAACAGTTAGTTAAAGAATTAGTATAAAGTGTAAAGTTTTACTCACAATTTCCGACGATGTTTCCGACGATGCTTTTTTCTTCAGGATAATTCAATGTTTGCAGAAACATTTTGAACAATCTAAATATTAGCTAATGTTGTTTTAAAACAAACAACTCGGCGAACCGTCACTTAACCGTTAATTATTTCGACATCTATGTGTTGGTTTTAACATCATTTTAACCAATCAAAATAGTAAAACCTGAATGGTGGTCACGCAAGAGAAGTCAAAATTGCCACATGCCACTGAATTGGACGTGCGTTTGTTTTGTCTTTAGCTTTCAAGGTGCTAGCACGCGAATGGGACATTTGCAAGGACATTTCACAGGGACATGTAGCAGAAATCCACAACAGTATGTACACACACAGAAAATGTAGCGGAGACTAGTATAACAGCGAGACGTTCCCAGGCGTGCGCTGATTTCAGGGTACTTGTCGCTACAACAAAGTCCCCGCTTCATTTTTTTGATTTGTCCCTTCTGCATGACACTGCGAGATGTCCCTTGGTGTGTTAGACCTTAAATTGCTTGTGATGCTGGAAAACCAATCGGAGCGAGAAATGTCAACAACTTGTGAGACAACAACATCCTCTTTATTTCCTTATCATTAAATTACAGAATTATTATATAAAAAATATATTGCTAGAGATAAGGGGTTCTGGCAACCCGAAATAACCACTAGGTTAAAAATGCCGGGTTGAGTAACTGACTAAGCATCCCACGTGGTACGTTTCCACCAATCACGGACGTGTGAGACAAAAATCCACCCAAAGTTAATGGCCTTCTTCCATTAATAACTTTCGCTTCGTGTCTTAAATTTTTACAGCATTTAATCCATATAATTATTTCATTCTAGACCGAAAAAGTATCAAAACTTTTTGCCAATGGAGGTCCAAAATAGTGTTTTAACTTCTGCAGAGTAATATAAAAAGAAAAAACAGGCCTAGAACCAGAACAGCCGCTTGAAAAAGCAGTGAGATGTAATACTAACAAGAGGCTTTTTCCCCGCTAACAAATGATATTTTACTAGGATTATCCAGTTCCCGTCAAACGACAAAGGTTATATACCAAACATGTACGAAATTTTCTGTTTTGCTGCAAAATTGCACTATTAATCTCGCATTATACATTAATCTCTTGCGTTATAAATAACACTGTTATGCCGCTAAATAACACTGTTTTGCGGCATAATGCCTTGTGCTTGTGCTTATGTATATGCCCCACATTATGCCGGCACAATACGTGTCAACTAAACTCATTCTGTACGGAAGATTTTTTACTTTGCGTGCGCACTTTCTAAGCAAATTAACGCGTGGACTGTTTCCATGGCAAGAAAATGTTGCTCCAGAGCTATTTATTATCTCATACGACAAAATAAAATGCCTGCATGAATTTTGATAATGATATTTGTTCAGGAAGCATAATAACTTTTAACTGAAATATTGTACTGAGTTGAAGCAACGTTTCACTGGAGACAAATAAATAAGATGATTTCTTTTACTAGAAAATAAAATCGGCCCAAAAAAGCTTTGAATAAATAGAAAAATATAATGGGTGCCAATTTTGTTAGTTCAGCTGAGAAAGAAAAAAGCAATTTCATAGTGCACGAAAAACATATCTTGCAAAATAAACCTACATAATAAGATCATTCTTTTCTAAATGTCCACTCTTTTCGCTGCGCTAAATAAAACTAAAATAAACGGTAATTTTCATCGATATTCTGTATGAAGAGTGATACATGCATGCAAACTAAAACGTGGCATAAAATGCCATCTATGTAAAATTAAAATTGGTTTTTCACTAAAGTCACAAAAATCTATTGACTCACCCAGAATATTCTGTGTTTGATTTATCTGCAAAGATGTCACTGTATCATTTATCTGGAATCGAAAATGGGCACATGTAATGCATTTCAGTACGTTATAATCTTATTTTCCAAGCTAATCAGACCAATATTTTGCACTATCCTAACCCAAAGGCGATACATATTTACATCGCTGTTAAATAATAAGTAGCAGAGGGACCAACTGCGAGTTTTTTTCCAAACAGACATTCTAGTTAAGTTGTATGCTTCTTCAGTGTTATGTTGCCCTCATTTTCGGGTATACATGTAATTCCGGCCCCAGAAATTAAAAGGCAAAATCATAGAATTATTTAAATGATCACACGTTACCTGAGAAAGTCAGTCAAGTTAGCGCTGAAGTAAATTAAACAACAGACTGATTTCTCTTTCACTTCACATGTCGGCCATCCTTTTGTATACAACATTTGGGAAGTATATTCAGCTGAAGAGACATTGTTTTCGGTGTGTTTGCTGCCGAGCAAACGAATGACTCCGAAGACGTCACGAAGATAGTCTCGACAACAGTCCGACGATAACTTATCGCGGCCGGTTGCTTTGGCATGAACAGGCTCAGGTGTTATTAGGTGAGAAATTAAAGAATCAAATGCCTTAGATGATGTCAAATCAAGAACGACCATTAGACAGTATTGTTTACACGCCAGCCTTGCTAGTTCCCAGGCGTTATGATCGCCCTCCGCTCACTTGGTTTGGCGCAAAATTTGGGATCCAGAAATAAGATTGAAACACCCCTTCTGCCCGGTCCTTCTGTGGTGTTTTCTAATTTAAGCCCAAAAACTCTTGATACACAAAACTCTTTACAGATAAGCCCCTTGAAATTTACAGAAGGTTATTTTGGGGAAAAAGTATAATATTACAGTTTCACCTGTGAAGTGAGACAGGATATCATGATGATATTAGGGCTCTTTATTACAGGAAGCAGGCAGATATATCATGTGATTATGATGACAATTATCACTTTAGATATTGTAGTACTTTTCAAAACGAAAATGTTTACCTCATTCGCCACTTCCATTAAAATGCGCTTGTGGCCAGCATTAAAAACACGCCCTCAGGGAGCCCGAGACGGGAGGCTGAAGGGTCCATATGCACTCAAGATTCTCTGTATTACTACAGAGCTAAAACGGGGAGTGAGGTGGAGAATTTGGGAATTCCCCTTCCTACTGCATGATTCCTAAATTAACCAGTCTGCGAAAATGTTGCATCACTGCTTTAATAACAATCTGTGTAAAATTCCTGAAAACTTGTTCATGTTTTATATACACTATGATGCGGAATAAACCAAGTGCATTTGTCGCCGGTTATTTGCTTTTCTACGAGTTGTGGTTGTTTTATTGCGTCCAGTTTGTGGTAGGAAAAAAGTAATAATATACGTCACGTGTTCCCTCCCTTCCGGCCCTGCCTTGGCTCTTGTATTTATACTTCCGGCCGGGCACTTGACCTTTAAGCAAAGGAGACTGGGTATAAATTAGTGCGCAGGCTCTATTTCCGCCGACATTTCCGCCAAACACTGCACAACTCGAGAAGTAAGTGAACAGTAAGCAAGAAAATATTGTTAAATATTTGCCCCATTTTCTCTGCAAATCCAAGACGCATCAATGGCGAGAATATTCCGTCGAGCTGCTCACAAGGTTAAAAATTCCAGAGATGGGCACGGATCGCTTGGATTGCTCATCTTTGACGAGAAGGTTGTCTACGAGAATTTTCAAAAAGTGGTCCTTGCGAAAGCGGACGGTGGGTAAAATTTTATATTGATACATGTAGCTACAGTCTTTACGTTCAATAACTGACTGTATGAAATCCGAGAGAAAAAGGCTTTTTCTTTTAAAGGATCTTTCTTTTGTTTCGAAAAATACCGCAACCGAAACTCTAGCAATGCTTTGAACTGAAAACAAGAAACTGTCCCAGTAGGGAACTAACTTGGGTACAAAAAAGTTATGAATTTAAACTTATATTGCTGCCGTTGTATTGTTGTATTATTGTATTGTTGTGAACTCATTGCCATCTCTGTTCGAATTCATGATCAGTTGGAAGTAACATAGCCGATTTTTCTTGCGAAACCCTTCCGTCCGAACACATTCGACTACGATTTTTTTGGCCGGTTGCTTCAAATGTAGGTTTCTTAGGGGGAGGGGAGGGGGTGGTGGTGGTGTTACAATACAGAATTTCTCTTTATATAGCTGTTACATAAAATACACTTGAGTGCATCTCCTGATATTGTCATCTTAAAGAGTATTCTCCTTTTTTGGTTCAAATTTGATTCACTAGGAATAATGCATTATGATTAATATTTCTGGGGTCAATGAAACAGAATCTACAATTTAAATAGACCTAGACCTCACAGATATTTAGGGTGCATTTGTTTGGGAAAATCTAAAATTAGATCATTATTCTCTGATCACACGGACACTTTGCTCCCAAAGAAACAAAGAAATAAAAAACGACAACCCCGAAAACACATTTTGCACAGAACATAAAATATCAGTACAAATTTATTTTCCGTCGAATGTATCATAGCCAAAATCATTTCAGCATACATGTCAAAGTAGTTCTTCTTTAGCCTGAAGGACAATGTGGCGAGAGAGCATCTGATCTATAGCGAAGAGTTTTTTTGCAAAACGATCAATACAAACTTTACTCGTGACAATTTCAAAAGGATACAACTTCCGTAGCTTCCGTAGCTACCTTTTTGTATTTTGATCGAAATAAGCTCTTGAAAACTTATTGTATTGACAGTGTTAATGACAAACCTGTAGTGTAAATGTGTTGATATTTTAAGGAGAATCATTTTTTTATAATTTTTTTTCAACAGCATCCATAGCAATGTTAAAATGGGCCAAGAGTGAAGAGAATCTTGCTCTGCAGGATGTGTTCAGCAAGGTGTTTGAAGTGTCCAGTATGTGGACACATCTGATGAAAGATTTCACTGAAGAGGTATTAACATGAAATGTCCATATCCTGAGCTCAAAGAATGTCACCAAAATGATACCCTTTGACACCCGCTTTCAGTGTTACGTGCATAGCTATCTTTCTACATCCATCTATCGACATCGTCTTTCGATGTGCTCTTTGAAATGAGCCAATCAAAACGGATACATACCGGTGTTGGTTTCATGCAGATGAGCCCACAAATTCAGAAGGTCATGCTAGTGGGCTGACTGATTGGTGAATTTCGATCTATGTTGTTTGTTTAACACGTCAAAGGATGGACGTCGATAGAAAGTTGCTATGCACGCAACACTAAAAGCGGATGTAAGGACTGAGAACCTCAAAAACCATACCCTATCGGGGCTCGACAAAAACTTGAATTCCAGCTTGCCCATGGGGCAAGTAACTCTCAAATTTGAATTTGTCGTTATTAAATTTTTGTAGTTAGTTAGATAGGTAGATAGTCAAGTAACTTAAATAGACTGATGGAAAAACCGTGTATAAATAAAGTTCTCTTATCTTATCTTATCTTTTCTCCTTTTTAAGCTTATTAATAATTCATGACCCCCCCCCCCCCCCCCCCCCCCAAAAAAAAAAAAAACAAAAAAACAAAAAAAACAAAAACAAAGAAAATCAGAAACTGGGTTGGGCCTTCAGTTTGGCATTTTTGGCTTCAAAGTTACGAACTTGTTGGAGAATCTTACTAGAGACACAATCCATGATGGATAAATGACGTACAGTTCAACAGTTTTTGGGGTTTGCAATACATTATAGGGTGATTTTTAAACATCTGCAAAACATGGAAGTTTGAAGCCCATATTTCTTGGAATGATAGCAAGAACAACCAGGGAAATTGTGACCCTATTTGTTTTGGGTGGCTGATATTATTGAAAATAAGACCCAAAAGTGAAGGTCTTATTAAAGGCTTGCAAACGGTGAATTTATCACTGTCCTGAAGCCTTGTTCAAAGTAGCCTGCGTGTTTTTTTTTATGATAAGCATCCTTTAGTTTTTGTAAAGTTCATTTATAACCTTTGATAACCCTTGACAAGTAGGCCAAAAAATGTACTGCTTTGTTTCAAAATCGTTGATTTAGAAATAATTAAGCGAGTTAATTGATGGTTTGCCTGGGCCCTTGCCCATCTGGCAAGTGAGCATGAAAAGTCACTTGCCCGACAGGAAAATCTACTTGTCCCTGGACGACCGGATGGGGGTTTTGGTGAGCCCTGCCTATCCTGCGGAACATACATAGCATATAGCCCATATAAAGGGAATACCCCCCTCACCAGGCTATTGTGTGAAAAATAACTCTTGATCGGAGACACAACATGATTATCATCTGTATTGCGTATCAACATAAACAAAAAAAAATATTTTTTTTTTATAACCCCAACCCGGAAAAAAAAAAAAAAAAGAGAATCATAAAAAACTCAAAAGCGTTGCATAACTAGTATAAATTATACAGTATATATATTAAACAGTCATTGATACAGGATGCCTGAGGTTTTGTCAGCTTTTTCCCAGTGGATGAATTGACTATGTGATAAGGGATAATCATTATTTCCGTGTAACTTAAATGTTTTTCTTAAATATAACTTTTGTTTCTTTTTGAGGTAACATGCATTTTAATTTTAATTCGTGGCTTGTCAGGTTCGTTATGCCATTTAGTCATTGGTATAATGCTAATATGGTCACGTATAACAATGAAGAAGGTTTGCCGTTGCCTTCGCTACAAAGATTTGTAGCGAATGAGTGATAACCTCTTACATATAGTTTATATTTTAGCATTTTCCTTAGTCGGGGGCACAGTGGCCTTATGGGTAGGGTGCTGGATCAAGCGGTCCAGGTTTGAGCCTTAGCCAGGGTTGTTGCACATGTTGTGTTCTTGGGCAAGACACTTTACTCTCATAGTGCCTCTCTTCACCCAGGTGTATAAATCTGTATTGGCGAAATTATGCTGCCAGGCGGTAATCCTTCATTGATTCATTTCTACTCCCATCCAGGGGTAGTAGAAATATTCCTAATCCATTAATGCTACAGAAACCAGGATAAGCTTCCATAGCATTACTTAGGATTACATTGGTCACACGATTCATACTTTTCCACAAAATAGACTTGTATAATGATCCAAAAAATCAGGCTGGTACTTGCTGCTTGGCTGGGAAGTACCAAATGTTAATAGCCCAGTAATGAAAGGTGGTTGGTATCCATTTTATTTCCCCCCTCTATAATGGCTGCAGTCACATCTATGACGTAACTAAAGTTTAACTATAGTTAGTCTCAAGTTATGTGACATCATACCTAACTATAGTTAGTGCTTTTGGTCGTCTTTGCGGTCACACCAATGCAGTTAACTATAGTTAGTTCTGATTAGCTTTTGAATGATTTCGAATTTAAACTAGTTCATGACAGCCCTTGTTGTTGATATGTGTCTAGTTGATGTTCCTCTATTTATTCTATTTTTGCACGGCATCTTGGCATTGAAGAAAATAAAATTAAGTAAGGATGCTAGAAGCCGAGGAATTCAAGCTTTATTTTTGCTAACATTGGTGATATGTAATTTCTTGGCATGTTGTTTTTCTTTTTTCTTTCCCTTCACGCTTTGTTTTGCATATGAATGTTCATTTTGCACGTGCGGAAAGAACTAGCTGTCACATTCTGATTGGTTTTTCGTTTGCAAACTTAAGACTTACCCATAAACCTTGCTTGGGTATAACTATATTTAGTCTGTATTGTTTTGGATCAGCGAGGCGTAAATTTTCTAACTATAGTTTGGGTGAACAGAGAAGCGGTCACATTACCGAAATAGCTAACTATAGTTAACGCCGCCTTAACTATAGTTAGTAGTCTAGATGTGACTGCAGCCAATATGTATCATGTAGTTTATATATTTAAGAAAAGTTATTTGGAATTATGGAATAATCATGATTTATTATTGTTTTCTTGTCATTTGCATTGCAGTATCATAAATACCGGAAAAGTTTTAAAGAGGTACTTCAACAAGAGCGTGTCTTGGATGACGCACGAAAGAGGGAAGCCATGCATGCAGCAAAAATGAACAGACTTCAGAAGCAGGTACCTGCAGTTAATAATTATATTAATAATTTTTGTGTTTTCAGTTTCTCATTGCTGCCAATTATACTGTTTCATCTTTAGTTAGATCAGAACAAGAGAAAAAGTCACTGTGATGGAGGAAGACCTAGGACAATGTCAAATGAAATGGTTGAGGTAATGTATTAATTACAGTACTGGTTAATAAATCTTATTATTAATAGCCAGCAAAACTGTTCAACATCCCTTGAATCATCCACCAGCTTTCCAGGGGGGGGGGGGTCCCACATGAAAGGGACAGGATTGCTCCTCTTGTCCTCTTGTGTTTAGGACAGACTGCTTAGAGTGGTACATAAAGAAATAAAATGCCGCCGCCATACTGTGTCAACTAGCAGTCTATATTGATACAGTCAGCAAAAAGTCACTATAGTATCTTTTAGGGATCTATTAAGCTTGGGCCGCCATGCCCACAATTAACCTAATTTGTGTTTTGCCTTTTTCTAATACTATACTACAGGTTATTTCCCAGGCTGAACAGGAGCAGGCTGAGCTAGAGGTGAAAACAACCAAGCATGAGATTTTTAAGGTAATGATATTCTTGCTCCCTAGTTGAAACTACAGTCAGGTACACCTTTTAAAATGCAGCCTTCCCTATAGCTAGCTTAAGGGAAATATTTATCATCATCATCACCATCATACATTTGACATTAAGTAAGGCATAAGTACATGTACGTGGCTATATGCTCGTTGAATTACAAAGCATTTTTTTACAGGCACGTAAACTGAGGGATTCCTTAGGCAGAATTTCTGACGGTCTTCAGCAGTGGGCTTCCAAAACTTTACTGGTTGCTGGAGCATACAAAAAACTGGCCGATCTTGTTACAGACACACCAACTCAACTCACAGAAAGCAAGGTTTTTCATGGTATGTTCTGGACAAGTGAAATTAACCTGGCTAAAAAGTTGTCTCATTTAATAAAAAATGGCATAAGTTATATTAATAGTGGTCTTGTGCCCCTCACAGTGAAGAGAGGCTCTGTGAAGCAGAGTTAAGTGTCTTGCCGAACAACACATGGGTTGACGGGTCGTCATTGTGTTGTGTTCTTGGGCAAGACACTTTACTCTCACAGTGCCTCTCTCCACCCAGGGGTTTAAATGGGTACTGGTAAATTTAATGCTGTGGGAGTGGGGATGAGAACCCACTGGGCTAACATCCCATGGCCAATGGGCTAACATCCCATCCAGGGGGGAGTTAAAATTCTTATAGTCACTTTGTGCTACTGAAACAAGGATAAGCTCCAGCCTGATAGACCACTAGGCTTGAATGCAGACTCTACTTTTGTTTACCTAAGTTTGATAAGTTCCATATAATTTACTTAATATTTTATACTTTCAGGTGCTGGTCAAACAAGAAGCATTGTAAATGATCTTGCAAGAGATATTCACATTGATCCTGAGATATCTGCCCAGTTAGCGGCACTGGCACAGTCCCCCCAACCTTACTTGTACGCAGTATCTGCACCAGTCAAGCAAGACAGTGCTAAATACCATTACGCTGATCTAACGCCTTCACCAGAACACAAGTCATCCAAAGGAAATGCAAGAAATCCCAAAGCTATGCGAGCTCCTCAGCCCTTGCCACATCAACATCTGAAAGCTAACGGGAATGTACTTGTGGACCCAAATCTTAGGAGGCCATTGTCGTTGAATGATCTGAGGCCGCCTCCCACTTCACCGCCACCACCTCTACCAAAACATGGTAAGCTGTGTACATTTGTAGGGTTGGTTAGCCTGTGTACAGGAGCTGGACACCCCTAGAATGATCAGAATAAAATTTCTCAATACAGTATTGTGTCATTGCTCAGACCAGTCACAAGAATTTTGAAAATGATAATTGTAAATGGCTTTGCTAGCTGAACAAATTCTCCCTCATAGTACTACAACTTAGAAGGAACAAAAATAATTCTACAGTACCTTAGTGTCACATTTAAGCCTATAGACAACTACCAGGATCCCATTTGCAACCACAGTGACTGTAGATGATAATAAGACTGAAAAATAGTGGTACATTAGCTGACTATTGAATATTTTTTAAATTGATTTGCAGCAAAACAGGTTGTTTTCCGAACAAATTCAGCAAAGGAGAATGCAGGGAGGAAAAGTAAGTCAACAGTCAGTAGAAAATTGTCAGACCAAAAATTTATTGGGATGATAGACAGTATTTCCTGAAGGTCATTAAAACATTTCTTAATTTTTCTCGTACATATTTTGTGAGCCATGGTGGCTGAATGGTTAGTGTTCTGGTTCAACAGGTTTCAATCCAGTCTGCAAGCTAGGGTCATTGTAACTTGGGAAAGACACTTGATTTGATAGTGCTTCTTTCCACCCATAAAAAAAATATGGAAAGCTAAATTGCACTTCACAGATTGTTTGACAAATTAGTTGCCAGTTTTTGCATGTTAACTAGGACAAGGTGACACAAGGAAGGTTCTAGAATACCAGACTTAGGTACACACACTGAGACTGCTCTTAATAAGCACCCAGATTGGTCTGCCTTCAGGGGTTTAATTCAAATTTCCCAACTTTCAAAAAGACCCCCCTTCCCCTATAAGGTCTGAAAATGAATACCCCCAGGAAGAGGAGACTTAGTAGAGTGTTTATGGACTTTATGGTAATAGATCTACAAATTACTTATCGAGTTCTTTTGATCTAACTTGTGTTAGTTTCAGCTCCATCAAACATGAATTCACAGCAGTCGTCTGGAAAGATCTGGTATGCAAGGACAAACATATCAAGTGATTCCTCAGATTCTGACAGCGAGGGATATACAGAGCCTATCACTGATGGCTCATTCTTTGAAAGAAGGAACAAGATGCTTTGTAAAGTTTTGAGTGATGGAGCAATTAATGAGGTCGGAAGACGGGACAACAGTGTGACTCGGTCATCAAGCAAGAACTACTATCACCAACTAGAGAGAGGGCCCTCGGCAGAGGATGTCTTTACAGAAGAGAATGAGCCTGCAAGTTATGTTGATCTCATTAATTGAATGTATTAAAATAAAGGTTAATATATACCGGTAAATAGAGAAGTTTTTACTGTAGTAAGGAAGTTGAAAATATTTTTCTATTAATTGTGAGATTGTATTTTTCTACATAGAGATTAGGCTATACTGTAGCTGCTGTATATTATGTACTAAAGAAGAAATCTATTTCCTTAAGAAAGGTTGCCAGTGGCGAATACCAAAAAAATAAATGAAAGGGAAATTCAAATTCATTTTGTAATGGAAATATATGAATGTAGAATTAGGAGTATCTAAATTTCAAACTATACTTTATAATATTGTTGTTTAGTCTTCGTAATTTTTTGCCTCTTACAGTTCTTTAACACACAATACATTACGACTCAAATATTCGCTGTTAAGGGGACTGCCCATGGCATGTGTGAGAATGGGTTCTTGTATGCTGGGTAGCTTGTACATAATATTTTTATCAAATTTGAAATTAATGTTGCACAAAATGTTTCTAAAATGATGTGGCTAGATTTTTTATATTAAGTGACTTGCAAATTATAATATTTTGAATTATGAACAGATCCATGTATAAATGATATTTTAATAAGATCATAAATAATAAATACCAACCCCTTATGCATGAGGTAGAATCAACTGTAAAAGAGTGGACTTGACTAAAGTCACTGCTCATAACCAGAAAATGGACGGGAAAAGACTCTAGCACCCAGGAAACAAACATGTGGGAATATGAATTAAAATTGAATTATTAAACAATTATTAATTATTACAAAATTTATAGCTGATACAAACTCTATATTGTACAGTAACTAATAAATTTTAAAACACATTTTTGTGTGGAAGCTGTCAAACTTTATTCTCTTTGTTTTAACTTTGTACAGTCGAGTTCATTTGATCAGCAATATCAAAATAAATGTAATGCAAACCTTAACAATACCCAAAACAAAACAAAATCAGGGTGGACATTGTACATTCAACTAGACTTTATACATGTATAAAAGCTGGTTTGGTGTAAAGGGCTACTCCCCAATATCTCAAATGAAAGGTCATTTCCCTTGGAATTGATTTTTTGTTTGTTTGTTTTTTTAGTCATTTACTGTAAAAATAACCCCACTATCTGATACTCACTTACCTTGAAATCCCTGTTACCTTGAACAAAAAAACTTCATTCCCCTTGGTGGTATTAATTTTTTTTGTCACCAACTGTAAAAAATAACCCTGTTATCTTAAACTCCCTGTTATCTCGAACAATTTGTGGTTCCCAGAAAGTTCAAGATAGTGCACAGGGTCGGAATATAGGTATTTAAGATCTTACTCACTCAAAGACTACAGTCATGTATTATAATGAAACACTTTGTGTTTTCAATTCAATCATTCAGTTTGTAGAATGACCCCTGAAATGAGGGAGGACATTAAGTTAAAAATAAATCATGAATCACTAGAGTCACTTGAATTACGATCATCTATTTCATCTTCCTCTACTTGCGGCATTCTTTTACTCAATGCTGCTGGTGTAATTTTATTGTAGCGCTGCCAGGTGCTTTTTTGAAATGCCATGATACAGTGCAGATTTCCACCAGTCTTTTTAACATTTTTCTGCTGAATTCCCATGTGAAGTTGACGAATGTTTAGGTACAAAGGGGCCTCGTTGTTTAAATCTGTTTCAATGTCTGTCCATCTGAAAGAAAATAGATTGATGGTAATGTTTGATTGCAGTAAACCTAGAAGGTGGGGAGGACTGGTGCAAATAGGGGAGCCCAGCGAGAGTCAATGATTTTATGCAGGGAAAAAAAAGGAGGGGGGGGGGGGTCATATGTGCATGTACATTTGGGAGGTTCAAGGGGGTGAGTGGGTAAGAGGGAGAGGGTCAGCAAAACATGTGCTGCATAAAAGGGGAGGGTCTGGTGAATTTGAACATAGCCTTCCTTGATTTGCACCAGCCCTCCCCCCTCTCTAAATAATAACCGGCTCCTTAAAACCACAAGGCCAAGTGGCCCATACCACCAACGCTAGTCCTGGTATCTGTAACATATACCCAACATTGTACCCCCCCTAAATGGGATGGTGGTCCATCGCAGGATTACCCTCCAAGCATTAGTTCGCTGGCACCCATTTATTCATTACACCTGGGTGAAGTGAGGCAGTCTGTGAGAGTCTGGAGTTAAGAGCACTAACCAGTAGGCCTCTGCGTCTCTTGATGGATGAACTAGAGGTCAAACTAACAAGGTAAGTAGAAATTGCTATAGGTTTTTACCTTTTACAGTGAATGCTTGGATGTTTACAACTTGGGTCTCCAATTAAAATCCAAGTTTCAACCTCATCTTCATATAGCTGTACCCTATCAACAAAAAGCAAACATCTGTGTGTGACATTATTCAGAACATAAAGGTAGAGTAAATGTTTGCCTGTTTGCCACAGTGTAGAGCCCCATTTTTAAGTGGTCCAGAGCCCTGAAGCCTGGTTTATTTTTGGCCTGGAGCATTTTCCTTTGGGGCCCTGATTTGTTTGAAGTCACAGGTTGTGCCAACTGTGCATGTATATTTCTCAGAACTTTAAGCCCCAAGAGTGCCAACATCAAATTTCTCCTCACAATATCAGTACATAAAAAAGAGTTCAGGTTATGAGAATTGACAGAATGATCACTAAAGGAAAAGTATTTTGATTGTTTAACAAATTCTCCAAGTAATCCTATAGAACAAATGCATGGAAATAAGCAATGAGAATTTGTGTTTTGACACAGAAGGACCAAGTGAGGCATCACTAGAAGTACTGCAGGTTCCACCCTTCTCCTCCTCCACACCCCAGTATTTTGTAATGTTGCCATGGTAGCAGTTTGCAAACAAAGATGCTATTCAGTGGAAAGTTGTTTATAAATGGGTAATCTTTGCAAGTCAGTTTTAATTTTTTTTTCAGCCTGTTTTCCAGAGTGCAAAACCAAAACCAAAGTAATTACTCTGGCCAATTACAAAGGGCACAGATAATCCAGTGAACCAATGAAAACTCAAAGCAATAGTGCATGTAGCCAGCACAAAGCACAGAAAAACGTGTGAGGGAGTCACAATTTGGTTTAAGTTAAAACATTTGATTGGTTGAGAAAGTGGCGCAAGTTTTTTAAAAAAAATCACTACATGTAGCAATGCAAAACTATTAAATGCGAATTACTTTCAACACTCCTGAAAATTGCTCTATAGAGCCAATTTGATGAGCCATCAGCCTTAAATTTGTGACAGACTTAAAACCTTTAACATATAATAAACTAGGTTAAACAATTAGTCAGAACAATTATTGTCTACCTGTATGCATCAACAGCCTTAACAGGTGAGTCGTCGTAACCAATAGGACAAAAGTAGTGATTGTAGCAGTGGTAGATGAAAGCCATCTGAGGATTATGCAGACCCTTCTTCAACTGACGTAAAGCTTCCTCCCCACTCAGGCCAATGGTACGACTCTTTCCTTTGGGTTTATACAAAAAGTATGCCTCGCCATGAACTCCAAAATACTCACAGAGCTGCCTGAACCATCTAAAATAGAATCTTAATGTTGATTACTGGAAAAATTGTTTACCAACCCTCCAAGTTTACTTTTTCCTTAGTGGCCATTTGGCCACCGACTGCTAAGTTTGGTCGCCAGTGAAAAATTTTAGTCGCCAAGTTAAGCTCACACTTTCAATCCTTCTTCTCAATTTTAGTCGCTAGGCTGGCGACTTCCGAGCAAATTTAGTCACCAGCTCCAAAATTTTTACTTACACAACAGATAGTTTTTCTGACCTTTTTCTTTTTCTGACCTTTTTCTTTTCTGCAGTTCATATATGAATCATTTCATATACATTACATCATTTCACTCCTCTCATGGGAGAATATGAACTCACAATTGACCTCGCTCCCAATGTGTGGCTTCAATAGCTCAGTTGGTAGAGCATCGCACCGGTATCGCAGAGGTCACCGGTTCGAATCCCGTTGAAGCGCTGAATTTTTTTTCAGGCTTCTTTATTTCCAATTGCTTAAATTGGAAATTCACTGCGATGATCATTTATCACTTTCATATACATCCGCAGTTCATATACGAATCATTTCATATACATTACAACATTTCACTTCTCTCACGGGAAAATATGAACTCACAATTGACCTCGCTCCCAATGTGTGGCTTCAATAGCTCAGTTGGAAGAGCATCGCACCGGTATCGCGGAGGTCACGGGTTCGAATCCCGTTGAAGCCCTGAATTTTTTCAGGCTTCACTGCGATGATCATTTATCACTTTCATATACATCCGCAGTTCATATATGAATCATTTCATATACATTACATCAGATTTGGTATTAATAGCAACAAAGCATTTTGCATGCATTGCATGCCTGTGGAAATAAAAATGATTTTGTCTTACCTCATTAAAGTGGCATTTCCAGTGAATGGTCCAAACCTTATTTCTGCAAATGGCGGTTTAAAACCCAGTATGCTTAATGCTTCCTCTTGAGTCAGGGGTTGCCTACTATAAAACAAAAGGACTGACTTATTTTTAGGTACAAATTTAGTTTTTATGATTGAAAAAATTGTACAGGTATTTTGTGTGATACTGTGGGGAATCATTAATAATAATTTAAATTTATTCTACCAATAATTTATTTTATTACGTTCTTTTGTATAAAACTATGGCAACATTAAAACTATAATAACACAGTAATGTACGACAGAAAACCATGACGTAGTAGACAAAGTCTTCGTTCAGTAACTGACTTCTTTTTTTTTTTTTTTTTTTGGGGGGGGGGGGGTTTAAGGGTGGAGAATGACATGATGACTAATGTTACATGTCTGATCAACAGTAATATAAGGTACCACAATATTTATTGATCAAGAAACTAACTTGGAACGCAAGTTGAATCTCAAACTCATTAAAAATTCATCCAGTTAAAACAAAGAAAATCAGAACCGTGATGGAGGTTTGGAAATCTGATCTCTGAAGAGTTAGTTTCTATTGAAAAGATATATCCAACACTTGAGGAAGTGTTTTTCTGTGTTGTACTACACTGTACCTGCCTGCACCAAGTGAGCTAAACAGGAAATTCCAACAGGATACCAGAGAGGAAATACCACAAGAACGCTTGTATTGAGGTCGGCTCATACAGTACCTGACAAAGTATTTTCAAGTAGTTATAAGCTTGGTTTACTAGAATTTAATATTTATCAAAAGCAATTAACAAACTGATGCAGAAGTACTAACATCTACACATTGGCCTCTTGATCAAGCCACTTTATTATAGGCTGTTAAAAAAAAGCTTAAGAATAGAAATGACTTTGCCAAGCATTCTATGGGAAGGGGCGGGGGGAGGGAGGACAGGAGGTTCTGAACTTCCCACTCCCATGCCTTTTACTCCTGGTTCCCGCCCCTTTTCTTAGTGGCTCCTGCCTCTTTGTGTTATTTCTTTTGCAAAATTCTTCCCAACTTGTCCCAGTTCCCACCGCCTTGGGAATCCCACTTCCCCTCCTAAAGATTTCCCACCTCCTTTACTCCCAGGTTCCTGCCTTCCTGTCCTTACCCCACAGTTTTTGCCTAGTTGTGGATTTGAACATGAGCATTAATCCAATTTGTCCACTTGTCTCTATTCTACCTCTCCCCCAGCCTCCCCTGGATGGGATGCCAGTCCATGACAGGTCGCCTCTGGCAACATTTTGTCAGGCTAGTATCCTGATCACTATGCTGACCAGCAATTATTCTGGATGGAGAGAGTCTCTGTGAGAATAAAGTACCCTGTCCAAATACACAAAACAGTGTGCCTGGTCAGGATTTGAATCCAGACTGCTTGATCCAGAATCCTGGGTTCTGGATCAAGCAAGCAGTCTGGGTTCAAATCCTGGCCAGACACACAGAGCACACTAACCATAACGCCACCATGCATCCCATTATTGCGGTTTTCAGTGAAATGCGAACTCTGAAATTCAAAATCCAACTGATGATTGCATTTTTCACTGCCCGCAATCATAATTATGGCGACAGCCAACGAACCATGAAAAACAGGAAAAAACAAAAAAGAAAGGAATCTACCAATCACAACTGACAGACGTGACCTTTTGACCCAGTTGAGGTGAACTTCTGTTTCCTGAGAGGTCAGCTAAGATGATTGACGGCAGCAAAAAGCGTAAACCGTTATTGAGGATTGAATTTCAGAGTTTGCATATCACTGAAAACTGCAATAAGCCACTATTTTAAATTAGTAGCAGATCTATCTGATGTTTACAAAGTACTTAATTTACCATCTTCTGAGGTCTAGGACTTTCCTTCCGGCCATCATTTCCTGAGTGACAGTTTCCATGGAAGCCAAAGAACTTCCCATGTGCAGATCTCGCTTATTTGAGGCTGCAGTTCGATGTTTAGTGTCATCGTTATCATCCTGAAAGTCATGCTCTTTGTCTTTAAGATACTTTTTTGGTGGTTTCTTCCTCTTTTTAGGTTTAAAACAGTCTACATCAACTTGCCATGAACATGAACGAGGAATTTCAGGTTTTGCCTGACGTGAGAAATTTACTGATTCAAACATTTGTGGATCAGAGATACTTTTAACATGCTTTCCCCGAAACACTTTTTCCTCTGAGATCAGCGGCAGCGAAAAAGTGCTGCATTCCATAACTTTATCTTCTTCTCTAAGTAATGGGGGAACTTTCCATGAGGAATTTGTCAGCCACTTTTCACTTTTAAAATCTTTCTCTTTACATTCTTCGGTTGCTATGAAAGATACCCTTGATGTCCCGGCATTAAAATTGTTTATATTGCTGGTTATTTCATGGACAGCAGACTCTGGAATTTTCTGCTCCGGTTCACAGACTGTTGAGCTTTCTTCATAAGTAGCATTACATGTAATTTCGTACGACTCTTTTACACAGCTGTTTTTAGTGTCAAAATCTTGAAGAACCAAATCACCATTTGATGACACGTTGTCCACAGTTTCAAAGAAAATCTCCTCACAGTCAGAGTCGCTATCGTCTTGAGTTAGCTCCCCTCTTTCTTCATTCAACTGTGAGCTGTTGTGAATATTTCCTCGCTCGGTGCTCCAAATCAACCCCATTTTTTGAGATCTTCCTCGAACGTCGTTCAACTTTCGGACCTTTCGATTTCCACAGCTCTACATTTCCATGTACTAGATGAGATGGGAAATACTATTATTATTTTGCAACTGAATAAAACTCCTGTCAACTCAGCTAGAACTAACCTGCTAAAACCAGCAGGAGGCATGACAAGTATAAATTTTGGAAGTCGTTGCCAACTTTTTTTGTTGTTTTGAAAGATCTTGAAATTTCTTTGGTTTTTCGTTTGGAAAGTAGCGCTAAAACGTGTTACCGCTGACCGATTCAAGAGCTCTTGCTGAGAGTTATGGGAAATTACAGGAACGCCTGGAACATAACTGTTCTGTTTTATGAGATGCGAAGATGCAAATTCGTTGTATTGTTTTGAGTTTTGATTAGATTTACGTACAACTTCCTTGGGAGCGATTATTCGCAGCTAGTTCACTGTCAAAGCTTCCGCTGTGATCGATCTCCAGGGCGCCAAAGGAAACCTTTTGAGAAAAACATCTGCGTTTGCATAACTTGTTTCACTCTCTGTGGAAACAACTCTTCGAAAACCGAGAAAACTCTTTGAAAACCCGCTGAAAATGTCTTCCCCGAGCTCTCAAGCTGTTGCAAGACACAAATTCACTTACCCCATCGGCGACGTGTACGATGGAGAATGGAATAATGATGGAAGGAAGCAAGGGATCGGACATCTATCGCTTGTCGATGGAACGAAGTATGTTGGACAATTTCAGAACGGATTTTGCCACGGCCATGGTGTTGCAAGATTTCCGGACGGCTCTATGTATGAGGGTGAATTTGAAAACGGAAAATACAGTGGCTTCGGGGCTTTTACACGGAGCGATGGAATGCGCTTTGAAGGAAGGTTTCAAAACGGAAGAGTTGATGGCGAAGGCATGATTACCTTCCCTGATGGAACTCATGGTCGGCCAAGGCAAGAGGGCTATTTTATGGGGACAGAACTTGTCGAGAGATTCCGAGCAAACGACACAGTTATGAAAGCGCAACAGGCTGCTAAGATTGCTCGAAGCATCAAGATTTAACAATGAATTATTTCACAAATTTTAAGTTATGCAACTCAGTTTTAGTAATTTCAAATTCCCAAGAAACTGATCTCAATTAAGTATTGTGTAGTAGCTAGGGAGGTGGTTATAATGTTTCACATATCTTATTGCTGCAATTACGGCGAGTTTTAATTTTTCCTATTCTGTTTTAGAAAATATTATGTCCAGATATTGTGAGGGAAATTAAAACTGTTTAATAGTCGAGTTTGTTTCTTTTTGTTCTCACTGAAGGATCTAGAAATGTATTATTATACCCACCCCCAAGTTAAATGTTATGCAAATTAGTTTAACACCCACATAAAGCTGAAATTAGAGGTGAGCTGATTGATGCAAGATCTTCCTGCTAGTAATACGTGCTGACGCCATTGGTGGCAGCATGGGCAATGGTACTTATTTTGACCTAATTCTTTGTTATTTTTTTCTTGTCCATTTTTAAAAAGCACCATGATAACTTTTAAATGATTGAAACAGCTTTGGTCATGTGGCAGGGCAGAGGCCTACAGAAAGCCCACAGAACTGAGGGGGTACTGAATGGCATTTTATAGTACTACAAAGATGCCTCCACTTTGCAGGCTGATTTTCCCCTGCCCTCCCATCCCCATTTTCTTGAGATTGGATCCAGAAAATTCCATAGCTATACACAACCTTGAGACCCTCGGAACAAGGTTGAGCTATACAGACACCAGAGAAGTGTCTCTGATGTGTTATTGCACAGTTTTAAAGTTTCACGCACAAGTAACAGCGACTCAGAGACAGCAGATTATCTCTGTGGGGCTATATCAAAAGTTTTGGGTCAAATCTCAGATATCTTTTGTGTGGTTCCAAAAAACATTGATATTTACTTCTCAGAAGGAAATTTCAAGGTGGTGTGGTGTGGCAAAGTGTGAAGTTAAACTGAAATTTGTGGAGGGGTATGAGTACTGGAGTTCAAACCCAAAAACCTTACATGGGGGAAGATATGGATATTTTGTGAAACAACACATTTGACACTTCTCTTTGCTCAGACAAGCTACCAGTATGTGCAGCGTATGGGGTACATTTTCAACCTTTCTTTAGTCACTGGCCTTTTTTCATTAGTGTTCCCCACTTGTGCTCTGGTTGATTGCTTTTAGAGAACGCAGTATGCAGAATTTTCCATTTTAAGCGCCTGCTCTAGATGTTCTGTTAATTATTGGAGAGTAGTGCATAAAACATGATTAGTGGGAAGAACAGCATTTTTTCACTCACCATTCTTTGCACTGCTCTCTAGCTAACCAAATGCCTGGAGGAGGCTAGTAATAAGCTGGAGTATGTCTCATGAACAATTCAGTGAAAAGTCAAAGTCAGTACATTTTTAATTAATTTATTAAAATTCTCATAATTTCGAAAATTATTACAATAAACGTAATTTATCCTCCAACAATGACTAAATAGCTCTTTTGAGAGTTGAATAATTATAAATTACCCTCAGAGTGGTTTCTACTTTAATTTTACCGTCAGCTAATTGCTTAATTCAATTTACAATATTTAACAAAGAATATTGGACTGAAACTTCTGAAGTATTCAGGAATACATGACTTGACTATTTGACCTAATATGTTTATTCTTATAACCTTGTTATAAACCATAGGTGACGATCATATCCTTTATAGGCCCTCTGCAGTAGGAACACTTCACCAAGAAGGAAGTACACTGATAACAAGTTATTTGATGGCGACAAGGAATTACAACACAATTTGGTTTTTCAATAGTACAAATTATGCAATTATCCTTTCGAAACCACATTTCTTCAATCTCTTTAGTGGCTGATTTTAGAACATCAGCAACAGAGTTCTCTGCAGAGTCCTCTCTCTCATTTGATGCCAAAACAATCTGAGTCAGCTTCTCAAACTTGCCAGCAAGCCGCTTCCGAAGAATTTCACTTCTGTCGTTTAAAAGGCCAACTTGACGAGAATGAGCTTTTTGTTTGTTCTTATGGTCCTCTACTACTGCAGCTAGCCTTTCCTGGTAGAAGATCTTGTCTCTTTTGAGATCAGTGATTGTGCTTGAAAGGTTAGCCATTTCACTTTCAAACCTTTTCTTCCATGCTGTGCCAACTTCTTGCTCAATGTTAACAATCTTGACTTCTTGACTAGCCAAGTCCTTTTCCAGTGAAGAAATCTTGGACTGAAGTTTCAAGAGCTCTTGTGCATGGCTCCTGTCTTTTTCAAGGAGCTTTTCACTCAGAAGATCTTTTTCTCTCTGAAAGAAATTTAAAGTAGTACATGTAGTGGATTTCAGTTTACGCAGAAAACTGTTTATAGGCTTTAATACTTTGCAAATGTTTACATTGTATACTTTTAGGGAGGCAAGCGTGGCTGAGTGGTTTAAACTGCCCTTGCCACTAGCTGGATTTGTTTCTCGGTTGTCCCGAGTTCAAATCCTCAACCACGCTTTGTATATAACCAACTGGTCTGCCTTCTGCCAGTTGGGATTTTTAACCTTGTTATGTTCATTTATAAATTATTTGTTTCCTCTGTTTCAGTGGCATGCCTGTAAACTAGCTATCTCGTTGAGATATGAAGCTAAGTGCATGACCACTATAAACACATATTTTTTTATTTATTTATTTGTTTTTGAATTGAGAGCTTTAATTACCAGTCACTTATCAAAGTGAAACAACAAAAAAAAAAGTGTCAGTAAGGATACATAAAAGAAATAAAGTGGGATTTGCTGTTTTACAGTTACTCAAGATGGTAACAATAAAAAGTGAATTGGCAAATGTGAAACTTAAAAGGCATTAAAAATACCATGTTTTCTTGTTCTTAATTGTCATGATCTGGCACCCAGAGGGGGAGGGGGGCACTTTAATGGATGGGAGACCTAAAATATTACTGTTGCTTTACAAGTTTCACCGGATGTGACATTTCATTTTTTTTTTATTGCTTTTCATGATACTTACTTGTAACATCTCCTCTCTCTGCTTGAGCACTGATGGATTCGGGAGTTTTTGCGATGATTGCAGTTCCCCATGCAAGTCTTTGCAAAATGGCTTGTTCATTCGGCAAACCTGCATTGATAATGATGCCACTATCTTGACTATGCTGTCACTGTGGCCACTAAGTGAGCTTGTACCAACTGTGGAAAAAACAAAAAAAAAAGGAATTACAAAATAAGAGGCCCTGCCAGCCGTGAGGGTAAATTCCGACAAGCCACATGGCGCAATCAAAGGCTCTTTGAGCAACCTCATGGTAATTCGATGAATGAAGTGCTGACCTCCGCATTTTTTCTAAATAAGTGTCCAATAAAGTAAAGCAATCTCACTTTGCTTTATTTTTCCACGTGAGTTGCGTCATTGATGGCTCGTGCTCGCAGGGATCGTAGCGCTATTCAGTTTTCACAACCAAAATATTTACCGGTTAGTGTATTACCTTTAATCCTTTGAAGCATTAAGTAAATTTGTTTCGTGAATATGTTTACTTTTCTGTCAGCACGTATAGCGTTATTTTTGAGCAGCAGAAAAAATTTGAGAGAAAAGATACGCCCGAGCACTTCGTGTATCTGCTAGACTCAAAAAGATGAAAAACGGATGACGTGACACAAGGTGACGTGACGTGAAACAAGAACGTGCCGTGGATGTTGTGTTGACTAAAACACGTCACAAGGCGAGCGTAATAATTTTTTATAACAGTTTAAGCGTAACTATATGTAGTTCATAGGTGCTATCAGTAATGTCACAATCTCACTTAATTTGCCTTCGAATGTTTTCTTGCGTGGATGGGTCATTGATAGTTTTTTTCTTCAAATAAGCGTTCAATAATGTAACACAATCTCACTTTATTTCTCTGTGAATGTTTTATTTTTCCATGGGAATTGCATCATTGATGGTTCGTGCTCTCAGGCTTCGTAGCGCGAATTCCGTATTTTATCACAAAAATATTTAAGTGTAACCTTTGATCCTTTTTAGCATTAAGTAAATTTGTTTTGTGAATATGTTTACTTTTCTGCCAGCACGTATAGCGTTATTTTTAGCAGCGAATAAAATTTGAGAGAAAGATGCGTGTTTCTGCACGACTCAAAAAGATCAAGAACGGATGACGTGACACGAAGATGATGTGACGCGAAACAAAAACGTGCATGAATGTTGTGTTCACTAAAACGCGTCTTTGAATATTTTCTTACGTGAATGGGTCATTGATAGCCTATGCTCTGAGGCTTCGTTGAACAAATTCTATTCTATTTTATCACCAGAGGATAAGTGTAAGTGATCCTCTTTCGATTTGTTTTGTGAAATTCAATTTAGTTCCCTGAAAGAGAGAGACCCTGGAACGGGGTTGAAGTCAGAATAATTTGTTTCTGATTGACATGTGCTGAATGCGTTTAAAGGACCTTTCTGTCAGCACGTTTCTCGTTTAATGATGAATTAATTGCGGTTTGATATCAGAATCCAGTGAGTGAGTGAGTGTTCGAGTGAGAAAATGAGGCCAATAACATAACCTCATTACCATTCGGTAAAAAGTAGCGACAGCATACTAATAAAATTGCGACAAACGGACAGGCAATTTTCCTTCAATTTAATTACCGACAGCGACATGAAGAGCGAAAAAACAGCGACATAGCACATATTTAAATTTAGACAAGCGACACGGGAACCCCCCTGGCAGGGCCTCAAATAATGAAAAGCTGAAAAAAAGTTTTGAACTTGTGGTAAAAGTTATGTCTACATTTACCTGGAAATGGTGGGGTTGGGATGATTATTGTAAAAAATGAGTCCATAACCACCATCAATTATATAACAAATGTCTTAATTTTAATTGGTTTTGCACGCACATGTCTATTTGTCAAGCTGGGCCGTAGACATGGGGGGCATCATGGGTGCGTCTGCACCCCCACGGGCCACAAAGGTCTGCCTTATCATGCAGTGAGGGTTAAAATGATTCTCAGAATGCAGGAAATGTACATGATTTGATTATAAGCAAAATGAAAGAAGTGCATCAACTAACCTTGTACTAACTGCTCAGATTGAAGGGATAGTATCATTGACACAATCAAAGCCTCTCTACAGAAACACTTGGTACCGTTATTTTGTCCACAACAGTGATCTGCCTTTCCACTCAACAAAGCTCGTGGAATCTCGTAATGATCAAACTCTTTTCGAAGAACAACCTGTCCTGCAGATTCAGAAATATCCATGGATACCATACTAAACTCTGGATAGCACAACTGGACAAGCTTTTCAACATGCTGAAGAATATCAATTTCTTCTTGAGTCAAGTCTGCATATGGAACTATAACTGATTGTTTTGTTGTTGCTTTGGAGAGAATTGTATCCAAAGGAGCAACCAATCCAGACCTGTACAACACGTCGATTAAAGATTGATTACACAAAACTAACTTCTGATCAATTTCCTGTTTGATTTTACTTAGCTTCTCTGCTGAAATGCAGTTTGGTATTGGGTATGTCATCGATCCATGAATAGCGAAGAAATGTTGAGCAACAAGCTTAAGCAGTGCAGAGTTATCACTGAGGTAAAAATTTGCATGTCGCACATCTGAGGTGCTGTTTTCTTCTAAGAGTCTGTAATAGTATGGAATGAGATCAGGTCTCTCCTCTATAGCGTGAACCCACATGCTACTGATCTGATGGTCAACGTCACTAAGATGAACGACAGCTCTTCGATCCCTGTCAATCTTGAGATGAACAAAGTCAACCCCGGAGGCTAGACCATCCTTGGTCAAGTCTGACACCCAAACACCTTTGACAAAAAGTTGACCTTTATAACGTTGACCTAACAGCAACGTGCCCACCTGTGACTTGACATAGTCAGAAGGCGGACAAAGAAAAAGAAACCGCTTCAAGTACATTTCCCAATCTTTATGACAAAGTGGAAAGACAGATACACGTGTGTCTGTCTGTCCAAGGTTGGCAACATCGTCGTCATCATCATCAACATCATCATCATCATCACTTTCCTTCCACCTGTCATCGACAAACACAGTCAACACCTCCTCATCAAATGCCTCATCATGTGACAATCCAAACCTCCAGCGATCTTTGCTCGTTTCCATGGAAACCACTCTACCTTCCCTGACTAAAGCTAGGGCGCCAACTTTAAGTCCTTCGCCAAACTGTCCAATCACTTCCTTGCTGGAGGCTTTCTTTGAAAAACCAAGAAGCAACACCTTCCTCATTAGCTCTGTGTCATGGTTTATCAGGGTAAGCTTTTCTTTGGCTGGGGAATAAACTATTCTTCCGAGTTCCAGTCTGTGACCATCTTGAGGAGAACCATCGAACGTTTGATCATCACGTTTTTGTGTTTGATTCGGCAAAACATCAAAATCATTATTTTCTTTCGTGTTCCTCTCGAAAGAAACGTGATTCTCGGCTTTTATCACTGCTTTGTACAACAGCAAGTCATTTTCTTTGCAGCAGAGGAAATTCACTTTCGATCCACCCTGCAATTTCTCCAGCGAAGAAAACACCCCATCATGCCAGTTTTGAACAAGTTCTCGGATTCCTTCCCACGTTTTCCATGAGGGTGCATATTGAGATGTTAAACTAAGACTAATAGATTTCACTGCACTTGACTCCTTGGCCATTTTCTCGCGTACTGTCGGTAACTTGCAACTCAGCAAAATTTCTATCACGTAGTACGTGATCTCAAAAGCCTGGGAACGAGCTGCAACGATGACATCATTGTTATTTTTTTCCGGAGGTATATAAATTAGCCTGCGCCGTACAGCCGCCTCTCATAGCTTCTCATCGCTCCCGGCATGTTTAATATAAATCTGCAGGGGCATTTTTTAAAGCCTATAGATTCACTAAAAACAGAAATATTGGAACAAATCAAAGAAGATCTGCACCTTAAATTGTGCTGGGCCAAAACCAGGGGGCCTTGTTTATGAGGCCTTGTAGAATCTTTGATCAGGTTATGTAATTTTATAAAATTAGGAGTTCTCTCCCCCCCCCCCCCCCCCCCCCCACCAGGTGTATGTATGCAGTATGTGCAGTGTATAGCTTTGAGGGTCATCATCATCATCATCATCCTTGTTGCACCTCCTGGTGGTGCATAAACTAAAGGCTGCATACCGGTAGTTTCGTGGGTACCCTGGCTTATATCCCCACCAACAAAACCAGCAACAAAATGTTAGATACCTTATTCACAGAGAGAAGAGCTGATTATAGGGGTGGTGAATGGTCCTTCAAAAACTGCGTGTCTCGCAAAATTTTAGCCACATTTCAGGGGTTTCATCGTCTCAAATTTTTCTTTGACGCCTTCTCGCAGTCTCAATTTCTTTTGCAAGCCTAAAAACGGTCTCGGGCTCGCAGAAAAGATATCAGTCTCGCCGTCTCGCAAAGTCTCCCAAATACCATTCAACACCCGCTTTCTCAACAGTCTAAAAAGTAAACTGGTTTAAAATCCACCAATCGCAGCTAACCATTGGGTTACATGTGGCAACATGTGATTGATCAACCTCACTGCCCAGTAGGCAGTCAAAATATCACAATCTACATCTCAAGTGACTACAAGTCGGCAAACAATACTTTATTATTTAGACGGCAAATCACACATCAAAATAATTAATATATTGTTATAACTCACAAAATTATGGGAAAAATAACAAAAACAACATGTACTGTGCTAATCAATTGGTGTGTAGCCCAACAAATGTTTCAGTGCATTTACAGCACCAGTACTGAATACACCAAAGTAACATGATCTTATGTTTTGAGTGGACATTAGAAAATTTAACTGGCCACAAATTATTTCTGTATTTACATTTTTTGGTTGAATATTGGCTAATTTTCTGAATGTGACAATGGTTGATCCCTGCTCATTAATGATTTCTTTGTTGTTGCCAGTTGTAAGAGCCATCTTACAGTTTAATCTCAGCTTCTAAAGGCTGTAATCTTTGATGGTTATTTTACTACCTTAGAAAAAATAATTAAAGCTTATGACAGTAGGAATAAAATCTCCAAACTCTACAAAGTCAGCTATGATTATATTAAACTTGTGACACTTGGTTCCACAGAGAGCTTTAAGCCAACCGGTAATATGGCAGTTACATTTCATCGCACACACATCTTTTAGAGTGCTGGTCATGTTTTGTACCACAGTTGATGTTTGAGGTGTGAGAACAGCTTGTGTCACTTGAAAGGCATCATCTGAAAAACTTGACGCTGCAGTTTGTTTGTTAAGAAACTCCATCAACAGTTTCTTGTCTGCTGTGTTCGGCCATGGCGAGCAGATTAAATGAGGCGGCCAGAAGCAAGGATAGGCATCAACCACGCCATAATCATGGTAAATAATGATGACCTTTTCTTCATTGCCCCACATTTCTTGGAAGGGTGACATTCGGGCCGTCCTCGCCTGGGGCGCGAAAAATCTCGCTAAACGAAGCAAGCAAAGTATCCGCGAGTGTTTCATGGGCAGCTGGATCCATGTTGTAAAAGTGATTGAAGTCCAGAATGACAATTTCTTTCGGGTAGTTCGCCACAAATCGGTTCACTTCTGCCAAAACCTGCTCTATTGTCCATCCGTACAGACCGTGCAAAATTCTCAACTCTTTGTCTTCAGCTCTGAATGCAACTCGCAGATCTAGGTAGCGTATTCCAGACAAAAGCTGTTCATAAATGGTCATAGACTGTGTCACAGACCAACTGTGGATGACAGACTTCGCTATTTTGCCAAAAATACTTCCAAGAGTTTGAATTGTTGCTGACTCATCTGGGCCGATCTCCATGTTCTGATCGAGGAAAAATGTTCCGGAATCATGCGATCCAGGAATCACTAAATCTTTCAAAGGACACAGTTGTTTCTCATTCGGTAGGTTTTCCATCCATCGCGAATAATCGTTGTCTTCCAGCGCTGTGACGCGAAGAACTTCAAAATCGTCGACAATTTTATTTTCCGCCATATTGTTTTGCAAGACTGGGTGTCTTTGTGGGGAAGGGTGGGGAAGGTTTTGTTGTTGTGGAACCTAGTCCACTTTCGTCCACTTTCAATTTCCTTTCCTTTCGGAATATTTCTCCACTTGAAAATCTTTACGAAACTTTTTTAACACGCGTAGTGCATAAAAGAGCATTTTGTTAATCGACAATACGTTTCTTCTTTACATCTTACTACTTTTATAGAGGTACGTCAAAGTTAAAAATAGATATGAAAGAGGAAATAACGAAACACAATTTGCATTGTCACGTCCCGTAAGTGAACAATGACATATTAATACGAAATACCTGACAAAAACTCTGCACGTTCTTGTATCTGACGTTATTTTGACCATATACAGAATTATTCTGACGTGACTGTAATGTCTTTTGGCATACTTGATACATATCTCTTTGAAGCAACATACAGGCTAGAAATGCCATCAGAGGTCAAAAGCGTAAGGTCAAATTTTATTTTCGGACCGGGGGGTGGGGGGAGGGGGGTTTATGATGATGTTTAAAGATTTTTGTGAAACCGATGAGAAAGGAAGGTGTAAGTGGCATTTAGAAATTAATATGAGGGAAAGAAGCGGTTTTATTTAATAGAATTTAAAGAAAGACGGCAAAAGGTTCGTGCACCAGTGCAATTGGTAACACTTGATACAGTTACGTTCTTCATTCAGTAATTAAAAAAAGCGCTAAAGTGCTCAAGATGTTTAATGCGGCCAGGCAAAATGGTGGATTCAAGCAGCCAATTTACTTAGCGCCTAAATCCCAGGTATAATAGCACCTTTGGGTTCATGATTTTACAAGGTAGAAGCAGCCGTCCCATACATCTCATATAGCTAAGCGAACATATCATGCTTGGCGTTTTTACCAGTTTAAGTATCCGTCCGTAATACGGAGTTATCCATGGTTATATACCAACTACATTTACTGTCTAACAATTAAAATGATCAAATGCCTAAAAGAAATAAAAAGAAGCTCAACTGAACTGAACTTTATTTGCTTTTTATAAATATGATTTGCTGCTTGTCCCCCACTACAAGGAACAACTATTCGATGCAGGAGCAGGGTTTAAACTAAAAAAAAAAGGTTTACAACTTATAAATTAGTATACTGGAAAACGAAAGAAAATGAGAAAAAATATATGTCAAAAAGCAAATGATTAATTAACTAGTGAAAACGTAAACTAAGAATATAATTAATGCACAACACACACACGCAAAGCTAGAAGGCAATTACTAATACATATAGAAAAATGTTCTATCAGTTGGCAGACTTCAACTAGTCATGTTCACATTTTAAAACATCAAGCAGTAGTTTCTTTATTTTATTTTGAAATTTAGGCCCCGTCCACACTGACCCGGGTAAATTTGAAAACGCATCTTTTTTTACACGGATAGGCCAACCGTCCACACTGAAATGGTGTTTTTGGTCACCGAAAAAGGAGCTATTCAAAAACGCTCTCCAAAGTCGGTATCGTTTTCAAATTTACCCGGGTTCATGCGGACCGGACGGAAAACATTTTACCCGGCGTTTTCAAATTTCTCCATTTTAAATTTACCCGGGTCAGTGTGGACGAGGCCTTAGATTTATTTAGTATTTAAATGAATATGGCATTAAATTCCAAATTGTTACGCTAATTCTTGTGAAAGATTTGTTTCATTTTTTGTTTTCTTGAATTTCGAAATATTTTTGAAAAGCTCTAAAATTGCTGCCTCAGATGTACTTTTTCTGGCAAAGTATAACTGGAGCCTTGCTCAAGCGTGCCTCGGACAAATCGCAGTAGTTATCATTCCACTTTCCCGGTCTGTACGTGGCGGCATATATGTGGACACATTTCTCCTTAATGTCATTCGGTTCCCCACCCGACCATGCAGAATACTGTCCCTCTAGTGGAGTGTCATCGATCCAGTAGAACTTAGTGTCAGTTTTTCTGTAAAGTCCAATCCACGCTCCATCAATCTGCACCGTTTGTTGTTTCCTTAGCAGGTCAAGTATGAATTCATTTTCGTCGGCTGATCTGATTATGGCGAGGTCTCCTCCCAGACTCTGACAAGTCGTTCGCGCGTCGCTCCAGCTAAGAGTTGGAGTGTCATTGACGTGGTAACATGAATTTCCATGATGAACCCAGGCTTGCGGACAATCTAATTGGTCAAGGATGTATTGAAGAGAATCAGAATTACAGAAAAAAACAACTGCGAATCCAATGTTGCGCCAGGCATCCTTTTTCATCACGAAAAAAAAAAAAAAAAAAAACCCATCTTTTTTTAAAAAAAAAAAAAAAAAAACCCTTTCCCAAAAAAACCAAAAAAAACTAATAATCGAGAAAGGCCTAGCCAGGCACCACTACAGCACTAAAGCTAAAATTTGAAAAGTAGGATATTAACTCTATAAGGAAAATTCAAGTTCTGGTCATGCTGCTTGATGATACCATACCAAACCATACCATACCATACCATACCATACCATACCATACCATACCATACCATACCATACCATACCATACCATACCATACCATACCATACCATACCATACCATACCATACCTTATATCATGCCATAGAAAATACAGCCAATCAGAATACAGGAAAGCCGTTGTATATTCGACGGTATTTAACCCAACCTTCCCATCGTGCGCTGCGATTGTATTCTCGACGAAATAAGCGTATTTTCTATGGCATGGTATAAAATAGTTACACAACACTTTAATTTCTCGTAGTATACTATGGAATATCCCACTTGTCACTTGTATTTTCTTGGTATACACACTCGCCTAAAGGCTCGTGTGTATACCGAGATGAACTGGTTCAAAACATGATTTGTTCTGGCAAAACTTTATTTTGTCAAAGTTTATGGTTTTATATTCTCTTTTTATCACTGAATACATTTTCCGAGTTCAGTGGCTTATAGCCACTTTGATTCGTACTCTTAATTTCCTTTGATGTTGTGCGAATATGCGTTTCCTTGGAAAAGCCACTTTTTTAAGGGAAAAACGTTACGAGTAAATTTAAATCTCTACCACCTTTCAACAAGGACATTTGTCGAGAACAAGAAACTTGTCATGTTTTGCCGCTGATACTAATCAAATCTGTTAAAGAAATGGTAGTATTGTCTAATTAATGTTAATTACTACCAGCTACGTAAACTGAGCAAGGCGCTCAATATATATTTTAAATTAAGTTTTAATTTGCATCTTGCCTTGGGTAACAAAGAACCAGGCAATTAACTATTAATATTCAAAAACTATTCAAAGCTAAACTCCACATGTAAGCATTCGGAGCGCTGAAATTGGCATATATTGGCGGGTGTATTACAAAACAATTTCAGATGAGGTATTTGTTTGGCAACGGGTTCTTATATTATTAGGTCGGGAGGGCTATAACACGTTCATTATTGAAAGTTTATAGTCGCGTTTGTTTTGTCTTGCTTCTCAGCAGTAAAATGCAAAATCTGCCAAGAAAAGATTTCGCTATACTCTGGTTACCAGCAGCAAAGTAAACCTCGAAATAAATTAAAGTTAAAACCTGGAATAAATTTTTGTTACGTGTCTTAGTAAAGTTAACTCTTAATTACCCATTTTAATTTCACATGTTTTTCCAGTCCAAGGTGGTTTGCACGAACATGAAAAAGTTTGTTTTTCCTTGTCTGGCAAACAAGAACCACCATTGAGGCAGCTGGTGATCAAACATCCCTGAAATCGAAAAATTGAAAACACTGATTATACAGATCCAAAACTACTTTGTTTAACTACTTCAGGTAAGCCCATAGATTTCTATGAGGTTAAGTTAACTCCAAGCCGTGCTTGATAAAGACATCCATCTGACACCCACCGGCTGTTTTTTGTAATGCTAAACAAATTATTCTGTATACAATTTTATCATCAAGAACGTAGGCTTTCAGACGCCTGCTTTGCTTTTGTTAATTTCACGAGCGTTTAATTGCTAAAACTTTTTGCTTTGAAGGAAAATGTAATTCGCTATCTGAGTCATTACATAATTTACATGTCACCGCGAGATCTTAATCCGCCTATTAAATTTCGCAAGTCTGCGCTACCTTTCCGAGGGATAAGGGAAAAATAAAATGTATTAGTTTAAGAGTATTCTGTTTACCTTAAGAAGCATCGAGAAAGTAACTCCCTGCTGATCATAAAAGCTGGTGTTTTCGTTGACGAGGGAGATGTCGTGCTTGTTCAGTTCACAAGTTCCTTTTCCGTCCTTCTTGAATGACATCTTGTAGTTTGTGGAAGTACACCACTCGTTTCTCATACATTGTTGGCCGCACGATACTAAACTGGGAGAATCAAACCGTTTGACAACGAATCCCTTAAGCTGCTTATTTTCCAGCGTTCTGACATGCGATGAACGACAAAATGTGGTGCTCCCTTCACCGAAGAAAACTGCTGAAGTTTGGAACAGAAATAATAGCAAAATCCGTTTACACCTCATTACAAGCATAAGTCAAAGTAAGTGGTATCATCTGCGAAATGAAATAAAATAGCTTTTGTTTTCCGATTGTCAGTCCGGGATATATCCATATTTGGATATATGATGACGTCACTTATAATCGCACCTGGGTCCTTTTTGTCGGGGCAGGCGGGATTCCGCCAAACATGTCAAAAACTGGCACTTATTCCCTCGCAATCCCATGAGGTACGCGTGAACACACTTGAGTGAACAAGTGCCAGGTTTGGCAAATCTTCGTTCAAGCACTCGAAGAGTTTCTGAATTATTTCATCCGATTAAATTCTAGTACGAGCGCTGATGAGTACTCCGAAAGCAATCGTGCGAACAAATACGTCATGTTGCTTAGCAACTTTTGAGACAAACACTGCGGGCTCAGTCCCGTCTCGGAGGCGTGATTTCGTCATCATCTGGTACCGTCCGGTGCATCAAGATGTGAACACGTCATAAAAATGTTCTAATTGGGTACCAAACGTTGCGTGTTTCGTCATCAAACTTCAAATTTTGAAGGGATTTTAGACAACAAAACTTTTTGCACGAGTGATCATTTAACAATTACAACGGTTGGTGAGCAGCCATTTCGATTTTGGAGTTTTCATATGTTTGTTTAAGTCCGACGCCGCAAATTTTTTTGGCGAAATGAGCGGTCCGAACGCGGGATCCGGATGGGAAAATCCAGACTGCTGGAGCGCGTGCAATTAGCCAATCAGCATCAAGGATTCCAGATGAGATGCTTGAGAAAAAAATCTTTATTTTTGTTGGAACCACAACTTAACAAAGTTTTACATTTCATAAGCTTGAAGGTGACGTGGCATACTCCGATAAAAGACGATAATATTGTTATATAAGTTGAGCGAATGTCATACTTAGCAATTCTATATAAAAAGAAAATTTACTGGTCTTTACTATACTGTGCAGTCTAACAAAATTTAACGATTAAAGAGCTGTATCAAATGTACTTTTTCTGGCAAAGTACAACAGGGGCTTTAGTAAGTTTTGATTCGGACAAATTACAGCAATTATCGTTCCACTTTCCCGGGCTGTAAGAGCCGGCATATATCTGAACACATTTCTCCTCAGCTTTATTCGGTTCCCCGCTCGCCCATGCAGAATACTGTCCCTCTAGTGGAGTGTCATCGATCCAGTAGAACTTAGTGTCAGCTTTTCTGTAAAGTCCAATCCACGCTCCCCAAAATTGTACCGTTTGTTGTTTCCTTAGCAGGTCAAGTATGAATTCATTCTCGTCGGCTGATCTGATTATGGCGAGTTCTCCTCCCAGATTTTGGCAAGTCGTTCGAGCGTCGCTCCAGCTAAGGGTTGGAGTGTCATTGACGTGGTAACATGAATTTCCATGACGAATCCAAGCTTGTGGACAATATAGACAATATAATAAAAGAGAATCAGATCATAGAAACTAAAACAATTGCGAATGCCCCACGCAACAATATCACTAAAAGCTGGAAAGTAGAAAATTGACTCTAAGGTAAATCAAAGTGCTTAAAATAAAATAACCCATGAATTTATTTATGAGCGTAAATCCTAGGAAGGAAATATCGGAGTCTATACGAGGCCTCGATATGTAACTCGCCAGTAATTACCACCTTTATTGGCAATGAGCCATGGATATGGCGCTTTTTAGTATAATTTCAAAAGTGATTGTAAGAATTGAAGCATTCTGATTAAAATCTGTCAAAGAAAAGGTGTAATTAACTAATAAATGTTAATTAAAACGGCTATGTAAACTGAGCAAGGAACTTATATATTTTAATTTAACTTTTACATTATATCTCGGTCGGGTAATAACACTGAGAGCAGTTAACTATTGAAAACTAGTCTTAACTCCACATGTAGTCATTGTGAGCGCTGACATTGGCACATAAGGGTATTGGCGTGCTTGTTGCAAGCAATTTCAAAGGAAGATATTTATTTGACAACAGGATCTAATATTATTAGTAAAGGAGGGCACTAAGGGCCTCTTCACCAGGATGCCTGTTCATATGGAAAATGTTATTCCGGTTGACGAGGATAAAATTCAAGAAACGAAGGCAAAATGGCGACACATAAAGTTGCATCTTTCGCGACTATCGTAGCTTTATTGACCCATGTAACTTTATTAATAAAGCTAATTCGCATATTTCTGAAGTGGAAATAGATACAAGGCAAAATTAAACCATTTGGACCGCCCAATTACGAAATGAAAGCTATTTTCTCAAAAAACGTTGCGTCCCGGCGACCGGGCTGGAGCGTTCATATGGGAAAATATTCTTCCCGGTTGTCGAGATCTCGGTTGCAGAAACCGAGATATCGGTAACCGGGCTGGCCCACCTTCTCATATCATATGAACACATCCAAAATTTTACAAGAAAATAGGAGTGAGCCAAGATCTCGGTAACTGGGCCAGCCCGGTCAACCCGGGATAATATGAAGAGGCCCTAAAAGCACTTATTACTGAAAGGATTTGGCGTTTGTTTTGTCTTGCATCTTATTAGAGCCCGATTATATGGCGAATTTCAGCCCGGCTTCCAAAACAAATCCCCTTAAAAACACGTTTGCGATTACATGAAAAAAGTTTCATCCTGGGCCGAATTACAGCCAGGGCTGAAATTTCCAGCCAGGTTTTTGAAACCAGGCTGGAAATCTCAGCCCGAGGAAACGGGCTAAAAAACCTCATGTAATCGCATTCAAATATTTCAACCCGAGCTGAAAAGTGAGTTTACGGATGTGCAGTCACGGTTTTCAACAAGAGAAAACGGCGGCCACGATAATTTTTCAGTTTAAAAAGTGTTCAACCCTGGCTAAATTTTTCATGTAATCGCAACAAAATTCCAGCCCGGTAAACCGGGCTGAAATTTCAGTCTGGGCTGAAATTCGCCATGTACGTAATCGGGCCCTAATAAGAAAGGAGACTGCAGGATCTGTTAAGAAAAAATTATTAACAGCAAAGTGAATCTTAAGTAAATGTTTATTACGCCTTTAAGTAAAGTAAAACTCTATATTACCCATTTTAACTTCACATGTTTCTCCAGTCCAAGGTGGTTGGCATGAACATGAAAAGGTTTGTTTGTGCTTGTCGAGCAAACAAGAACCACCATTGAGGCAGCCAGAGATCACACATCCCTAAAAAATAACAACATAAAATGCTGAAAATGCAGATCCAAAAGTTATAACTTTGTTGAACTAGTGCAGGTAAAAATCACTGAGTTCAGGGTGAAGTTAACTCCATAATCATACCAGAAGTACATGATTATGTACTTCTGATCATACTGAACACGAAAAAGCTGTGCGCGAACTGCTAATAGAGGCAACCACCTGACACCCGGCCGGCAGTTTTTTTTTAGTTTCAAGTACAAAACAAGTACTATTGCGTACAGGTTATTATCTCGAACGTCAGGCTTTACTTTCGTTGATTTTTCTTCGTCGCGAGATTTAAACACGCCTGTTAAAGATTGCGCTATCTTTTCGCGGGATATCGCAAAATAAAATGCAGTGTTTACCTTTAAAAACATCGAGAAAGTAACTCCCTGTTGATCATGAAAGTTGGTGTTTTCGTTGACGAGGGAGATGTCGTGCTTGTTCAGTTCACAAGTTCCTTTTTCGTCCTTCTTGGATGACATCTTGTAGTTTGTGGAAGTACACCACTCGTTTCTTATACATTGTTGGCTGCACGATAACAAACTGGAAGAATCAAACCGTTTGACAACGTACCCCTTAAGCTGTTTATTTTCCAGTGTTGTGAAGTACGATGAACGAGAAACGTTGGTGTTTTCTTTACTGAAGAAAACTGCTGGAGTTTGAAACAGAAAAAATAGCAAAACCCGTTTGCACCTCATTACTAACATAAGTCGAGGTAAGTGCTTTCATCTGCGAGATTTAATAAAATAACTTTTGTTTTTCGTTTGCATTATTTTCTTTGGAATTTATTCAACAGAACTCATTTCTAAAGCAATGTCATTTCAATTTGTCAGTGACCATTTTTTGTCACTTGTTACCACTGATAATTTAATGGTTCCGGTCATTTTCTTTATAACCTAACCTAAATGAAAAAAAAAAACATTCTCCACTAAAAAAATCATTTTACTGCTCAGTAAAAGCTAAAAATATGCATATTGCAAGACCCAGACTTAAATCAACCAATCGGAGCATTTTATTGCCGGTCCAATATTTTCTTAGTGTCGCGGAACCGAATAAAGGTTAAGGTTCTTACAGCTCTTTTTAATTACGAAGTCGTGTAATTAATAAATATCTTATCAATCAAGTTGCTGGAGAACGTGCGGGGAGAATATCGCGGGACCCCGGAGTTTTCTGTCGATTTCTGTAGGAACCTCCCGTGGATATTCGTTACCTCAGAACTGTCAACACCTTAGTGAATATTCGGTTAATAAGATGTATTCATTGATCAGGTGCGGATTATTTATCGTGTTACGAGTCTTTCTTGTGTGATATAAGACAAAAGAAAAAGAAAATCATATCCTGTTCATTGATAACAAGACCTCGTAATGAAACTGTGGAGCAGTTGAAAGCTGGACAACGCTGCTTGACGCCCAAAAAACTCTTACATATCCGAAGTAGGTGTACAATTTTTTATCCCCGCGAGCAGTGTAATTTGGTCGTCAAACGAGACACAGCTTCCCTTGTGAGATCTTCCTACCCAGATCCCGGTAGGATTCCTCCACTCGCCATTTTTGCACTCTCCCTACCCCACTCGGGACACTGTTTACAAGCAAAATACTCACTGCAAATTTTTGCAGAAAACGTAATTTAGGTATGTTAAACTCAGTAAAGTATCAACTATTTATTGTGGTAAACTGTTGCTAAATAAAGTGTAAAAATACAAATGCTATCATAAAACACCCAAAATGCGAGTTATGCAAAAAAAACATAGCTGTCCAAAACCGTTTGCAATGGAAACTTTAAAGCCAAATTCACTCTTCCAGTGGAGTGGAAGGAATATGTATTACAATACGAGCCTAGTGGCCTATCAGGCTAGAGCTTATTCATGTTTCCGTAACATGAAGCGACAAGGAATATTTCCATGGTTACCCCCCCCCCCCCCCCTGTCCTCCGTCCCCAGCATTAAATTCGCCGGTGCCAATTTATACACTTGGGTGAAGAAAGGAACTATCATAGTTAAGTGTCGTGCCCAACAACAAAACGCAGTGTCCCACACCGGCAACCTCGTTCCCAGGTTGCCAGCCAGGACACCCAGTATTCATCAAACTACCGCGCCTCGCACTAACAGACAAATTAATTCTTTGGAAACGAACTTCGTGAAAACAAAGCTGTTTCACACGCCACTCTTGAAGGCGACGTGGAAAACTCACTGACGATAGAAGGAAATAAGTTTGTCAAGCTGCTTCAATATTA